>NC_090268.1:138113627-138450293 GCF_040414725.1 Anabrus simplex
GAGCGACACCGTGGGTCTGTGCTGCCTGTGATTAGTACCCCCTATGTGAGGAACACCACGGGAATACCGGCACCCGTAATTAGTACACGTAGATGAGGAACACCATTGGTTTGCGTTGGCTATGAGTGGCGCCATTGTGTGAGAAACACCATAGGTCAGCGTTACCTGTACGACGTACAATACTTGTGAGTAGTACCATCATGTGTGGAATACCGTGAGTCTTCGCTCCTTTTGATTAGTACCCCAACATGACACACACCATGGTTCTACTTTACGAGCGATAAGTACCATTCTGAGGGGCTTTTCACCTGGATTTCGGACCCCTTTAGACATCAAGCATTCCTCGATTCAGGATTGTGCTTTAGAAGTGGTCCCGATGATGATGATGATGATGCTTGTTGTTTAAAGGGGCCTAACATCGAGGTCATCGAGAAGTGGTCCCATGGTCAGTAATACTATTATTTATGATAGTTTTTGAGTCGGATCCACTAATTGTTTTAAATTCACGTCCATCCATTCATTCTTTATGACATTTTTTATTTTGGTCGGTGGATGATTTTGAACTTTTACTTTGTCACTTCATTTTGTGCCATTAGGGCCGATGACCTCGATGTTAGGCCCCTCTAAACAACAAGCACCATCATTATCATCATCATCATCATCATCATCATCATCACATTCCAAGTAACCTGGATTTGAACGTCGGCCGATAGTAATTATAGACCAAAAAGAATCCCCTAACTTCTTTCATTCTTTCTTTCTTTCTTTCTTTCTTTCTTTCTTTCTTTCTTTCAACATTTGCATTCTCACGAAGGATGAATAATATTTTTGCACATAGAAATTAGCATTAACAATAGAAATTCAGACAGTAAATAAATACTTGACGAGAGCAAGTGCTAAGCACATGGTAAATTTACTGAGGACCATATATCTTAGCCATGATTCTAGAGCTCGCATTCTGTTATGTGATGTCTTGTCACCATCACTGTCCTCAGCGTAACGTTTAACGATACTAGCTGCCAATTTTGAGACCGGGTTCAACTCCCTGTACTGCCACAGATTCAAAAATGGCAGGAGGGCTGTCATGTGGTTAAAATAGTCTATTGGGTGTGTGCCAGAAAATATCTCCAATTCAGAAAGTTCAAATAAGGCTCCTTCTCCTAAGGAAAAAGTTTCACTGCAATGTCCGAACCAAAATCTGATACGAGAAAGGTAGACAAGAACTGCATTACACAGTATTTACTTACTTTACTCTATGATATGGAAAGCTAGACTGCAACTCAGAATGACTGTAGAGCACTAGAGTTTTATGCAATGCGTTGTTAAAGACGAATGTTTCGGTTCCAATGGATAGAAGGTCTTTATTCCTATGAGCAACAGAAAATTATATTTGTCCCCATACTGAGGGAAGAAAAATTCAGCAATTGTTCATCTAGAGAAAGGTTGCAGGGAGATGTTGGATTGGTAGGCCAAGAAGGTATTGGATTAGAAATTCGAGTGCCTGGACCGGCACTCAAGCTACATCAATTAAAGGAGGAAATGCCAAGATGATCCCCTACATTCGGTTTACACTGCACCCGAAGATAGCTATTGAGCACTGATTTTCTCATTCCCCTTAATGGCGTGATTAGTTTCATTTTAAGACCTTCGTAATAACAATAATCGCCTCAATACGGGGTCATTAAGCTAAACAACATAAGAGGGTTCTTTGCGAGGAACTCTTCGATCTTACGGTAACATTATAAAGTCATAATTTAAATGGTCATTTCAGAAACAATATAAGCCAGTTTTTTCTATAAAATGAGTAGGGAGTATATTATTATTCTACAGTGATGCATGCACCGTTTACTGCAGAGACCACGTATTGTCAGGCTTTGTCTGAATTTTTAGTAAGGTATCGATTTTTGTGTTTCATTCTTTGAGTAAAACCATAAGTCAATTATGCGTGTTCTTGTCTTTAGAAAACAGCGATAAACAGTTTATTGATCCACAAATATCCATGGCGAGAACTTCTCTACTTGTTCCTCCAGGGCTTCATCATGACAGCTTGTTTACCTGTACTGTAAACGTATTGAAGGTTACTGGAACGCTATTTTAGAATGTTATACAAATAGTTTTTTGCAGTTTATAAGGCACATTGGACTTATTTGTTTGTGAAATGTATTTGTCTGAAGTTGATATTACCACAAAGTTTATCAGCAAGAAAAGACGAAAAGGTGTAACCAATAAATTACAGCAAAAATCAGTAACCAAAAGGTAACGTTGAAGCCAGGGATTTCGTTGACAACCTCCGGGTGCACACCATCAATATAAGCCACACGTTCAGTACGTCTGTTGATCTTCCAGCTATTAAGATCTACCGTAATCCATGATAAGAAAATGGAAGACAAACGGAAAATGATGTTCAGCTCATTCACTAAAGATTTTTGCTTGGCCAAACTTTGGTAAGGAATCTGATACAGAGCATGAGATGTTGGGTTGAGAATAGGTGGTATCACATGTCCTTTAGAAGAGTTGGCCAGAGTCGTTCGTATCACACCTAGTATGTACAACACTCCAAAATACGTTTAAAATGTGCCAACATCTCGTATCCTTATAAAAGTTTAGAAATTTAACGTACCTTACACATACAACGCAAGGCATGAGAACGAAATCAGTTATTCCATATTAGTATCTATAATGATATGTGCACCGTACTGGTCAACATATTTTAACGGTGCTGAGAGTGCATTTAACTACATAAACCATCAATTAATTCGAGAAGAACCGTATGTCAATATTCCGAGAAACAAATTCCTATTAATCAGAGCTCCTAATTGCTTTCTAATTAA
Source organism: Anabrus simplex (assembly GCF_040414725.1). Classification (NCBI taxonomy): domain Eukaryota; kingdom Metazoa; phylum Arthropoda; class Insecta; order Orthoptera; family Tettigoniidae; genus Anabrus; species Anabrus simplex. The sequence goes on from NC_090268.1 coordinate 138,116,459, forward strand.
TATAGTACGTAAATGAAGTCATAAAAAGTGTTCTTACTTTATAAAAAAATTACAATGAAACCGAAAGGCAGCATGGAGTTGTTATTCAATTTCCAGAAAGTAGTAATTGTTGACTGAAGTCGTTTATCGTATGACCAGTTCAATATAAGAAAAAGTTTAAGGCGAGCTAATTGGTCAGACTGTTGAGAAACGATTAAAATCTGTTGAAACTGTTCAGTAACATCTTACCCTTCATTATATGGCAACTTTTATACGATAAGGCAAGCAGTAAGGACGCTTCTTTTTCTTCAGAAGTTGGATGTATAACTTCAAAGTATCGCGTAGAGGGGCAGTTAATAATATCATGTTAGACGGAAGGAAAGGAAAGGAATGGGCTTAAAATATGAACGTCGCGTGAGAATAGCGTCCTACAAACGGTGCATAAGTGATTGTACGGGAACGTAATTAATATGATATCAGTTACAATCTCATAATACATAATAACATGTTGAATGCAGAAATTCATCTTGTACAATTTTTAAAAGTAACCGCTCTCTGCCAAGTTGTATTCTCCTTAAAATGGTTACGAAGGGAAAGATACTGTGGCCCTCATCGCCAGCGTCGCTCGTATCACACCTAGTATGTACAACGCTCCAAAACGAGTTTAAAATGTGCCAAAATCTTTTATAACATTTTAATAAAATTTTAACGTATCTTCAGCTAACACATACAACACTGTGAAAGAGGATGATGGTTATGATGATGTTTCTTGTTCAAAGGGGCCTAACAGCTAAGTCATTGGTCCTGGACCTGCAAAAGTAATTTTACCACGTTCCTCAGGAACTGATTTGGCATTCACTTAGATCATACGGCGTCCCTGACGAGTATGTCTGTTGTATGAATTTGCTCTCTCAAAGTTCTACCAGCGCCATCGGATGCCAGGCTAGAATTTCACTAACATTCCTCATTCGGGTTAGAGTCCACCAGGGATCGTTCCTGTCGCCATTTCTCTTCATATTGTGTACGGGCACATCACCTCCGATATTCAGTCATCAACCCCATGGTGACGATGTCCTACTGGCTGATTAATATCGCCAACAGATTCAAGAGCAGCTACTTGCAATGATCCCCATTAAGCACTATCACCCAATGAACATAGTAATTAAAACTGGAAGGACAATCCCTCTTGGTGAAATTTATAACCAGACTTTTCATGCTATTTAGCATCATACTACTTTCCACGCCGTCCATCTCACAACAGTGTCAAGCTAAGATGTTCAAATTTGACAGCGAATCCTGACGCATCGAAACACTCTACCAAATTTTAACCGAGATAAATGGAATCACGATACCCTAGAGCAGAGATTGTGAACCTATGACACGCGAACACGACTTCTGTCGCACGTCGGACAATATACTAACACATTTCAATGTTTTAAAGATTTAATAAAAAGGTCGAAAATCTAGCAGCCATATTCTTCAAATGTATTCTACTTCTTTAAAATTCAATTTTTAAGTGATGTTTGCAAAATAAAACCATGAAACATTCATTCGAATGAATTTAAATATAATGCAATCTAATACTCAAATGAGGTCAAATGAGGGTTTTCATGGTGATTTTGAAGGAAAATAACCGATGGCACCCAGGACAGTAACAAGTAATGACCACGTACCTACTACGCAGGCGTAGCAGGGGGAGAGGTGATACTCCCACGTCGCGCGTCCCAGGTGGCGGATTGCGGGGGTCCGAACCGGCTTGCCGGCGGACATGAGGGAAATAAAATACCTCTAGCGGACCAAACACACACCCCCTGTGGGTGGGGGAGGAAGACGAATAATACACCCACGGTATCCCCTGCCTGTGGTGAGAGTCGACTAAAAGGTGCAACCAAGGGATGATTGTATTAGAACTATGAAACTACTTTTGATTTGTACCATCACGCGCAGAACACCATGGGTCGCATTTACTCGCGAGTAGTACCACTCTGTTAGGTACTGAATAGTTTTGTGATTCGTAGCACTCAAGCGGGGTTCAGTGTGGGTTTCCAGTACCCGTGAGTCGCACCCATGTCAGCAACACCAGGAGTCTGGGCGTTGCCTGTGAGTTGTACCACTATATGAGCGACACCGTGGGTCTGCGTTGCCAGTGATTAGTACCCGCTATGTGAGGAACACCACGAGAATGCCGGCGCCCGTGATTAGTACACCTAGATGAGGAACCTCATTGGTTTGCGTTGGCTATGAGTGGCCCCATTTTGTGAGAAACACCATAGGTCTGCATTACCTTTACGACGTACAACACTTGTGAGTAGTACCTTAATGTTTGGAACACCGTCAGTTTACGCTACCATTGATTATTACCGCAGCTTGAGAAATAATATGGTTCTCCTTTACTCGCGATAAGTGCCATTATGCGGGATCGTTGACATAAATATTGACCCATTCAGACAAGCATCATCGATTCAGGATTGGGCTTTGGAAGCAGCCCCTTGGTCAGTAATATTGTTTCTGGGAATGTGAGGCATTGCGCGTCTTCTCTACTGGTTGTTTTAAATTCAAATTCATCAATTCATTCCTCATCATCACGTAGTGAATTCGGGTCAGTGGATGAATTTTGTACTTTTAAATTATAATTCCATTTCGTCTCATTTCGTACCATAGGGGCCGATGACCTAGATATGATAATGATGATGATGATGATGATGATCATGATGATCATGATGATTGTTGTTTTAAGGGACCTAACATCGAGGTCATCGGCCCCTAATGGTAAAGTAAAAGTTAAAAGTTCTAAATCATCTACTGGCCAAAATAAAAAATGTCATGAAAAATGAATGAATGAATGAATGAATGAAGATGAATTTAAAACAATCAGTGGATCCGACTCAAAAAACTAACATAGTTAATAGTATTACTGACCAAGGGACCACTTCCAAAGCACAATCCTGAATCGAGGATGCTTGGTGTTTAAGTGGGTCCAAAATATAGGTCAAAGACCCTCAGAATGATACTTATCGCTAGTAATGTAGAACCATGGTATCTGTTCTGTTGCGGTACTAATCAAAAGTAGCAGAGACTTGCGGTATTCCACACATTATTGTACTACTCAGAGCTTATGAAATTCGACATATAATACTGACCTATGTTTTTCTCACTTTGTGGCGCCATTTACAGGCAACGCAATCCTGTGGTGTTCATCACATAAGAGTACTAACCACAGGGACCTCTCCCTATCCCGTGGTGTTCCTCATATAGTGGGTACTAATCACAGGCAAGGCAGAACCATGGTAGCTATCATCCCATGGTCCTGCTCATATGGTGGTACTAATCACAGGTACCGCAAAAGCCAACCGCACGGTGCTCCTGTGTGCTACTAATCACAAACCTATTTCGTACCTAATATAGTGGTACTACGCACAAGTAAAAGCGACCCTTGGTGTTCTACGCGTGGTGGTACTAATCACATGTAGTTTCATGGTTCGAATGCAATCATCCCTTGGTCGTCCCTTTTAGTCGCCTCTCACGACAGGCAGGGGATACCGTGGGTGTATTATTCGTCTGCCTCCCCCACCCGCAGGGGGGTGTGTTTGGTCCGCGAGAGGTATTTTATTTCCCTCAAGTCCGCCGGCAAGCCGATTCGGACCCCCTATCCGCCACCTGGGACGCGCCACGTGGGGATATCACCTCTCCCCCTGCTTCGCCTGTGTAGCAGGTTCGTGGTGACCTAGATGTTAGGCCCTCTAAACAACAAGCATCATCATCATCAAAAAGTAATGAACAAGACTTTAACTAACACGCTAGTCCGTAAAGGTTGCCATCCCTTCCCTAGGAAATCCCGTACTGGACTTCTTATACAGACACCACGCGTACAGGAAAGAACAAAATAACAGGTGCTAAGATACGTGCGATGGCAAAAGTTTTCGAACTCTCATAAGATTCGACTAGTAGCCCACGATGTTGAGTGGAATTGATATTATATTAAAACTTGAGGAAAATACTGTCAATGTAACGCGAATATCTGGTCGCTTCATGAACATCAGAATTACTGATACAGATGACTAGGTTGCGAATCCTGCGTACAATAGAGGACTCCTACTGTACGTTACAAATGCTAAGAAAAATGAGTTTGTTAACGGTACTTCAATTTCTATACACTTCGATGATGATAATGGTGCTTATGCTTTTTGATTAAATGAGCCTACCATCTAGGTCATCTGCCCCTAATGGTAAGGAGTGAAACGAAACGTAATGACAATTTAAAAGTTAAAAACTCATCCAATGACCAGAATTCAAACGTGATGACGAAGAATAAATGGATGAATATGAATTTAAAATAATCAGCTGATCCAGCTCACAATATTGAAAGTTAGGAATAATTCCGAAATAAATCCACTAACTAGCATTCACACAAGTGACGATGAACAATGATCATGAAATTAAAACAATCAGTGGATTCGATCCGCAAAATCCAACTTTCCCAGAAACTATTTTAAAACAATCACATATACAAACCAAGGGGCTGCTTCCAAAGCACAATGCCCCTCATAATGGTACTTTTCGCTAGGAAAGTAAGAACCGTGTTATTTTCCATGTAGTTGTACTAATTGTGAGTAACGTACACTTCCAGTATTCCACATATTGTGGTACTACTCACAGGTAATGTAATACGCATAGGTAACGCAAACCCAGGGTCTTTCTCACGTAATGGTACTAATCACAACAATGTAAACCCGTGGTTTTCTGCCTATAGTGGTACTAATCACAGGTACTGTAAACCCACAGTGTACCACTCCCTGCTGCTACTAAGAACAAACCTATTGTGTACTTAATATAGTGGTACTACTCGTAAGTAAAGGCGACCCATTGTGTTCCTCGCGTGATGGTACTAATTAAAAGTAATGCCATGACTCTAATTCAATAATCCCTTGGTCGCCCCGTTTAGTCGCCTATTACTACAGGCAGGGGATGCCGTGGGTGTATTCTTCGTCTACGACCCCCACCCACAGGGGGTGCTGTATATTTCAATGGTCGTCATTTTCTTTTATCCTGCCACAAAGTCTTCTTGTTCGGTTCATTCGCATATAAGCACATTTTAACGCCAAAAGTGATTGTATGTTGATTCAGTTCCACAACCTTGAGTAATACTGGTGAATGCTCTTTTAATGGATAAAAATGTGGAGATTACCAGCCCCCTCAACTCCGAGCACAAGAGAAAAACAAAAAGTAGAGACTTTGTTTTACGTTGCACCGACATAGATGGGTTTTATGGTGACGATTGGATAGGAAAATGCTAGGAGTTTGAGGGAAGCGGCCATGGCCTTAATTAAGGTATAGCCCCAGTATTTACCTGGTGTTAAAATGGTAAACCACGGGAAATCATCTTCAGCGCTGCCGACAGTGGGAATCGAACACACTGTCTCCAAAATGCAAGCTGATAGCTACATGACCTAAACCACACAGTATGAGATGGACCAAGTGCCAGAATGGTAGAAGCGCTGGTCTTCTGAGCACAAGTTGGCGGGTTCGATCGCAGTTCACTTCGGTGATGTTCGAAGATGCTCAAATACGCCAGCTTCATATAGGTAGAATTAACGCCAAGTAAAAGAACTCCTGAGGAGCAAAATTCCGGTACTTCTGTATCTCTGAATACCATAAAAGTAGATACTGGGACATAAAGCCAATAACCTTATTATTATTATTATTATTATTATTATTATTATTATTATTATTATTATTATTATTATTATTATTATTACCTCTATATATAAATGAATGTTTGTTTATATGTTTTGAATGGACTCAAGAACTACTGGACCGATTTCATTGAAAATTTCAAAATTTGTTCTTATTACTCCTGGGTTGAACGAAATCTGATGGTCAAAAAAAGAAAATAGGTGAAGGTAAGTAAACCGCATGACAAGTCTGATCAGAGGGTTGCCTAACCAAGAGTATGTAAAGATTACGTGCTTCTTAAAACTTCTGCTATTTCTTCTACAAACGATATATAAAAATGTACAGTCCAGGTTCAGTCCCCATGGCATAGGGGGTGAGAAGGAGTGGAGAAAGAAAATGTAGAAAATGACAGAGGTTTCAGCATAGCTCTCAACCAAACTAGATACACATATAAATTAATATCTGGAAAAATTACTGTAGGGGTGAGAAACACCTAGCAACCTAAAGGAAGGGGTGAAATATAGAAATCCGAAAAATGACCGATATTAGTGGCGAGTTCATAGTATTTGGGGTAGCTGAGATGAACCGTGACACTCTGCATGCCGTTTGAGCCAAAGTTCATTCCCAATCGGAATGGGGGTAAGGAGGGGTGAAAGGAATGTCCAAAATGACCGAGATCATGGGTGTACGTGTGCATATTCCAACATAGCTCTCAACCAAACATGATAGCCGTATGACTTACTATTTGGGAAAGAAAACTGTAGGGTAAGACACCCCTACGAGTGGGGGAAGAAAGGGGGTGAAATATAAAAAAAAAGCAAACGACCAATATTAAAAGTGAAAACGATGTATGTTAACAAATATAGTTTTTCTTTTGCATTCAATTAAAGGGTTTAGACCAATCTAACACGTTTGAATTAATAAATGCAGGCGAAGTCGCGGGAACATGTCATTTGTTATGTAAAATGGAAGAGGGTTTTTTTTTGTTTTTTTTTGTTTGTTTGTTTTTTTTGCTTTACGTCGCACCGACACAGATATGTCTTATGGCGACGACGGGATAGGAAAGACCTTGGAAGTGAACGAAAGCGACCGTGGTCTTAATTAAGGTACAGCCCCGGCATTTGCCTCCTGGTGTGTAAATGGGACACCACGAAAAACCATCTTCAGGGCTGGCGACAGTGGGGCTCGAACCCACTATCTCCCGATTACTGGATACTGGACGGACTTAAGCGACTGCAGCTATCGAGCTCGGTAGGAAGAGGTCTAACACTTCGAATAATAATAATAATAATAATAATAATAATAATAATAATAATAATAATAATAATAATAATAATCGCATGGCCTCATCTACCTTATGCAAGCATTCCTTAATTTGACGCCATCTGGCTGCTATCTCGTACGTTTCGACGTTCCGTATTACTCTAGGCCTACTATATGACAGAGTAAACCGAATTTCTCTTGGGCGTCTATGGCTGAGTTTTAATTAATTTTGTCACCAGAGACCTTTTACTTGCCGACATCACACGACATGGAGTATCGGATGGCCTTTTTCCCGCCCTTCAAAAATCCGACTACGTCTGCCGTGTTTGAACTAGCTACCTTGGGATCCGGAGGTCGACACTCTACCGCTAATCCACAGAGGGAACCACTTCGAACGATGAGATTTTTGATTAAATAGGCGGAAATATCATGAAAGTTGAGAAAATGGAAGCCTTTTTCCCAGTTCTCTTAAACCTTTTACTGTAGGGATGGAAGAGAATCAGAACTGGCCAAAGGAATTCAGGTAGGAAGGATTAGAGTCTGACACAAGGGAAGGAATACGTGAGCAGTGAAGGTTCACTGTCTCCATGCCACGCCTCCTAAGTTGTGAATGTTTCGTGGATTCCCGATCCTGTCGAAAATTCATTAAAAATAGACATGATATAGGCTTTTGGGCTTATGCCTTGTCGGGAAAATAAGGTAAAATTCTTTACGTTTCGCAGAGAATTTTGCTCTGTGTCATCAGAAGAAAATCTCGACTGTCCACGAGAAAGGTTTCTCAAACAATGAGGTGCTTGAATTTGGACGTTGTAATGGAAGTGGAAATTGTATGCTTCATTCGTCACCAGATGGCTCCCCGAACGCGGTACAGCGCTAGCGTTCGAAGCGGAAGCTGATGGAACCATCAGAATCAGTCTGATAACATAACATAACATAACATAACATAACATAACATAACATAACATAACATAACATAACATAACATAACATAACACAACATAACATGGTATGATATTGACACAAGCCTGGAAAGAAACATCTGGCGATGAGGAACGTCCGAATTGGAATACACCGAAACGAAATAACAATAGTGAAGGGATACGGAAAAGAACTACTTCCGTAAATCCTTAACGGCTGGCAACCAGGTATTACTTAATTGATAGCCGGTGTCTCTGTTGAAATTGTTAGGATTTCTACGTATTTCCTCAGCTAACCCGTATAATCCTGGACCTGTAGTATCTAGTGTGGGTAAGAGCTCGAGCATCTTGGAACACGACATCATGACCCGACGATAAAGCGTGCTCATCTATTGCTGTCCCTTAATACGAGTACCAATGGACAGGCATGTTTGGCCATTGTACACCATACCGCAAGTACAAGGAATTTCGTACACCCCAGGAACCTAAAAGTGGGTACAATTTGTCTTTGGTCTTACCCAGACTGTGGGCAATTTTAGTGACTGTGCCAAACACGGTTTTATACTGTTTTTGTGGAGGACCTTGGCAATTCAATCTGTGATGTTGTGAATGTAAAGCAGGTAGGCAGTTCCGTTTACATCTTCCTTCTGTGAGCTTTACTTGGTCGTTTCTCTGGGATGCAGGGCTCTGTGAATCTGCAAATCACTGTAACCATTACACTTAAACGTGACTTTGAGTGTGTCCATCTACACCTGGATATTGAATGGCTCACAAATTCGTCTCTTCCTCTTGGTGAGTGTCGTGAGAATGGTTTGTTTTTGTGCTGGATGGTGGTGAGAATCTGCATGAAGATAGCGATTTGTGTGGGTATGCTTACGATAGACGGTATGTCCCAAGGAGCCATTCGGTTTCTTTCTTACTAGAACATCCAAGAAAGGAAGGCATCCGTCCGACTCCATCTCCATAGTGAATTTAATTGAAGAAAATAGCTGATTTAGGCGGTTTATAAATAGATGAAGTTTCTCTGGTTGGCCATTTTTGTTCTGTACTTAACATCTCTTCAACACGTACTAAATGTACGTAACACGACCTAATAGGTTGAAAGTCGCTTTCGATTACAATGTGGTCATGAAAATTCAATATTGATTCTTCTTCCTTAATTTGCTGAATTTTGAAGCCTTTTTCGCTAAGTACAGGGGTCTGTAAAGAAAGATGTCGCACGCCATTTAAATGAGTGAACACCAATTAAAGATAGAGTAAAATTCCAGATACTCAAATCAATACAGAATTCGTGCCAGAGCTGGGATTAAATGCCGGGAATGCCGGGGCAAACAAAACTAATATAAGTGTACCAATTGTTTTACGTTGGCGTACTTATATTGTTTCAAAGTGGTGACCGGTGATGAAAATACAGTAATTTTAAGGTCAAAAAGACACGATAACTGAACCCAAACAGTAATGTAGAGGCAAATAGAAGAGAAGAAGAGAGATTATAGAATCAGAGAAAACTATTCCCCAGGACAGGGAAACCTAATAAAATCAGGTTCCGGAATGAACAATGCGAGGTCAATGAAAAAGGCCAGGGAAGAAATCAATCCTGCTGACATACTGCGTGCCAGTCACTAGGGAAGAGACTTTGTAATACAGTAATGAGGGATGTAAATTACTCCAGTCAATGTGTACAGAAATTACTTAACAGAGAATTCGTTTCGACTTAATTTGCTTTCGATGGATCTTAAATTTCATGGTGAATGTAATCAGTAAAGCAAACACGACACGCTCCAGTGAGATTAATTGCGGAGGGTGTAGGATAACGCTCATCGTTCATTGCGATGCACATATTTCAGGAGGGAGACGCGCAACTTTCTTATGTTCTACATGCAGCTAAGAGCAGAATAACAAGCTAAGTTTTAGTGAAGTTCGAACCTTGCCAAGGGGTACTTGGATAAATCAAGATGTAAGAAAGCTTGCGTTACATTATATACAGTGTAATAACATTTATTTATTTATTTATTTATTTATTTATTTATTTATTTATTTATTTATTTATTTATTTATTTATTTATTTATTTATTTATTTATTTATTTATTTATTTATTTTAGTAATATTTTGAGTGGAATTTTTCAAAATGTACAAGAGTGATTCAAGAAAAACATGAACTGAAGAGCGTACAATATGCTACATACGCGGATTGTGGCAAACTTGATAAATCTGGACATTCCAGACTGAAACCGAAAAACAGTATTTTAAAAATATTCGAGCCCCTTGAAGGGCCTGTACAGTAATCCAGGATCTTCACATGGAAAGGCAGAACTCTCCATCTGATGATGGTGATGATGATCATGATGATGATGATGATGATGATGATGATGATTGTTTAAAGGGGCCTAACAGCTAGGTAATCGGACCCTAATGGCATATGGTGAATGAAACGAAAATTAAAACTTCAAAATATATCCACTCACGAGAATCTAAAGCATAGGATGATGAAAAATGATCGTAAAACGAAACAATCTGTGGATCCAATTCACAATTCCTTCATTGATGATGATGATGATGATGATCTGGGAGTCTAAAATCCAGGTCAGCGGTCCCTCATAATGGTACTAATCACAGGTAATATAGACTCATGGTGATTCTCGCAAGGTGGTACTAATCACAGGTAATGTATATCCATGATATGTCCGCACACTGGCACCACTCACAGGTAATAGAAACCTACGGTGTTTCGCACATACGGGTACTATTCACAAGCAACGCAGAACCATGGTGTTCCTCACATAGTGGGACTAATCAGGGGTGCCGGTATTCCCGTCGTGCTCCTCATTTAGTGGAACTAATCACAAGCCACGTATACTCATGGTGTTGCTCACACAGTGGTACTAATCATAGGCAACGTAGACCAACGGTGTATCACACGTTATAGCAAAGCCTACAGGCAACACAAACCCATGGTGTTCCTCACATAATGCTACTACTACTCTCAGGCAACGCGGACTCCTGGTTTTACTCACACAGTAGTACTAATCACGGGCGCCAACCACAACCGTGGTGTTTCACACTTAGTGGCACTAATCACAAGCAACGTGGATCCATGGTGTTTCTCATTAAGTAGTACTACTCATACGCAACGCAGACTCATTCTGAACCGACCGGTGAAATGCACACGATGACCATTATCACAAACAACGCCCAAGCCCATACTATTTCTCGCATAACGGTACTGCTTCTATGTAACGTATACCCAGGTTTTTCCTCGCCAAGATGCTACTAGTCGCAAGTAACGCCAACCCATGGTGTTCCGCTCGTAATGGTACTATTCATAAGTATTCTCATGGTTCTAATGTCATCATATCTTGGCCGCCCCTTTAAGTAGCCATTTACGACAGGCAGGGGATACCGTGGGTGTAGTATTCGTCTCTGTCTCCCAGCCACAGGGGGTGAGGGCATTCTTTCTACAACCTATCTTTACCCATTCTAAGTTTCCGTTTCAGTTATTATAGATGTCCATTCTCTGGTGACCTTTCCTAGGACGCAGGTACAGAGGAGTGGTGAAAAGTTATCTGCTTACAGGTAGAGAGTTTACCCATAAACATAACTTAGGGAAAGGATTTGTGGGGGTTTGGGTTTTTCATGAGCACCAAACTCCCATAGAACGTTCATGAACACCCCTGTTATTATTATGATGATGACGAAGATGAAGGTGATAATGATGATGATGATTATTATTATTATTATTATTATTATTATTATTATTATTATTATTATTATTATTATTATTATTATTATTATTATTATTACAAAGTAGCATTGCGTACCCATCAGGGGCTTGATGGTATTACTGCTTGCCTCCCAAACAACGTACCGAGCGCAGTGCGCCGTCTGGTGATCCCATTAATCATACACACTCTATAATTCAATGACTAAGCGGTGTAGTTTACTCCCAAATAGTCCATAATTGGGAACATGCATCATTTTCAAAAATATTTTTTTTGAAAAGTACACCAATGAAATAGTACGTAAACGTATTACATTGTGGTATGTTGCCTTGTTTTCTACCATTAAAAAAATATTTAATAGTGCCTTTCCGCAAGGCGAGTGAAACGGCCTCTGACGTAAGCGGCGCGCTGTGACGTCACGATCCAGTACCGCATGGAGCTCTACCAGTCGTTGTGCATCAGCCGTTGCTAAAAGCCGATTGTTTATTATTGATGATCGCGAATAACTTAGAAATGACGGAAGAAAGGTTCAAAACAGCACAGTCAGACAATCTATCATGTGTAAATATCATCATTCTTGAAAAATAATGACTTTTGTGGCCGCAGAAATTCGCGGATAACAAGCAAGTTTGTAAGTGGTGTCTTTTATATACGTGCAATGTACTGTAACCCATAGTATTAGGATAACAACGAACCTGGATAGATATCACATCACTTTCAACATTTCCTTCTAGACTGACTCCCCTATTAAAGAATAACATTACATTTTCGGGCTTTCAGCATTAGTAAAGTAAGAAATCGGATTTCAGCACTAACATTGTTGTATGTCCGGCGCTCCCTTTCTCGCTCCTCCAGCCAGCTGCACGCGCGCCTGTGTATCATTCTGCTAGCTTCGACGCGCAGCCCTCAGTGCGCGTGCCTGACCATCGAGTGTACTATAAATAGGAGCTCCCTGCCTGCTCACAGCCCACTTGCCCTGGTGTCCAGCTCCAGAATACACCCTACGTCGAGCACGGAGGCTACTCCTCTTGAAAATGTGCTTCGACCAGGTGGACTGAATTTCTGGCAGTACGAGGTTTCACCTCTGGTCACCGCTCCCTTTCCTGTTTCCGCTGCCTATGTTCCGTTATTCTTTTACAAGCCATTTTCATTCCCTAATCTATGCAAGCTCCCTTAGTTTCGCTAGGTGGAATTTCTTCAATCAATTGAACTTGCTTTTTAGGAATTCAGGCACTTCAACAAACAAGGACTCTCAAAGACATTTATGTTAGTGCCAGATAGTTCTCGACTATCAACGTGTCAGTTCACAAAGACTATCTTTTCAAGATAGAAGTGTATATAAAGACTGTAAACCTGTACATATTGTATAAAGACAGACTTTTCTCACGATTCAATATTCCTTTTTGCTTCAAAATAAATTTCAGTTATTTGTGTAAATATCATAAAGTGAAGCAATAAAAGTTGTGTTTTGTAAACTTCAACCTTGGTTACAACAAACATAAACATATAGGTAGCATTATAGTACTAGTCCGCTTCTGTGGTGTATTGGTTAATGTGTGCCACTCCCGGAGGCCCGGTTTCGATTCCCGGTTCTGCCATGAAAGTTGAAAACAAATAGTACGAGGGCTGGAACGGGGTCTACTCAGCCTCGGGAGGTCAACTGAGTAGAAGGGTTTCGAATCCCACCTCAGCCATTATCGAAGTGGTTTTTCGTGTTTTCCTACTTCTCCTCCAGGCACCTAAGGCCACGGCCGTTTCCTTCCCTCTTCCTTGCCTATCCCTTCCGATCCTCCCATCCTCCAACAAGGCCCCTGTTGAGCATAACAGGTGAGGCCGCCTGGGTGAGGTAATGGCCCTCCTCACCAGTTTCATCACCATACTCAAAGTCTCACGTTCCAGGACACTGCCCTTGAAGTGGTAGAGGTGAAATCCCTCGCTGAGTCCGAGAGAAAACCAACCCTGAAGGATAAACTGATTAAGAAAGAAAGAAAGAAGGAAAGAAAGAAAGATCATAGTACTATAGGGCTATAATCTATCATTCCCCAAAAATATATATATTTATGGTTGGGACAACTGGCCTACCCACTTCCGGGGCCCATGAAAGAGAATTAAATATCTTTGTGGAGGGAAAAATTTAAACATGATAAAGATAAATATGACTTCATCTAGTTTTCATAGGTGCTGGCCTTCTGACCCCAACTTGATAGGTTCGATCCTGGTTCAGTCCGGTGGTAGTTGAAGGTGCTCAAATACGTCAGCCTCGTGTCGGTAGATTTACTGGCACGGAAAATAACTCCTGCAGGACTAAATTACTGCACATCGGCGTCTCCGAAAATCGTAGAAGTAGTTAGCGGGGCGTGAAGTCAATAACATTAATTACATTTGGCTTTTAACAAGCTGAGCATATCAGGAAAGAAAAGTGTCCTGGTGACGTTTTAGTCGCTCAATACAGGAATGTCTTTGGGTGCTGTGACTTTTATTTTTTTGCTTTACGTCACACCGCCACATATAGGTCTTATGGCGACGATGGGACAGGAAAGGCCTAGGAATGGGAACAAAGCGGCCGTGGCCTTAGGTACAGCCTCAGCATCGAGCTCACAGCTGCGCGCTCCTAACCGCACGGACAACTCGCGCGGTATTTTTACCCTTCGGTTTATTGACTTGGCTTGTATAACCTAAAACTTAGGCTAAGTTGGATAATATTTTAAACACCTACATCACTATTTTCACCTGTGTGCAATTATGTTATTTATTTCATTAATATTATGATAATTATTATAATTGAGCATTAGTCCCATGCCAAGACATATTGGTAGAATTAGAGCTGTCAAAATGGTTCATAACCCCTTTGATTTATTATCTTGACATGGATCACCCAAAACATAGGTTAGGTTTGGAGAATACTTTAATAATCAGCATTATTTAATGCACTGTTTATTACTTTCATATTCCAAGATGTAATTGAAGCATTTAAATAAAGCATCATACATTAAAATTTAAAGTATTACCACTAGAACAGCTGACAAGGAAAAGTGATTTGAAAATTCAAACAAATTCATCTTACGTTAAAATCTTCAAAAAAATAAACTGTAGACTTTTCCGATATATCACCAGCATTTCTCCAGCTCGCCAAAATCCATTTCTCCCAAGTTTTAGCGTCTTTGGAACATTTATAAACAATTTGTTTGGTATGCTATTGCACATCGGAACTCTACACCATTTATAAGTTTTCTGCCTCACTGTCTGCGCAGGATTCATTTTAAGTCTAAAATATACCACTCAGATTATTATCCAATGTATAGACCTCGAATTTAACCATACTAGACACTAACGTAAAGTAGAAATACGCGAAGTGTATCCTGCTTCTCACAGCACACTGCGTGTTATTTCGTCTGCTAATTCAGTCAACCTGTACGATGACGTCAGGCCAATGAGATCGCGTACTTGCGTGACGTGACATTTTCGTACATTTTTATCATGTTTCGAGTTATTATTTGTACATTCTGATCACATTTTTGAATTCTGCATGCAATTTTGAATCAGATTAGCATATTTTTAATTAAAACCCCGGATCATGCATGTTCCCTATTGGTAGGAACCTATATGTTTCAAATTATAGTTTAAATAACGTTGGCCATGTACAGTTTGTCTCCAAAAGCAATACGAGTAGTGAAATATCAAATTTGACCTTCCTGAAAGCTCCACATTCGCTCTGAATTTTTTTTATATCGTACATTCCTGGATTTAAATATTAGAATGAACTAGTTTGGTTAAACTACATCAAGTTTCCTCTTTTTGATGCTGTTGTCGCTACTGTAGCCTGGGTCAGCAGGCCAGAGGTTTGTTTCATACATTTTCCTATCCCGTGTTAAGCTCTTCACCTAGACTAATCCTACAACCCAACTGAAACCCCATGGCCGAATGACCGCTACTGACTCGAAGGTCTGCATATTACGAAGCGACGCTTGGTCAGCGTAACTAATTCTCTTGGTCATTATTCTTGGCTTCCTAGGCAGCGGACGCTGCCTCTCCATTAGATATCTCCTCAGTTAGTGTTCTCATGCAGCCTGAGTGGACAGCAAGCCAGCTCTCGGATGCAGGTAAAAATCCCTTACATGTCCAGGAATCAAAGCCGGAGCCTCCAAGTAAGTGGCAGTCACGCTACCCGTAGACTTTATTGGGGGGGGGGGCTATTGCATCCTGTCTGTTACATCATCAGTTTCACGGCTGGTTAGATCCTCAAATAGCACCACAAAACGTAATGGGATTATGGCGAAGTGGCGAAAAACGATGGTGAGACAAAAATAAGGCGTGCTAGGCAGATGGAGTGTGAGGTCGTTATTGTATCCTATATTTACTGTAATATACTGTAGAGTATTTGTTTAATTTCAGTTTTGACCTCTCCTCCCCCCTGTGTGGGGGGTGGCTACTCAATCCACATTAAACCCTGACTGATGTTGATGATGATGTTTGTTGTTTCAAGGAGCCTAACAACTAGGTCATCAGACCCTAATGGCACGAAATGCAACGAAATGAAAATTAAAATTTCAAAATGTATCCACTGACTAGAATTTAAAACGAATAATAAAATTATCGTTAAGCAAAAACAATCAGTGGATCAAATTCACAATGCCGTAATTACCGGGATGATTCTTATTATCAAAAGGGATAACTTACAAAATTCAGGTTACCAGCCCCTCACTAGTAAAGCAGAACCATGGTGTTCCTTCTACAATTTTACTAATCATAGGTAACATAGACTCATGGTGTTTCTCGTACTAATCGCATGTAATGTAGACCCATGGTATGTCGCACACAATGGCACAACTCACACGTAACACAAACCCACGTTGTTTCGCACATAAGGGTACTACTCACAAGCAACGCAGACCCATAGTGTTCCGTACATGGTGAGAATATTTTTTTTTCTTTTTGCTAGTGGCTTTACGTCGCACCGTCTATGGCGACTAAGGGATAGAAAAGTCCTAAGAGTTGGAAGGAAACGGCCGTGGCCATAATTAAGGTACAGCCTGGTGTGAAAATGGGACGGGATTCGCTCAGCCTCGTAGACTAACACAGAAGCTGCCTGACAGGAGAAGCAGCGGACCCGGCGTAATAGACTGAGTATGTCGTGACGTTGATCACTTGCTGGACAAAAAAAGCCTCAGCAGGCCAAGTACTTAGCAAATTGTTGTGCCACGGTTGTTTACTTCACATTAGACATGTATCGTGGTGAAGGGGCCGCAATAGTCGAATGGCATTGCTACTAGCTTCTTACCGAGATAGCTGCAGTTGGAATACCGGTCAGGATGTATGACATTTTTGAAATGAAGATTTACGGCCCTCGGGTTTAGATCCACTCCTTCCAGATCTTCCAATATTTCAGAAGATCTTCCGATTTTTAAAAGCACTGCAGAAAAATTCTGAACTAGTCAGATATCTTCCGATTTTCTTTTTAAAATTTTGCTTTGCAAACACACACAGTTCTTACGGAGACGATGGGATGGGAAATGCCTAGAAGTGGGAACGAAGCAGCCGTGGTGTGAATTATGATGATGATGATGCTTGTTGTTTTAAGGGGCCTAACATTTAGGTCATCGGCCCCTGATGGTACGAAATGAGACGAAATGCAATGACAAAATAAAAATCCAAAATCTTCCACTGACCAGACTTCAAAGCGTGAGGACGAAAAATGGACGGATGGATATGAGGTTAAAACAATCAGTGGAGCCGACCCGCAATGCCTCAGTCTCAGAAACTGACGGAAAACAATAGTAATACTGACCAACGGGCTGCTTCTATAGCTCAAAACTGAATCGATGATGCTTGCAAGCTAATGGGGTCCAAAGTATAGGTCATCGGCCTCTCAAAATGGTACTTATAGCTTGGAAAGTAGTACCATGGTATTTGACGTGGTGCGGTACTAATCAAAAGTATCGTAGACTCGCGGTATTCCACATATTATGGTACTACTCACAGGTAGTAAAATTCGCACATGTAATACAGAGCTATGGTGTTTCACGCATAGCGGCGCCATTTACAGGCAGCGCAAACCTATGGTTTTCATCACGTAAGTGTACTAACCACAGGGACTCGTACTATCGCGTGGTGTTCCTCATATAGTGGGTACTAATCATAGGCAAGCCAGAACCCTGGTGTCGTCATATAGTGCTACTAATCACAAACCTATTTGGTACCTAACATAGTGGAACTACGCGCAAGTAACAGCGACCCATGGTGTTCCCCGCGTGATGATACTAATCACATGTACTTTCATGGTTCTAACCCAATCATCACTTGGTCGCCCCTTTTAGTCGCCTCTGACGTCAGGCAGGGGATAAAATGGGTGTATTCTTCGCCTGCGTCCCCCACCCACAGGGGGTTGTGTGTTTGGTCCGCGAGAGGTATTTTATTTCCCTCAAGTCCGCCGGGAGGCCGATTAGGACCCCCCTATCCGCTACCTGGGACGCGCCACGTGGGAGTATCACCTCTCCCCCTGCTACGCCAGCGTAGTAGGTTCGTGGTGGCGTTAATTAAGGTACAGACAAGGTACAGGTTGTGGAAATGGGAGACCACGGAAAACCATCTTCAGGGCTGCCGACAGGAGGTTTCGAACCCACCATCTCCCGGATGCAAGCTCACAGCTTCGCGCTCGTAACCGCACAGCCAACTCGCCCGGTTCTTCTGATTTTTCCTTTATAGACAGAAGCTACCAGGCAGAATTATTTTACACGGCTGCACATGATTTCAGTATTATGAGTTTAATTATCCTTCAAACACTATCAGTTTCAGAGGAATTCGGGGTGCGATGCTGATAAATTCCCTTAGGAACAACGTCCTTAACGTGCCAATGGTACGGGTACGGGTCCCTAACACGCAAGCATTCTTAAATGACAACAGCCTGAGCTGGGATCCGGAGAGTTGGCCGTGCGGTAAGGGGCGCGCGGCTCTGAGCTTGCATCCTGGATATAGTGCGTTCGAGCCCACTGTTGGTAGCCCTGAAGATGGTTTTCCGTGATTTCCCATTTTCATCCAGGCAAATGCTGGAGCTGTACCTTAATTAAGGCCACAGCCGAATCCTTCCCACTCCCAGGCCTTCCATGTCCCACCGTCGCCATAGAAGCTATGGGTGTAGGTGCGACGTAAATTAAAATTGAAAAAAAAAATAAAACACTGAACTGGGGTATTGTCATTAATATTATTATTATTATTGTTGATGCTTATTGTTTAAAGGAGCCTAACATCTAGGTCATCGGCCCCTAATGGTACGAAATGTAATGAAATTTAAAAGTCCAAAACTCATCCACTGACCAGAATTCAAAACGTGAGGTTGAAGAAAGAATGCATGAATATCAATTTAAAATAATTAGCGGATCCAACTCGCAATATTGAAAGTTAAAAACCATTCCAAAAATTAATTCACTGACTAGAATTTAAAAAAAGAGACGATGAGCAATGATTATGAACTTTAAGCAATAAGTGGGTTCGACCCGCAATGCCCCATCTGCCGAGAAAATATCTCAAAACAATAGTATATACTGACCAAGGGGTTGCTTTCAAAGCACAACCCTCAATCGATGATGCTTGTTGTCTAATGGGGTCCCAAAACCAGGTCAACTACCCCTCATAATTTTACTTATCGCTAGTAAAGTCGAACCATAGTATTTCTCATATAGCGGTACTAATCATGAGTAACGTAGACTTACGGCGTTCCATACATTGTGATACTACTCACATGTAATGCAACACGCACAGGTAACGCAGACCTACGCTGTTTCTTACATTACGGCAAACCCATGGCGTTCCGCACTTAGGTTTACTAATCCCGGGCGCCAGTATTCTCGTGGTGTTCCTCCCACAGTGTGTACTTACCACAAGCAACGCAGACCCATGGCGTCGCCCATACTGTATAGTGGTACTAATCACAGGCAACGCCCAGGCCGTGGTGTTTCTCACAATGGTACTAAACACAAACAACTTTAGCCCGTGGTGTCCGCCTATGGTGGTACCAGTCATGGGTAATGTAAAATCCATACTGATTCACCTTAATCGGTGGTTCTACTCGCAAGTAAAAGCTACCCATCGTCTTCCTCGTGTGATGGTGATAATTACAAGTCATCTCATGGTTCTAATTCAATCATCCCGTGGTCACCCCTTTTAGTCGCCTCTTACGACAGGGAATACCGTGGGTGTATTATTCGTCTGCGTCCCCCACCCACGGTGGGTATTATTATTGTTGTTGTATACAAGGAACTTGGTATACAGTAACACAACAAAGTTTATTGCTTCAATAGTTTTATACAGTATTTACAAGAAATATAATGAAAATCGTCTTGAAGCTTGATTGATTGCACGCAGTTAATGCCGTTATTAAATGATAGACTGAAAGTCTGTGGCACAAATGTATATTTACAGAGAGAGAGTCCTATATACACATTTACACCTATCTTGAGGAGATAGTCTATTCCACTGGGAAATGTCCTGGGATAGTCGAAAACTATCTGTTGTGGGATAACAAGTGTAACTTGTAGGGAGAGACGCGTTAGTATAATGCTAGTATTGGACTTACACTTGCAAGGAACTTGCATCAATGTCTTAATTCGCAGAATGCTAAGATAGTCGTCGGAGCACAGGTGAGGACTTGAGAGTGTAGCAGAATGCTGACTCGGGGCTCGACGTGGCTACGGGAATCAGGGAAGATGAGGCAATGTCCGGAGGTGAGACCTCTACGACCAGCAATCAGTCCGCCTGTTCAAGAAACGTTTTTAAGAGGAATGCCTCCGTGTTTGACTTGCGATGTGGTCTGGTCGTTGGACACTGGGGTAGTCCGCGGTAAGGCGAGGAATGTCGCTCCTTATATAGCGCTGGCTGACGTCACCGACAAGCATGCCAGGCGCAGTGCAGTCCTCTCGTAGGCTCTGGAAACATCGGTGATGCGGCGGGTTGCGGAGCTTGTAGGCGCGACGCTTGAGCGTGGAGGACACGCACAACAATTATTATTATTATTATTATTATTATTAATCCTTTATTTAAATGGCGTGACTCAGGCTATAAAACATGCTATTCTGCCAAATCATGTCTTTTAATGTACATATAACTTATTACACACACATTATAATACTACATTAAATTACCAATTACTAAACTTTACACATAGTTACAAAAGCACATTTAGAAAAAGAGAAAAGAAACATATATAAAATATCACAGAATGAAGAAAATTGTCCTTATTCATAAATAAAAACGAATTCACGTATTCACACACGGAAATAAATAAGAAAACAGGAAAACAGAATTATGTATTTTCACTCAACTCGATCCGTCGAAGTACCGCTGACAACATTTCTTTCTAAATACCGGTGAAAATAGGGTGTCCCTTACGACATTGGGCAACGAATTCTATGTTCGAATTGTACTGAAAACAAAAGAATTAATGTTAGGGCGGATCTATGATTTGGTATTTTGAGGGTTAGGTTAGCTGCAGCTCAGGTCGGGATGTTATGTATGGATAAGAGCGACTGTGTTTGTGTCCTTATCCGTTGTTTTTAATCTTATAAATTATTCGGCTGATGACGTCTACAAGATAGATGAAACATGTTCCGATATTTTTTAATGTTAATTAAATAAATAATTAAAACTTAGTATTGCAAAGGTGGAACATTTGATTATTCTTTTCAATAAATATACGAACGACAACACGGTCTTTATAATGAAATTTATTTTATGCAATGTTCAGTATAAAGCGGACGCAAGAATTGTGAGTTCTCTGAAATCTGTTAGGAAGAATCTGTTAGATAACACAGTCTTTGCCTGTATATTAGTTTGTGGAGTAAAAGCAGAGAAAGGATAACTACGATGCTACTTTAGTTTAAGCCAATTTAACTCAAGGAATGCAGGAGTTATATGATGATGATGTTTGTTGTTTTAAGGGGCCTAACATCTAGGTCATCGGCCCCTGATGGTACGAAATGAGACGAAATGCAATGACAAAATAAAAATACAAAATCCTCCACTGACCAGAATTCAAAGCGTGAGAACGAAAAATGAACGGATGGATATGAAGTTAAAACAATCAGTGGAGCCGACCCGTAATGCCTCAGTATCAGAAACTTACGGAGAACAATAGTAATACTGACCAAGGGGCTGCTTCTAGAGCTCAATACTGAATCGATGATGCTTGCAAGCTAAAGGGGTCCAAAATATAGGTTATCGGCCTCTCATAATGGTATTTATCGCTTGGAAAGTAGAACCATGGTATTTGACATCGTGCGGTACTAATCAAAAGTATCGTAGACTCGCGGTGTTCCAGACATTGTGGTACTACTCACAGGTAATGAAATTCGCACAGGTAATACAGACCTATGGTGTTTCACACATAGCGGCGCCATTTCCAGGCACCGCAAACCTATGGTTTTCATCACGTGTGTACAAACCACAGGGAATTGTACTATCCCGTGGTGTTCCTTGTACAGTGAGTACTAATCATAGGCAAGCCAGAACCCTGGTGTCGCTCATATAGTGCTACTAATCACAGGTACCGTAAAAGCCTGACCGCACGGTGCTCCTGATTGCTACTTATCACAAACCTATTTGGTACCTAACGTAGTAATACGCGCAAATCATAGCTTCCCCGCGTGGTGGTATTAATCACAAGTAGTTTCATGGTTCTAATCCAATCATCCCTTGGTCGCCCCTTTTAGTCGCCTCTTACGACAGACAGGGGATACCATGGGTGTATTCTTCGTCTGCGTCCCCCACCCACAAGGGGTGTTATATGATGACATTTTGGAATATTCAGTATAATTTAATGAAAAGAACATTTTAAAATAATTTCTAACATGAATTTTTAACTGACGTATTCGGTAGTTCGAATCATTTTAATGTGTTTTTGTCCTTATCCACTGTTCTTAATCTTACAATTATTCGGCTGATGATGTCTACAAGAGTGATGAAACAAGTTCCGATAGTTTTAAAATGTTTATTAAATAAATAAAAAAGAGTTTTGTAAAGACGGAACATTTGCCTATATATTTTGATTATGTATGATGTCATGATGTCATCCGGTCAGTCGAATCAGACCGTCAGCGATTGTAAGAATTAGCGCTCTTCAAGTTGTCATGTTCCACACTGCCTTCTTTAGTTGTTCCAGAGTGAGGGTTGTGCCTGTTTGAATGGTGTCTAACCAACAAGTCCCCTGGCGATCTTGTCTTCTAGTACCGCTGATCATTCCTAGCATGATTGTTTTTTCCAATGCACCTGATCGCATAGCGTGGCTAAAGCAAGCTAGTCTCAGCTTCATAATCTTACCAAGCAATGATTAATTATCCGAACGACAATACGGGCTTTATAAACAAAATTATAATGAAATTTATAGTGAAGTTTATTTTGTGCGATGTTCAGTACAATGTGGACGCAAGAATTCTGATCTCTCTGAAGTCTATTAGAGAGGGCGCTACTTAGTCTGCCGTACACGACACCACAGTAGTCAAACAGAGGCATTATTAGCTGTTGAACCAACAGTACATGATATATCACATAATTCCTATGAGCTATCGTAGAGTAAATTCCTGCTAGGATTTCGAACATGGTACGAATTTTCGATGTCTCACGAAAAATCACATCTATGCAAGCAAAGAGAAAGGGGAAAGGGAGCAGGACGATTATCTATATATTAGGACTCTTTAAAAACGATCATCATCGTTATTAGCAGAAAAACGAAGATTCTCAGATGAATGACTGGAAGTTATATCAGGCAGTGCCAATTCTATGATCGTGTAATTTTTAACACAAAAGTAATTGGCATATTTCTAATCATCTTCCGAAATTTTGACTACTGCTTCAAATATTTTCGAACTCCATCTTCCGAAATATTATTTTTAGATCTGGCAACACCGTTAAGATCCCACGTAAAAATAGAGATCCTGCGGCTATGGTCACCATACCGCTGTATCATGTTTTCTGTTCTTGCTGGTTGCGTTGTACAACTGCTTAAGACCAACCGAACATCTTTTGATGTGCCCCATCAATCTCTTCACCAGATCTAATTTAGCAAAATCGTTCTCCTCTCAAAGAGTGGAAGTAATACTGGTTCAGCCAAGCATATAGCATAAACAATTATGAGCCTATGATTAATCCACTCTCCTACATAAGATAACAACAAAAATTTATCATTACTTCAACTTTACAATCATAAAACTTCTTAAATGTCAAACTTACAAGGCTCAAAAATTTCCACTTATTGAACTTCCGCACTATATCATCCATACGTAACGTCTTACTGCCAAGCCACTTGTCATCCAGCCACAACTAATTATCTTTGAGGCAGACATAAATCATGGAGAACAGATTTAAAGCGTTGGCTGCCGGCAGAAAATTATTCCTCAGCTAAATTAAAAGAAACTTTGCCCATGATTTACTGTCGAGAGGGCAGACATTGGCATTTACGCTTACCGAATGACTTTCGATTCAGTGGTTGTTAACCCTGCCGCCTGTCTGGTGGTAGATTTGGCTTGAAAGTAGTCTCTGAATAGAATAGGGTATAATAAAATTATGGGGAAATTTTCAAGAACGTGCTCTTTCTTTCTTTTTCTCTGTTTTTCTTTTTTATTAATTCCTCCTCAAATGATTGAGGTTGCCAAATCAACAAAGAATATCACAGAATATAAATTTAGTAATCTCGTTACAACACATAATATAAGATAAACAATAATTCTAAGGACGATGTACAGAATACAACTCTTAGAAGCAAATAAAATACGTTAACTGATTTAATTAAGTCGTTGGAGCGTATTTGATCTGCTGTCAGAGCAGGGGCTGAATCTTGTTGAAACCACACACGCGATTTTCTGTTTCCATTAACTGATGGAAGAACGGCGTATCTTGGTACCTCTCTGCATTTATTGTCGTCTCGAAGAAAAAAAATACGCCCAATTATTCGTCTTGCACTAACAGTGCAGAAACCCTGCATATATACATAGAGAGAAAAAAATGTTATAGCAACATCATTCCGGGAGTTCTTGGTTTCTGAATGATCTCACTTTCAAGTACGGTCTTAGTGTGTTTGATTCTTTAAAAAAAGTATAATTAACTTTTTTTACCATTCCTAAAATTCTATGGTCAAAATATGTCTTAACACAAGCCTCAGTTCGTCTCGTTGCTGTGTTGCGAAAATGACACGACATTCCTCGCATGTTGTCCCTTCTGCATAGTGTCCTAAATTCAGGTGTACCGTTTTAACATTCATCAAACTGTAATTACCTCTCCTATCATAACCACGATACACAGTCTGACTCTTTAACTATATCTCTCAGTCATTCCAGGGTTTACAACCGCTTCTCTCGTAGTCACTTCCTGCTAACATTTGAGGCGTGCATTTCCCCAGAAGATCTAAAATGGATTGCCGAAATCACTTGTTGAATGTTTGCAGCTGATTTGTACTATGAGTTTACTCTGAATGAGTGTGTGAATAAACATACTTTCATAAAAATTAGAAATGTATTTGCTAGTTATAGGTTTTCTCTCTATTTCCTTCTTTTATTATTATTACGGTACTGTTTATTTTACAATTGTTCATTTATATTGTCATGTTCTTCTTCTTTCTGTTATTGCTAGCGTATTCCCGCTGGTGCAGGGTCCGCTGTTCTGATCCGTCTGGACATCATGTGGTTTTAAGTCTTCATATCAGAATTCACTGTGTCATGCCAGTGCTGCTTTGGATGTCAGCGTAGTCGTTACCTGTTAATTTCAAGCGAGTGGGTGAAATTGGCAAATGTTCCAGGTGCAGCACGCAGGGCGTGACCATACCACTGGCGAAGCTTTTCCCGTGCCTTCTCAGTGATGGGTGTAATGCCCATTTGCTGGCGGACGGTGTCGTTTTTGACATGATGCAGGAGTGTGATGCCCATCGACCAGCGGAGCACGCGCATTTCCATGGTGTGTAATTGGCGCTCTGTAGCATTGTCAGCTTGTCGACATTCAACACCGTATAAAGCAATAGGGCGTACTACCATGTGCTATATTTTGGACTTCAGATGTAGTGGCATACTTCTATCGCAGAGTACGCCTGTAACATCCTTCCATCTCATCCCTGCTGCCTTTATCCTACTTCGTACTTCATCACATATCCCACCATCAGTCCTGTAGGCGAGGTCCTAGATACCTTAATCTTACGGTCTTCGTTATGGTCTCCCCATCAACTAGAATTGAGCCGGGATGGTTTCCAGGTATTCGGTCTTCTTTTTGTTCACTCTAACACCGTATTGCGAGAGACAGCTGTTCCAATCAATAATTATTTCTATTATTACTATAATTTTTTTCCTTGTTTGTTGTAATTGTTTCACTATTTCTATTGCATGATTGCGTAATTTTTATGTTGTGTTCAGGAGTCTTTGAGCCCTAACATGCTACGAATTTACTCAGTTTGTACTGTTTGACAGGCTCACAATTCACATCCAGAGGGTTCGTATTGGGTCTTTCAGTTCAGCCAACATAAGGCGGAGGTCGCAAAGTAAGTTTCGGCCTACCAGTAGCCACGGCTGCTCCGTGGTCCGCCAGCTCTGCACTCCGACCGACTAATCGAGCAGGGGAGGGGTGGCCATGGCTGTACCGTGGCTCTACGCTTCTGTACTCGTGAGACGGAGAGAGGCAGGTCCCCACCGTCGGTTGTCCTGAGAATAGTTTTCCAAGGTTTTCCATTCTCCCGCACTAAGGCAAATAACGCCAACCCCTCTACTTCTCCGAGCATCTCCTTCACCGTAAAAAGTCTCTTTGCTTGAGAGGTGGCCACCTTCTAAGAGGCCCCCTCTCCCCTTCAGGGAAGAAATAAAACAATTTGGTAGTACTAGTTGCCTTGACAGATACATATTGTACCATATCAGTTTTGCGGTTTCAGTTCAAGCCTATAAACGTACAACAAACTTTAAGATCTACAGCCTGTGAACTAACAAATAAGCATTTCCGACCTATTTTCCTTTCCTAGATATGAGAAATCTATTTCTGGAACTTTCCTCCTTAATCATTTTACACTGTGTACTCACGAAGCCAAGCGAAATTTTTTCAAGAGGAATATATTTACTTTGTAACGCTGGAGAACTTGTACTGGAGGTAACGAAGACAATGTGGATCATTAATACAGTTGTGTACAACTTTCGAACAATGAGATAAATATATAATACGAATAACTTGTATTTTACGTTCAGTTTATTCTTGATTGTCCGGCTTGCTGGAATTATGTCGTAATAGGACATTCTGAAAGTGTCACTGCATATAAAGAGACGGGGTTTTCGTGTAACGTCCGACTGAGCCAGATTTTATTGCAATCTTAAGCCCATAAAAGGATTCCCCAGCCAGGGATGGTGTACAACTAGTCATCTCTCAAGTTATGAACGTAGGTATTGTGCTCTATAATGTTTTTGATTCCAGTCTGGCTAATGCCGAATTCGAACCAAGAACATCATAGTGACCCATACATCCAAGAAAAGATATATGTACTGCACATGTCTTACCTTACAGGCGTATCCACAATCCGCAGCTCAGTAGAACGTGAATCAGGGCATCAGGGTGAAAAATGAGGGCATAAAAGATAACTTAGGTGGATACGATATGATGCAGGGTAAGAGAAAAATCCTACCAAAAAAATATCTAACAGAAAACATCGCTGCATTCAAAGTTTTACAATCAGGGATTTATTACATAAAAATACTATTTACAAATATAAGAGCTTTCAAATGTGACTGGGGTAAAGATAATGTTGAGCCGATGACTACCAGTTCACTGCCTTCACGAAACAGCTTTGCTGTAACAAGCATGGTACAATTGTGTAAGTAATGAAATAAAGAGACAATGGATCTGCTGAAATACACATCTAACACTAATCTCCCCATAAAATTTTACTATGCCTCGTACCATCGAACCCCGGTGCAAACAAATATAAACACATAATGTACAGTGCCCTGACCCGGTCTCGATCCCTGGTCCAATGAAGAGCAAGGCGTTGAATAATCATATACAAAAAAACAATATCAAAGGAACACAACCACCTTGTCCAAGGGGTCAATATCAAACGGGCAAGTGTTAAAATAAAGCAGAACAAACAGAACTAAAATCTCTCCTTGCGTCAAAACATCAAGGTCGTCCTCTCCCCTCTACACACTCGACAAGCTGCAGACAGCAATATAACCGAGTTTCAAGACTGTGACGTCAGGCACAACAACCCTCACCAGCAGTGCACTCGACAGGCAGCGGTCCACACAATTTATGAGCTCAGCTGACTGACTTGTAGCTGAGTGCTAAGAAACTTCGCTTTTCAAAGTACCTCACATAATCAGTCTGCTAAAGCGCTCTTTTAAATACACATGGGCTACACGCCCTCATCTCAATATCACCAGCAATACAACAAATCTCATTTCCGCCTCAATGGGCTCATCCTTGATAACACAAAGGCACAATTCAGTAAGCTATAATCACATAGCCGTAATAAGGCATCTCAAATGCATCTAATACACTCTTAATCTGTGCTGGGGCTCTCTCATATCAATTCATACAGTCAGCTGCATGCATAATGCCCACATCTCTCAAACATACGGACTCGCTCACCCTGTCAGTAAAGCTAGGTGAGTTACAGGGTAAATCCTGATCTCAAATACACAACCTACGTCTGCCGAGACACATGCCCAAACGCTACACAATAAACAGTGTCTGCCTATCAGACTTACCTAACATGACCAAGGGAGTTCGACCTGACCCATGAAGATTACACGTACGCTAATATAATACTATCGAAATGAAATATAATCACACCAACAAGGAATATACAACCTACTACCTACCCTAATGTACCGGGTTCGAGCTTGAGGCCTAGCTCTTTATTACTAAGAATTTTCCTACCATAAACTAACCTGCTTGAAACAGAATTGGAAAGCTCTGACCTTATATGATTGATGACATGACGGAGCGGCCCTTCCTGTGGACCACTGAATTTACCACATCATGACAAACTGCGACGCTTGCAGCAGATACTGGTGGACGGCTGGAGCCATTCTATCTTGCGTGAATCCTTCTTGCAGCTCCTTAGATGGTTGGAAGATGTCCCCTTCGATGTCGCGCTGATCAGGTTCGCCCAACGTTCCTGGGTCGATTCCCGATGTCGTGCCGGCTTCAGCTCCCGTTGTGGCTTCCTCGCAATGATGATGTAGAAGCTCGCTCTGGCTTGATGCAGGGGAAATTTCTGGCAGATTCAGTAGTGCTAGTTGTATGTGCAGCTCGAAGATAAAACGTTGTTCTAGGTGCCGACTCGCAGCATGACGACTTCGTTCAAGCAGCCTTACGGTCAGAGAATGAGGCTGACGTGCCAGGCGGCCTTGCATTTATAATCAGGTTGGCGTAGCCACGCCGCTTGATCGCGTGTAGGATACGCGCGCCCTCGACTCGAAGTTTTCCCGCTCAAAGCACGTCAAGTACCCTACTTAACGAATGCATTTATGATTACAGCCATATTGCATATCAAAATTTAGCATAAATTATGCAGGTTGCAATTCTTGTATCAGATCCAATGCATCTCTTTCGTAACCAAAGATATTAATTTAATTCCTTCTTCCCTCCGAAAGTTAGTTTGCCGGGATCCGGGGAGCGTCCCCAATCTTCATTAAGAGGCTTGGCTTGGGACATAAACCCCTTGAATGAGGCTCTGGAAATTTTCATAATGATGCTCTAGCTCTCTCCCCACGAGAACGCTTCTTCTGGAATCTTTTATGAAATAAACTATAAGACAATGACTTCCTTGGTGGTCTTAGGTAATCCCAATATCTAATAATAAAATCCATACTATTGGTCCATGAACTGTATGGTTCAGTATATGAGACCGATGCTCGAAATGTCAAAGATGCCTAATAGGAACCAATAGCAACATCTAAGTGCTCACCTACTTCACGACGACTCATTACAAATACCACTACTACTCAACAATAAACTCAAACAAAAATCAAAGCACTATATAATTGGTCTCTTAAAATTATAACGCGCACTATACAATCAAAAATCTTCCTTCTATTAGCATCGGTAGTACTCTTGAGTCTTACTGCAAGATAGTTGCGAACATTGGGATCACCATCAATGAGACCGAAAATAATTGATGTGAACATAGTAAATGTCTGCAAAACATTTCAAGTAACCCTTTACATCTTAAAGCTCCACGCTGCAAATCTATAACGTGCGTTGGATACAACTTCCAATTCCGAGATCACCATATCATATCATAATAAAAATTTTAGGCTGGTTATGGTTAAACGAGTGGAGGACAGCCCAACAAATGACCGTTGTCTAGTAGTGGTTTTCCGTGAACAGCCCCATCTATCTACTGTACCTTTCAAACTTAGACTAGTTTCACCATTTCACGAAATTTACATCCCTTCCTCTTCATTGTTTGAAATATTTTCTTCGACACTACTTCGAGATTTACCGGGCGAGTTGGCCGTGCGCGTAGAGGCGCGCGGCTGTGAGCTTGCATCCGGGAGATAGTAGGTTCGAATCCCACTATCGGCAGCCCTGAAAATGGTTTTCCGTGGTTTCCCATTTTCACACCAGGCAAATGCTGGGGATGTACCTTAATTAAGGCCACGGCCGCTTCCTTCGAATTCCTAGGCCTTTCCTATACCATCGTCGCCATAAGACCTATCTGTGTCGGTGCGACGTAAAGCCCCTAGCAAAAAAAAACTTCGAGATTTGTTTAGAACATCTTCCCGGTAGACGTCAAGAAATCGTCTCCCTCTAGCAGACTTAAATTAGTCTGTTGTCAGTTCTTTACGAACGCTTACAGTTCACTGAAGGAATTTACAGTAAATAT
Organism: Anabrus simplex; assembly: GCF_040414725.1. NCBI lineage: Eukaryota > Metazoa > Arthropoda > Insecta > Orthoptera > Tettigoniidae > Anabrus > Anabrus simplex. The sequence continues at coordinate 138,146,849 of NC_090268.1, forward strand.
GGAATAAATGAAATTTAAATAATTCCATCCACCTTCAGTTAATTATAGTAACTTTCCTTTCTTTAAATATAAGAGATCATTTTTTAAGATTATACCTGTATCATTATTTCTATAGGATAGAGCTTATAGATATAAATATTACATTAGTTTCTTAATCCTTATATTCATTAGCTAATTAGTTTTATTATAAGGTAGTTACTAGATGTGTAATAATAAATTAGCTTCTCCTTAGACATTAATTTAGGTATAACTATTATGGTTACTCCGTCTTTTAAATTATATGTCATTCCGTGACTTGTGTTCTACAAGAATGTTATTTAAAATACTGCTGTCAAAATCTCAGAAAAAACTCCGTATACCTTTCATGTGGTTAATTGAAAGAGAATATCAATTTCATCCTTTTAAAATAGACATAAAACTACCGGTAATTGTATGACATTAAATTGAAGGCTCTTCGTTAAAGAAAAAATAAGATTACAAGCTAGGCGTTTGATGTTTAACACACACACGACGTAAAAGGATTATCAGATCATAAGAGATGAAAAGTGAGGAACATTTAACAACAAGGTAGGTAATTCTGTAACAATTGTAAACCGATGTTCGTAGACATTAGCATGGAATTCTGTTGTACTTACGGCACGGCTACATTCAACTGGTAACATGATAACAGCATTCGACTTACCTAGAAGAGAAAAAAAAGCAATTACTAGTTATTAAAAAACAACAATACATATTCTCCTTTTTACAAACACTACCGTTGAAGTTTCCAACAACATCCGGCATGCGAATAAAGTCATGAAGCACGAAACAATTAACACGCCACAGTTAAGTTGTTCAAATACAATACAAACTATGGTTACTGAATGAGCGTGTTGAATGCAGCTTTTAAACACTTACCAGATATAAATGCCACCATGGAACAATCTACTTCAAAAGTGAAGTCATATACACTGATGAGATTAATCGCAATTTTTCTCTCCAAATATTATGGAATATTGTATCATTTATTTATTGAATTCTGTATTATTTATTTTATTTAGTACAAAATACAGCTACACTGAGCGCATTTAACTTATACTGTCAACAGACTAATTAACAAATTTAAATTTTTTAGTAAAATGATCAGGTGCACAGCCTACTAATAACATCTGTCCAAATCAAAACACCAAAAAAAAAAAAAAATTGCTAGGAGCTTTACGTCACACCGACACAGAAATGTCTTATGGCGACGATAGGACCGGAAAGGCGTAGGAGTTGGAAGGAAGCGGCCATGGCCTTAATTAAGGTACAGCCCCAGCCTGGTGTGAAAATAGGAATCCACGGAAAACCATCTTCAGAGCTGCCGACAGTGGGATTCGCACCCACTATCTCTCGGATGCAATCTCACAGCCGCGCGCCTCTAACCGCACCACCAACTTGCCCGCTTAAATCAAAAACCATGAGAATGTCAATGTTCATAGCCAAGTCGTCTTGGGTCAAGATAGCGATATGATTATTTACATCCCTCTGGAATATACTTTTACTTGATGCTATATCAAGCTCTCGCCTCCTATTAAGAGTGTTAAAGAGGGTTGGGAGGCAGGTTAGAAAAACACGTTGAAGTGCTAAGTATGGGGTCTTTGACTCTGGTGGATTGGGAAGGAACGTGGATGGGGGAGAGTGAGATACAATGTTCCGAGCGGTAATGCCCATTTAAGATTCCGTGAAGGAAACTCAGGTCAGCTCCCTGTCGCCTGATGTGCAGTGGTGACACATTTATTGCCTTAAATATCTGCTGCGTAGACAGCTTTCTTTTAGCTTGGTGCTTCTGTTCCTTACAATTGCAGCAAAGTAGGACACTGCTCTGACTAACTGGTTAATATTGGAGGGGGAAGCTGTTGTCCAAATCGGAGAGCAGTAGTTCGTGTTAGGTTGAATGATCGCGAGAAAGAAGGGGCAAAGAGCAGTGGGATCAGAAATCTCTGTGAAACGGTAGCGAATGTCTAGTAATTTCATAGCCTTGGTTCATAGCCTTGGAATGTAAATTCATATCGAATATTACACCTGTCACGCTGTTGCGCAACTTGTTTCAAATTTACAAGGCATGCTATCTGGCCTATTAATTACAGGTTAGTTTTTGCGCAATTGCAAGAAATTTTTATTCATAACCCATTTAGTAGCAATTGCTTCCGCTGGAGATGAGTGGGAAACATGGTTTAACGTGAGAAATATGGCGTGTAGTAAAACTTTCTGCGCGAGGTGTGTACGCTTAGCACACTCAGTTGCGTTGGCATCGGGCCTGCTAAACTGAGCGACATGCATTATTTAGAAAGATGATGTTCTAAACTGAATCAAATATATTGAGCGGAATACCACTGTTACAGGAGATGCTGGAAATGGCGTCCTCTCTGCTGAAGGCAGAGTTCTATTCTTTCTCACTTGTTTTTGAACAATGTAGGGTTTCCCATGTAATTGAGTTTACATAACTGGTGATTTCCCTTTAAATTGATCCATTGTATTAAGAGTTATTCTTACATACCGCAGAACTTGCGGCATCGTAAAAGTTTCAGAAAGTTAATTAAATCTCTCACCCAATCACGATTCGGACATACCGAATTTGAAAAACGTTCAAGATCAGTCCCATTTGCGATCACTCAAGTTGCAGAAGAAAGAAATATGAAGAAAGACTCATTTGTATCCCATTTGCCAATTTACTAATCGCCGCCACAATCCTGTAGTTCTAAACAGTTCTGTTGCCTCGTTTAGATCTTTACCTCATATATTCAAATCAATAGATACTGAATCTAACTATCGTCGTCTTCATCTCCCTTTACTTCTCTTACCCTCCATAACTGAGTCCATTATTCTCGTAGGTAACCTATTCTCTTCCACTCGTTTCACATGACCCTGCCACCGAAGCCGGTTTATGCGTACAGCTTCATCCATCAAGTTCAATCCTAACTTAGCGGCTATCTCCTCATCCCGAGTACCCTCCTGTCATTGTTTCCACCTGTTAGTACCAGCAGTCGTTCTCGCTACTTTCATGTCTGTTGCTTCTAGCTTATAAATAAGATAGTCTTAGTCCACGTACTTTCTCTTCCATAAAGCAAAGTTGGTCTGAAAACAAACCGATTTAAAGAGTTTCGTCCGAGAGGTGACTTACTTCTTACAGAATACTGTTGATCGCAACTGCGAGGTCACTGCATTTTGCATAAAGGCACCTTGATTCAATATCACCTACTGGGAGAACACACATCCTAAATACTTGAAATTATCTACCTGTTTCAGATTTGTATCCCCAAACTGAAATTCAAGTCTCTTGGATTTCTTACCTACTGAAATCAATTTAGTCTTAGAAAGGCTAATTTTCATACCATACTAATTGCATCTATTTTCAAGTTCCAAGATATTACACTGCAGGCTTTCGGCACAATCTGCCATTAAGATCAATTCGCCAGCATTGGCCAGACTAACAAAATAAAAACATGGCGGTACAGCCCCGAAGGGCCATGACCTACCAAGCGATCGCTGCTCACCCAGGAGGCCTGTAGATTACGAGGTGTCGTGTAGTCAGAACGACGAATCCGATCGGCCGTTATTCTTGGCTTTCTAGACCGGGGCCACTATCTCACTCCTCCATTGCAATCACGTAGGCTGAGTGGACCTCGAACCAGCCCTCAGATCAAGGTAGTGAAGGCCAGGTTGCTTACTAAATTTTTACCTAATTGAATGTCTGCTTCTGTAGCACTATTAGCTGCTATCTTACGGATCCCGCGTTTGATTCCTGTTATTGCCAGAAATTTAAGAATGGCGGGTGAATTGGTTTGACGTTAAAATGGTACATGCAGCTCACCTCCATTGGTGAGTGCTGCACTACCTCAGGACGAGGACACAAGTATCTATACCTTAACTGAATTCCTCCCTGCCACTTAATACCTCTATTATTATTATTATTATTATTATTATTATTATTATTATTATTATTATTATTATTATTATTCCTTTCTTAAGCCGTTCACCCTCCAGGGTTTGTTTTGCCCTCAGACTCAGCGGGGGATCCCATCTCTAGCGCCTCAAGGTCAGTGTCCTGGAGGGTGAAACTTTGGTCTGGGAGATACAACTGGGGTGGAGGACTAGTATCTCGCCGACTGCCTCAACTGCTAGGATGAACAGGGGCTTTGTGGGGGATTGAAAGATCGGAGGGGCTAGACAAGGAGGAGGGAAGGAAGTGGCCGTGGCTTGAATTTAGGTAGACCTACCATCCCGGCATTTGCTTGGATGAGAAGTGGGAATCAACGGAAAAGCACTTCGAGGGCGGCTGAGGTTGACCTCCCGAGGCTCAGTGGATCTCATTCCAGCTCTCGTACCACTTTTCAAATTTCGTGGCAGAGCTGGGAATCGAACCCGAGCCTTCGGGCGTGGCAGATAATCACACAAATCACTACAGCACAGAGGTTGACATTATTATTATTACCTACCATAAAGAACCTGGGGCAATGAGGAAAAAGGGAAGAGATAAAATTTTCTAGGAGAAATGGCGCGACATAAAGTTGACGACCCAGTTTTGCTGCTAGGATTTACATATTTAGGGTGTTTGAAGTGTAGTTCAACACCCTTACCACTGAAGCAGAGAGGCAGGCTTATTGACTACTAAATCACAGTCGATATATTGTATTCTTAGGGAATGACAGAGCAATTCACGTTTTGAGACACATTAATATAGGGAGAGAGACAACACGGCGTGTTTTTTCGTCTGACAGTAGAGTGATACTGTGTGCTTGCATGTCAATCACAACCTGTATGTAGGTCAGGTGCAACGTAATATATCATGTTTCGGCTGTTCAGTGCCAGGATTATGGAGGATAGAAGGAATGGATCGGGGGATGATATGGTGGGAGACACTACACATCGTGACCCATATACAGCGCACGTATCAATCTTCGTTAAGTGTTATGCATCATGTCAGTACCCCTTAATCCGAGAAAATATTACATGAGTGAGAGGGATAATATGAGGAATTTGAATTGAAATCATTTGTCATAATTTGCTAATGAGGCTGATTTACGTAGCATCCACATCGGAAACGATATATGGACAATGATGTACAAATAATAAAAACACAAACCCTGTGGCACTACACTTCTGATTGATCTTGGCCTACCAAGCAACCGCTGCTCAGCCCAAAGGTTTGCAGAGTACAAGGTGTCGTATCGTCATCAAGACGTATCCTCTTGACCGTTATTCTTGGCTTTCTAGATCGTGGCAGCTATGTCACCGTGGATAGCTCTTCATTATAATCACGTAGGCTGAGTGGACCTCGAACCAGGGACAAAGTAATAATAATAATAATAATAATAATAATAATAATAATAATAATAATAATAATAAAGTCTGCCTCTATTGAGCAGTGATTAGTGGGATTAGCTGCCACCCCCACAGGCCATGGGTTCCATTCCCGGCTCTGCCACGAAATTTGAAAACTGGTACGAGGGCTTGAAATGGTTCCACTCAGCCTCGAGGTCAACTTGAGCAGAGGGGTTTCGATTCCCACTTCAACCATTCTCGAAGTGGTTTCCCATTTCTTCTCCAGGCAAATACCGGGATGGTACCTAACTTAAGGCCACGGCCGCTTCCTTCCCTCTACCTTGCCTATCCCTTCCAACCTACCCCCTGCGGGTGGGGAACGCACATGTAGAATACACCTGCGGGGCGACTACAAGGGGCGACCAAGGGATGATTGAATTAGAACCATGAAACTACTCTTGATTCGTACCATCATGCGGGGAACACCATGGGTTGCATGTACTTGCAAGTAGTATCACTAAATTGGTACGAAATAGGTTTGTGATTAGTTGCAGTAAAAAGCCTGGCCTGGTGGTTTCCAGTACCCGTGCGTCGTACCCATGTGAGCAACAGCGCGGGTCTGGGCGTAGCCTGTGAGTTGTACCGCTATATGAGCGGCACCGTGGGTCTGCGTTACCTGTGATTGGTACCCACTATGTGAGGAACACCACGGGAATACCGGCGCCCGTGACTAGTACACCTAGGTGAGGAACATTACCGGTTTGCGTTGGCTATGAGTGGCGCCACTTTCTGAGAAACACCATAGGTTTGCGTTACCTGTACGAATTGCAATACTTGTGAGTAGTATCATCTTGTGCGGAACACCGTGAGTGTTCGCTACTTTTGATTAGTACCCCAACATGACAAAAACCATCGTTCTACTTTACTCGTGACATGTACCATTCTGTGGGGCCTTAGACGTGAATTTAGCACCCCGTCAGACATCAAGCATCATTGTCCTTTATAAATGGTCCCTTGGTCAATAATACTCTAATTGACTACCTTATTTCTGAGTCTGATCCACTGTTCTGTTTGTTTGCTTTTTTTGTTTGTTTTTGTTTTTGTTGTGTTCATGTCCATCCATTCATTCTTCATGACAACTTTTTATTTTATTTTGGTCAGTGGATGAATGTGAATGTCTGTTATTTCATTTCGTACCATTAGGGGCCGATGACCTCGATGTTAGGCCCCTTTAAACAACAAGCATCATCATCATCATCATCATCATCATCACCCTTCCAACCTTCCCATTCCACCACAAGGCCGTTGATTAGCATAGCACGTGAGGCCGCCTGGGCGAGGTACTGGTCCTCCTACCCATTTTATCTCCCGATTCAAAGTCTCACGTTACAGGACACTGCGTTTGAGGCTGCGGAGGTGGAATCCCTCGTTTAGTCCAAGGAAAAAACCAAACTTGAAGGGTAAACGGATTAATAAATAAATAAATAAATAAATAAATAAATAAATAAATAACAATAGTATGGCTTCAGCTACTGCGTGTAAGTACTTCAGTTGGACGCCACATGACTGCTTGCTTGTCAGTTTCGACGTTCCGTTTTATTATAGGCTTAGTAGAAGGCACAGTAAACCGAATTTTTCTTGGGCGTCTGTGGCTGAAATTTAAATAATTTTGTCGGACGAGCACCATGTGTCATCTGAGATCACACTCTTGCCGACATCGTATGACCATGGAGTGTCGAATGGACCTTTTTGCACCGAGCTCGATAGCCGCAGTCGCTTAAGTGCGGCCAGTATCCTGTATTCGGGAGATAGTAGGTTCGAACCCCACTGTTGGCAGCCCTAAAAATGGTTTTCCGTGGTTTCCCATTTTCACACCAGGCAAATGCTGGGGCTGTACCTTAATTAAGGCCACTGCCGCTTCCTTCCCACTCCTAGCCCTTCCTTGTCCCATCGTCGTCATAAGACCTATCTGTGTCGGTGCGACGTAAAGCAAATAGCAAAAGGACCTTTTTGCGCAATTCAAAAATCCGGCTACCTCTGCCGGATTTGAACCCGCGATATTTGAATCGTCAGTCTAGCTTGAGTAAGCAGAGAGTGAGGACGTGCTGAGTGGTGCGTGCCGTGAAGTTTGGTGTTAGTTGAACAATACCGGGCAGTGACTGGAAGGTGGCAATGGAGGCTCAGGAAGAATTCAAAGAGATATTTGGAGAGGAAGGAAAATCTGGGAAAGATGGGAGAGGTGGTTTTGGTAGCAGCGATGATAGCTGTGCTTCTGGTCTTTGCGGGGGAGGTGGAATTAAATCCCAGCCCGAATACCAGCAGCAAATTCAGCTGGGAAGACTTGGAAGCGATTAAGGAAGTAGTGAATGAGGTAATAAAAGAAACCTGGCCTTGTGAGCAGATCAAGAAAATGGTGAAAGACCAATCAAAGGAGCTAGGGAATATGAGGCAACGGTTATTACTTATCCACAAGTAAATATCCCTAACCTGGAGGAAAATGGAACGGGGCCTCCGGGTGAGAAGGAGTCGCGTTACAACCAGACAGCGGGGTCGGTTTTAGATATAATATGAATGGGAAATTTGACCTAAACATTTGAATATAACTTTGAAGAAAATCATAGTACTATTTAATTATAATCAAGTAATAAAAATCGAATTCAAAATTCAAACGGGCCTTGGCGGGGTCCTTGTCCTTGTAAGACACCTTCTTAATATGGGACTGAAATGTTATTGTAGACGGTCGGTTTCTTAATTCTGACGACCGAGTAAGTGATTGCACGGTTTGGATCACATAGCTAACAGCTTGCATTCGGAAGACGGTGGGTTCGAACCTCAATGTCGGCAGCCCTGAAGATGTTTTTCCGTGGTTTACCATTTTTCCACAAGGCAAATACTGGAGCTGTACCTTAATTAAGGTCACGGTCGCTTCCTTCCCACTCCTAGCCTTTCTCCATCCTATCGTCGCCAAAGGGCCAATCTGTGTCGGTGCGACGTAAAGCAGATTGTAAACCAAAAGTATATTTTAAAATTAAATATTAAATATCTGAGATCTGACAATTGCAATAATACCAGTTACGTTACAGAAATATATGATACTAGTTTATGTTTAACATTCAAAATCATCGTCATACACTGAAAGCTAAGCCATGTCGCTACAACCATTCTTTTCAGAATCGTGCTGTCCTCTCCACTTCCTTGTAATCTTTATATCCCATCAAAATAACCAGTAATCCTCCTTCGTATTGAATAGAAAAACACCGTCGTCCGAAAGATCTAAATTATGTATAGAGATAAATGGCTTTCCGTTAATGGCACGCACTGAAAGTCTAATATTACTTAAAAACTCACGGGATAAATAATAAAGAACAGTGATAACGATGATGGAAGAAAAGTTGATTAATTCCGTTTTTTCACATGATCACCATAACGTTTGTGGCATAATATCTAGGTTATCAGCGCCTAATTATACGAAATGAGACGAAATGTAATAACAATTTAAAAGTCCAAAATTCAACCACTGACCAGAATTAAAAACGTGATGATGAATGATTGAATGAATATGAATTTAAAATAAGCAGCGGATCCCACTCGCATTATTGAACATTAAAAATAATTCCAAAATTAATCCATTGGCTAGAATTCAAAAAAAGAGACGGCGAACAACGATCATGAACCTAAAAATAAATCAGTGGATCCGACCCGCAATGCCCAGAAACTATCTTATAACAATAATGTACCGGGCGAGTTGGCAGTGTGGTTAGTGGCGCGCAGCTGTGAGCTTGCATCCGGGAGATAGTGAGGTTCGAATCGCACTGTCGGCAGCCCTGAATATGGTTTCCTATGGTTGCCCATTTTCACACCAGGCAAATGCTGGGGCTGTACCTTAATGCCACGGCCGCTTCCTTACCATTCCTAGGCCGTTCCTGTCCTATCGTCGCCATAAGACCTGCCTGTGTCGCTACTACGTAAAGCAAGTAGCAAAAATAAACAATACTGTATACTGATTAAGGGGCTGCTTCCAAACCACAATCCTGAATCGATGATGCTTGTTGCCTAAGGGGGTCCAAAATCCAGGTAAACGGCCCATGATAATTGTACTTATCGCTAGGAAAGTAAAAACCGTGGCATTCTTCATATAGCGGTACTAATCATAAGTAACGTAGACTTGCGGTGTTTCTCACATTACGGCACCCCTCACAGGCAAAGCAAACCCATGCTATTCCTCACATAGGTGTACTAATCACAGGAACTCGAACTATCCCGTGGTATTCCTCACATATTAGGCACTAATCACAGGCAACATAACCCCGTGTTTAAATGTTTAAAAATGTTTAAAAACTCCGTGCTGAAGGACAGTGGCACAACTAGTGGTCGTTGAATGCGTTAGTTCAATAGATGAGAATCTGAAACGTAGATATTGTGTATGTGGACTTTCATGGACAGCGTTTATTAATATGAATAGAGGGAGATAATATAGGAGTTTAGTAAACAATGTGTCAAGTGTACGGTTGAGAGCTTCTAACATTCTGAAGCTTTAGACGCTAAAGTCGTACATAATAGTCTAATAGTAATATGCATATCACGTCTCACGTTATGACAGAACTAACGTAGGTAGTTCTGAACAATTCGTAATTTAATACTTCTGAAGTATTTTGTAATATCTGTAGCCGCTGTACATGATGATGATGATGATGATGATGATGATGATGATAATATTTGTTGTCCAAAGGTGCCTAATATCTAGGTCAACGTTCCCTAATGGTACGAAATGAGATGAAATGTAAGAACAATTTAAAATTCAAAATTCATCCAATGGCCAGAATTCAAAACGCCATGATAAAAAATGAATGGATGAATATGAATGTAAAGTAATCAGCGGATTCAACTCATAATATCGAAAGTTAAATATAATTCGAAAATCAATCCACTGACTATAATTCAAAAATACGACAATGAAAAATGACTGTGAACTTAAAACTACAGTATCAGTGGATTCGACCCTCAATGCCCCACTTTTCCAGAAACTAACTTAAAACAATGGTATGTACTGACCATGGGGCTGCTAACAAAGCACAATCCTGAATTGATGACGCTTCTTGTCTAAAGGGGTCCAAAATCCAGGTCAGCGGCCCATCCTAATTGTACTTATCGCTAGTAAAATATAACCCTGGTATTTCTCATGTAGCGGTACTAATCTCAAGCAACAAAGACTCATGGTGTTCCTCACATTGTGGTGCTACTCACAGGTAATGTACTACGCACGAGTAGCGCAGATCTATGGTGTTTCTCACATAAGAGTGACACTCATAGGCAACGCAAACCCATGGTGTTCCTCACATAGGCGTACTAATCACAGGGGCTCGTACTATACAGTTCCACGAACCTGCTACGCAGGCGTAGCAGGGGGAGAGGTGATACTCCCACGTGGCGCGTCCCAGGTGGCGGATAGGGGGGTCCTAACCGGCTTGCCGGCGGACTTGAGGGAAATAAAATACCTCTCGCGGACCAAACACACACCCCCTGTGGGTGGGGGAGGCTGACGAATAATACACCCACGGTATCCCCTGCCTGTCGTGCGAGGCGACTAAAAGGGGCGACCAAGGGATGAATTAGAACCAAGAAACGACTCTTGATTCGTACCATCATGCGGGGAACACCATGGGTTGCATACACTTGCGAGTAGTATCACCAACATGGAACGAAGTATGTTTGTGATTCGTTGCAGTAAAAAGCCTGGCCTGGTGGATTCCAGTACCCGTGCGTTGTACTCATGTGGGCAACACCCCGGGTCTGGGCATAGCCTGTGAGTTGTACCACTATATGAGCGACATCGTGGGTCTGCGTTGCCTGTGATTAGTACTCACTATGTGCGGAACACCACGGGGACCTTGGGACCGGCACCCGTGACTAGTACCCTAGGTGAGGAAACTCATCGGTTTGCGTTGGCTGTGGGTGGCGCCATTGTGTGCGAAACACCATAGGTCTGCGTTACCTGTACGAAGTACAATACTTGTGAGTAGTACCATCTTTTGTGGAACACCGTGAGTCCTCGCTACTTCTGATTAATACCCCAACGTGACACATACCATGGTTCTATTTTACTCGCGACATGTACCATTCTGTGGGGCCTTAGACGTGGATTTTGCACCCCCTTTAGACACCAAGCATCATTGTGCTTTATTAGTGGTTCCTTGGTCGGTAATAATGTTATTTTCGTTCTCTGTTGAATCCGATCCACTGGTTTTTGTTTTTGTTTGTTTGTTTTGTGTTTTGTTGGGTTCCTGTCCATCCATTCATTCTTCATGACATTTTTTATTTTTATTTTGATCAGTGGATGCCTTTGTAATTTTTGTTCTTTCATTTCGTACCATTAGGGGCCGATGACCTTCGATGTTAGGCCCCTTAAAACAACAAGCATCATCATCATCATCGTACTATACAGTTGTGTTCCTCATATAGTGGGTACTAATCATAGGCAACGGAGACCTACGGTGTCGCTCATGTAGTGGTACTAATCACAGGCAACATGCAGATCCGTTGTGTTCCTCTAAACACAGATCCATGATGTCCACAACCAGATGCTGAAACACCCCCAATAAATGTAGCCTCATTTTTCCCCTTGGTGTGTTCCAACCGAACCTGCACAGAGTGGAGCCTCAGTCATACTGACAGATACTATATATGGGTACTGTAAATCCATAGTGATCCACCCACATGCGCATTGTATTCCTCACATAGTGGTACCAATTGCACGAAAGGGCGACTCGTCATGTTCCTCGCGTGATGGTACTAATCACAGGTAATCGTACGGTTCAAAAATCAGCATCCGTTGGTCGGTCCTTTTAGTCGCCTCGTAAAGCAGGCAGGGGATACCGTGAGTGTATTCTTCGTCTGCGTCCTCCGTTGTGTGTTTTGTCCGCATAAGCTATTTTATTTCGCTCACGTCCATCGGTAAGCCGGTTAGGATACCTCATCCGCCACCTGGGACGCGCCACGTGGAAGTATCACCTCTCCCCCTTCTAAGACAGCGTAGTAGGTTCGTGGGACTATACACGAATAAACTATTGTCGTTAACTAGAAATACTAAAGTTTCGGAGAACAACTTACATAATTCAGAAGAATTCAATGAATGTTACGCTTCAATAGATGTGTGTGTGAAATAGCTTCCTTTTACTTAAACTGCATGTGCTCTGAAGAAGGCATCGCTCTTGGAAGAATCCATCCTATAATATGTTGCTGACAGAATTGCTGTCGAGGATATGAATATTTAGGAATTTGGCTGTTGGGAGTGATCTAAATTCTATAGAGTTTACAGCAGTACCGAATAAGTTATAGCCAGGCATACACCAGGAGGGAATTGGAAGTACATTTCATGCTCGTTGATACTCATATGGTAAAACTATGTTTTTGAAGCGGTCAGTATTATCATTGCAGACTCAAGGTGTTGGGTTGAGGTGCCTGCCCAATCCTAGAGTATCGGGATCTTTCAGCCTCATCATGATTGTCAGATGACATTGTCGTAATGGTCAAGGAAAACGGCTACAAGTGTCGTTACGCTAAAAGCATAGAAATCCAATTCATTAGGAACATCTGGCTGAAACCAATGGTCGTCATGTGAGAACAAGGCACAGTAGCCTACCGTATGTGCCACGGAATGTTGGTTTATATAATTATGATTTATATATAATTGATGCATACTGAGAAACTCAGTAGACCAAGAGATGATCCTTAGGGTATACCAGTTCTCATCAATTCCCATCTTGAAGAGAGACTTTCGTAATCAAATTTTGTTCATATTTTATTGAACTAATTATGGCGTTATGACAGCAAGATAAAGAAATGAGGAACTTTTCCATTGCTTATGAATGTCCATATTGATACGATAACTGCAGGCAACTTAGACTCCTGGTGTTACTCACATAGTGGTACTAAACTCCGGTAATGTAAACCCATAGTGTTTCCCATATGATGGTACTACTCACAGGTATACCCCTGGTATTCCAAACAGAATGGTACTACTCACAGGTAACGCAAACCCATGGTGTTCCTCACGTAGCGGTACTACACACAGGTGCCGCTCTGACCCGTTGTCTTCCTCATGTAGTGGTATTAATCACAGGTAACGTAGACCCATGGTGTTTCTCATACCATAGTACTAATGCTCAGAGGTAACGCAGACCCATGGTGTTCCTGAAATAATGGTGCTACTCACAAACCGATGGTCTTTCTCACGTGGTGGTACTAGTCAAAGGCAACGCACAAATCTGTGGTGTTCCTCACAAACAACGTAGACCCCTCTTGTTCTTCATATGATGGTACTAATCACAGGTAATGTAAACCAATGTTGTTCCTCTCCGAATGATACTAATCACAGACCCATGGTGTTCCATAGTGATACTAATCGCAGGTAACGTCGAACCAGTTTGTTCCTCACGTGATGCTACTAATCACAGGTAATCTCATGGTTCCTTGGTCGCCGCTAGTAGTCGCCTCTTACGACAGGCAGGAGAAACCGTGGGTGCATTCTTCGTCCGCGTTCCCCACCCACAGGGAGGAAGAAGTGTTACATATCTGCCAAAGTCCAGTGTCATTTTTCCTGTTAATATCGGCAGCTAGTATGTCGACGTTGATCTCATAGTACCTGATAACAGCCGCAATGAAATTTGTACATATTATTCTCGCCACGGAACCTCTGACACTGGGTCAATATCCACGATACGGAAACTCTGGTACGGAAAACATACAAATGAGAAAGCTACTCCATAATGGTCTGCATCATTCTGTGCGGATTCGTCAACAGAAGAGAAGGAAGAGCCATTGCGAGTAAATACGGAAATGAACAAAACTTCGCTGTTTAGTGTTTTGTTCTATTAACAAGTATACACTACTGTGCTACACTGAACTCGTTACAGATCTCTTCATATAATTCTGAGAGTATATTGGGGTTGCAGTTAGGATGTAAAGGAGGGGGGCGTATAAGCCTCTGGTAAGACCCCAGTTAGAGTATCGCTCAAGTGTAAGGAACCTACCCCAGGATTGCTTGATACGAGAACTGGATAATATCCAAAGGAAAGGAGCCCTACTTATTCTGGGTGATTTCCAAACTTTGAGCTGGAGAGGCTTAGGAGTACGCAGACGAGTTGCTAGTCTAAAGCGGTATTCTCCGGGCTGTAAGTGGAGAAATGGCGTGGAAAGATTTTATAAAACAAATAAGTTTGAGTGGAGCTTTCAAGGGTAAGACATGTCACAGTACGGCGATAAAGCTGGAATTCAGGAGGACAGATATTCAGGAGGATGAAAAAACAATCATCATATGCTTGTTTTCTCAAGGGTTCTTATTTTTCTATTTGCTTTATGTCGCAACGACACAGATAGGTCTTATGGCAACAATGAGGGAGGAAAGGCCTAGGAATGGGAAGGAAGCGGCCGTGGCCTTAAATAAGGTACAGCCCCATTTGCCTGGTGTGAAAGTGGTAAACCACGGAAAATCATCTTCAGGGCTGCCGATAGTGGGATTCGAACTCACTATCTCCCGGATTCAAGCTCACAGCTGCGCGATCCTTACCGGACGGCCAACTCGCCCGGTCTCTCAAGGTTTCAGCAAGGTGTATACTAAAATTTAACATATAATGATAATTTCGTTTCCGAATTCTGGTTATTGTTTGCGCGATACATAAATGAACAATAGAAACTCCATATAGGAAATTTTAAATTGTTGTTAAATGACACACATGAGGATTTCATTCATTTTTCAATATAGAAAATATACAATACGTCTTATTTTATAATACACTGCAACCTTAATTAAACTTAAATGCGAATAAAAACTTCCATTTCCAATAAGCCACAACACTGGGTACCGCCTAGTAACCGGTTTACAGTGTTTTTTCTTATCTGGTTTGAACTTAAGGTTGTCATTAAAGACATGGTGATGTTTTTCATTTACATCTTTCATCCCTTCAAAGTGTTTTACTTTTTGTAATTGGTATCTCAGGTGCATGCAAGGCCTTAGGAAATGTTTTCTTCTTCTCTGTCGCAATACAGCATAGGTCTCCACATGTCAGTTTTAAAAAGAATAGCTCCATCCGAGAGATACTTCATAGCTCAAACGTGTGTCAACAAGTGATCTCCAGACTTAGTTCTAGGTCGCAGAAAATGAATGTTTGTAGGCACTTCTTCAAAATTCAAGAAGAATAAGTAATCTACGACTTTGTATGGATTTTTTGACTTGGCTGTGTCCTCATTCGAGCAACAAAATCCGCTTTTCTAAAGACCCCTATGTGGAGATTGTCCCATGAGATATATTCTGTCATCAAGAAAAGACAATGCCACATATTCTTAGTAATATCGTTCATCTAATTGTTCTTCACATAGAAGGCGTTTCATCATCAACGACGAAATATTCATTTATAGGGAGGTGAATTGCGGAATGAAACAATATACAAAGGAAAAATTTTCGATAAATTTTCAAGTTCCTTGATATAATTTGAGAAAAGACTAGGTAGGCCATAAATAATAGATACAAAACAATGGGTACTGAGAAGATCCTAGCATTAGGCCAATGGGGAGGAAGAAACCCTGAGGGATCGAAAGTATGGTACAACCATAAGACAGTTTATCATCTGTATCATCAGGTTATTTACACAAACTCAGCAACAAAACTTTACAAGGAGCTAACTTATTAATTAAAAACTACAAATAAGAAAGTTAATTCTGTTGAACAAACTCTTCAACAATCACGAACCTACTATGCTGGCGTAGCAGCGGGAGAGGTGATACTCCCACGTGGCGCGTCCCAGGTGACGGATAGGGGGTTCCTAACCGGCTTGCCGGCGGACTTGAGGAAAATAAAATACCTCTCGCGGACCAAACACACTACCCCCTGCGGGTGGGGACACACATGTACAAAACACCCGCGGTATCCCCTGCCTGTCGTAAGAGGCGACTAAAAGAGGCGACCAAGGGATGATTGTCTTGGAACCATGAAACTATTTGTGATTAGTACCACCACGCGGAGAATATCATGGGTCGCTTTTACTTGCACGTAGTACCAAACATCATCATCACTCTTCAACAAAGTTAATGTTCTGTCGAAACTATTGAACATTTTCTAACCCAAAGCACATAGAAAATTAATATAGCAATGGGCACACTGGCCCAACCGAAAAATTTAAAATAAAAAATCCATACTGGCAATCAGAACAAAAGAGCTACGAGCGCGGCACACACGCACAGCACACACAGATATCACACGCACTTACACGCCCTGTCACCCCCACAAGCACCAAGCTTTCATCCAACATAGGCTACACTCAAGACTTACTCTCAGATGCTGTCAGCCCAACAACCTTGGGGTAGAAAGCAACTCCTGACGAGGCAAGTGAATATTCTCACAAATAAAGCCAAAATGAGAGAAATAGGACGCACCCAGCCACCAGGACTCGTTTGAGAAGGGAAGAAAAGGTGGGGACGAGGGTAACAACCGATACGGAAACAAAAAAATAACAAACAAATAATAGTACAAAATAATTGCTTAACTCAAATTATCACGCGGGATCAATTCTGGTGTCCATTGAGCGGCTATGAGTTGCAGGTAATACTTCGGTGGTTATGTCTTGATAAGCGATTTTTGAGATAATAACAGTCATGAAAAATACACCACTACTCACAAGAAATATTACACCGACAGGTTAAACTGTTCCTAAAACAAAGCGCACCTGTGAGGAAATTTACAGTATCATGCACCCACTTTTTGAGTGACTGAACATGATGTTACTTTGGATCCTCGGTTGGTTTATATGGCTCAAAAGGTGCTCCTCAGATGACAGAATACGATCCAAAGTTATCGCAGAAATATTTTGGGGGAGCAATTCATGGTGGAAGTGTGTTGCCAACCAACTGTGACGTGAATTGGTCGTAAAAAGTTTATCACAGAAGATGAATGTCCAACAAACTGCTCTTGCCAGCCTCTGTAGAATTCTGAGTAGCAGCTTTGAAAGAATCAATACCAGAATCCCTGAGATTGTGTCTACAAATTCCACCATTGTTAGCAAACTTTGTTGCGACATAGCAAGGGTCGGTGTCACTGTCATACTTGATAAATTACATTGGGATTCTATTGCACCTCGCTCGGGAAGAGTTACCTCATTCTTCGAGTGTAAAACAATAATTGCACATCCAAAGCAGCTCCAGAAAAATGGCAACTCGTACAGGCGTATGCAGATAGGTTCGTTTGGATTTATTTATTTATTTATTTATTTATTTATTTATTTATTTATTTATTTATTTATTTATTTATTTATTTATTTATTTATTTATTTATTTTAAACATATGAACAAGATCGCTGTATACAGTTTTACGTCCAACCTAGTTTTGAACCTGACTACATTCATTCTTTTATCATTAAAGTAATGGGAAAAGCACTTCACGCTCAGTGCTCTAGTTGCCTAAATAACATTGAGATATCCAAAACATTAAGCAGGATTGGTTAATTGTGATGCTGATGGGGCGTGATTATCTCAATAGTTTAGCAACTGGCTTCATATTTGGAAGGATGTGGTTCGAATCCCGGTCGATCCTGGGTTTAAATTTTCATATCAAAACTCACGTGGCGTTAGGGAGGCCATCCGACTTTAACAAGTTGAATGACACAGGGGACACGGACGTCCGCTTATCCAGGATAAAATTAAAGTGTCGGCCCACGGAGAAAAATAAAGAAATGGCGCCCAACGTGTTAAATCCAAAACCAAAATGAGAGAAACATCCCAGGATGAACTGATTAAAGTTACTTAGCTATGGTGTTCACCTTAAATAACACACAAAACGCTGAAAATATCGATTTTTCTTTTAGTAATGTTATCGATGATGCTTGTTGATTAAACAGCTAGGTCATCGGTCCCAATGGTACGAAATGGGACTAAATGTAATGACAATTTATATGTCCAAAATTCACCCACTGACCAGAATTCAAAATGTGATGAAGAATGAATGGATGAAAATGAATATAAAATTATCAGCGGATCCATCTCGCAATATTGAGAGTTAAAAATAATTCCAACTTTAATCAAGTGGCTAGAATTCAAAAGAAGAGATGATGAACAATGATCATGAATTTTAAACAATCAGTGGATTCGACTCCACAAATGCTCACCTTCCCTGAAACTATCTTAAAACAATAGGGTATACTAACCAAGGGGCTGCTTCCAAAGCACAATCTTGATGATGCTTGTTGTCTAAAGGGGTCCAAAATCCAGGTCAACGGCCCCTCATAATGGTACTCATCGCTAGTAAAGTAGAACCATGGTATTTCTCATGTAGCGGTACTAATCATGAGTAACGTAGACTTAAGGCGTCCCACATATTTTGATACTATTCACAGGTAATGTAATACGCACAGGTAACGCAGACCTAAGGGGTTTCTTACGGCGCCACTCATAGGCAACGCAAACCAATGGTATTCCTCACATAGGTGTATTAATCGCAGAGACTCATACTATCCTGTGGTGTTCCCCACATCGTGGATACTAATCACGGGTACCGTAAAACCCACACTGGGTAAAACCCATGCTGATTCACCCTCTGTTTCTACTGATCACAAATCTATTGTGTACCTAACAGAGTGGTATTACTCGCAAGTAAGTAAATTCGTGTCCTCATCCCGAGGTGGTGCAGCTCTCTTCAGGCACACGCCCATTGGAGGTGAGCTGCATGTACCATTTGGACCTCATACCAGCCCTCCTGCCAGTCTTAAATTTCTGGCAGTACCGGGAATCGAACCCAGGCCTCCGAAGACAGCAGCTAATAACACTAACCGTTACGCTAGGAAGGCGGACTACTCGCAAGTAAAGCCGACCCATGGTTTTCCTCGCGTGATGGTAATAATAACAAGTAGGCTCATGGTTCCTATTCAATAACATCTTGGTCGCCCCTTTCAGTCGCCTCTTAGGACAGGCAGAGGATGCCGTGGGTGTATTATTCTCCTGCTTCCCCCATCCACAGGGGGTTGTATATTTGGTCCGCGAAAGCTATGTTATTTCGCTCAAATCCACCAGCAACCCGGTTAGTACTCCCCCCATCTGCCACCTGGGACGCG
The DNA here is from genome assembly GCF_040414725.1 of Anabrus simplex. Lineage (NCBI taxonomy): Eukaryota > Metazoa > Arthropoda > Insecta > Orthoptera > Tettigoniidae > Anabrus > Anabrus simplex. The sequence goes on from NC_090268.1 coordinate 138,166,225, forward strand.
TCACGTGGGAGTATCACCTCTCCCCAAGCTACGCCAGAGTAGTACAGCCTTGTTCTGACAGCTAGGTGAGCGCTCTACGGTGTATGTAAATACATTGTGATAACAAATGATTTAAACGTGACCATTAACAAATGCCACTGAATGTCTGAAATACCATTAACTCGGTAGATAGCCACACTCGAATATTTCTGCAAGTTCGATATCGAGCCCTGTGGTGATATTACTACAAGTAGAAAGAGATATTCCTTTCCTAATTTTTGCGTCAATACAGATGTCTAAATAAAGATAAAAAGATAGAAGAATAAATAGCTTTACGAGCTCTGTGTCCCACGCATACCATACATAACTCACTAGTCTTGAGCCCCTGGGAGATTCCTTACAGAAACAACATAACAGTAACACAAAAGTACCTATTAAAGTAATTACCACTGGGAGTGGTTTACGTCATTTTTTCAAATAATGTACGCTAACCACGTACTTCAAGGACTGGGTGGAGTTCGGTCTTGTCATTGTATTCAACGCTAATACAGGGATGGCCTGTGTGGATAATGAAGAGATGATATAAATCACGCTACTAGGCCATCCGTCGCTGAGGTCGGTGAGTTAAAACAAGTATCTTCTCGTTTTTTGGCCAGGTTTTTGGAACTGAAAATATAAGCATTCAGTCTAAGGAATAATCTGAAAAGAGACTTCAAAGTCTTACTCACTGACATCGTATTTCCCAGTAAATTGCAAACATGCACACAAGTATGGATACCATTTTCACCTTTTAATCGTCCTTCTTCTTCTTCTTCTTCTTTCCCCAACTTATTCGGGTTGGCAAATACGGTGGATTGTGTGCAGTTTTACGGTCGGGTTCCCTTCCTTACTTCAAGCCTGTCTGAACGGATTTAGGCTATTCACAATTGCATGCTTTGTTGGAGGTTGGTAGTGTGGTGTGTCGTATGTAGATGGCGATATGAATTTTAACCCATACAATCACCCAGTCGCGCCACGAACCTGCTACGCAGGCGGAGCAGGGGGAGAGGTGATACTCCCACGTGGCGCGTCCCAGGTGGCGGATAGGGGGGTCCTAACCGGCTTGCCGGCGGACTTGAGGGAAATAAAATACCTCTCGCGGACCAAACACACACCCCCTGTGGGTGGGGGAGGCAGACGAATAATACACCCACGGTATCCCCTGCCTGTCGTGAGAGCCGACTAAAAGGGGCGACCAAGGGATGGTTGTATTCGAACCATGCAACTACATGTGATTAGTACCACCACGCGGAGAACACCAAGGGTCGCTTTTACTTGTGCGTAGTACCACTATATTAGGTACGAAATAGGTTTGTGATTAGTAGCACACAGGAGCATCGCGCGGTCGGCTTTTGCAGTACCTGCGATTAGTACCACCATATGAGCGGGACCATGGGATGATAGCTACCATGGACCTGCCTTACCTCTGATTAGTACCCACTATATGAGGAACACCACGGGATAGGGAGAGGTCCCTGTGGTTAGTACTCTTATGTGATGAACATCATAGGTTTGCGTTGCCTGTGAATGGCGCCGCAGAGTGAGAAAAACATAGGTCTGTATTAATGTCGAATGTTATAAGCTTTGAGTAATACAATAACGTGTGGAATACCGCAAGTCTCTGCTACCATTGCTTAGTACCGCAACAGGACAGATACCATGGTTCTACATTACTAGCGATAAGTACCATTCTGAGGGGCCTTTGACTTGTATTTTGGACCGATTTAGACACCAAGCATCCTCGATTTGCCTTGGAAGTGGTCCCTTGGTCAGTAATACTATTAACTATGATAGTTTTTTGAGTCGGATCCACCGATTGTTTTAAATTCATGTTCATTCATTCATTCATTCGTTCATTCATTCTTCATGTCATTTTTTATTTTGGTCAGTGGATAATTTTGAACTTTTACTTTGTCGTTTCATTTCGTACCATTAGGGGCCGATGACCTCGATGTTAGGCCCCTTTAAACAACAAGCATCATCATCATCATCATCATCATCATCACCCAGTCGCCGAGCTACAGGAATTAACAATACGCTTTTAGTATCCTCGACACGGCAGAGAATCGATCCCGAACCGAAGATCATGACGCTGCTCATTCTATCAATCAGTAGACAAGTATACATGGAATAATAATAATAATAATAATAATAATAATAATAATAATAATAATAATAATAATAATAATAATAATAATAATCATCATCATCATCATCATCAGCAGCAGCAGCATCATCATCATCATCATCATCTCCGCCTACAGCAACTACTGGGTGGAGCGAGTAGCTCAGCAGTTGCTGTTGCTGGTCTCATGCCCGGATAAAGCAGGAGGGTTGTCATTAGGCCGAAAATAGATGCCTCAATAACAACGAAGGCCCTCCAGGACTAAAAATCTTGATTGTATTTGGAGTGAGCAATTGTTCCAAAGAAATTCAAGTTTACAAGCATGATGGCACAAAGGAAACAATTACCCCGGATGGTAATTCTTTTCAGGAATCTACCATTATATTTGCAGAGCTTAATTCCATTAAAATTATTCTTTCTTATTTTTTCTTTAAAATGTGTTGTTTCTGATGTGAAACCTTGTGTTATTATCCATAAAGTGATGCCCTTTATTTTTTTGCCATACAATTGTCTATTCCATACTGTAACTTTGCATCTGGTCACATTATTCATTGAAATATACGGAAATATTAGCAATGATGCAAAGTTACCAGTTACCTTTAAACAGTTTTGGTGGTGATGGTCATTGTTTGAAGAGGAAGTGCAACTTGGCAACCATCCTCTATATAACACTAATCAGAGAGAAAAAATGGGAGGGGTCCGATACTTCGATAAATTAAGGTATCGGGCAAAGGAAGACAAGGGCTACGAAGGGCATGAAAGTAAGACTCCCTAGGCCTCCATACGTAATACTGCCGGGGTCTGAAAAGAACAAGAGTTGACCAAGGGAGGTCGGAAAGGATAGATGAAAGTGAGGATCTTGACACAAGTAAGTGGAAGCACTGCCAGGGCTCAGCAGAGGGCTCGAAAGTTCAGAGCCCCTGAGGCCTCTTTCAGTCGCCTCTTATGACAGGCAGGGGATACCGTGGGTGTTATTCTACCGCCCCCACCCACAGGGGGATTAAATAGTTTTATACATTGTCCGCCGTTGTAACGTCTCAGAAACTGTCTTCCTTCTTAAGAACTATAAAAGCTCAAGGAAAGAATACCCATTTTACAGTATATGTGCACGGTTTATGCTTCGTTTCCATTCGCAATGTTGTAACTACATATAGCCTGCTATAATTTGGCCAGTTATTTTTATCACCATGCTCAGCCTACACTTTTTAAGTGATAAAACATATCATGCCAGATTATATACATACGGAGGTGTTTCTCTGCTGCGCTGGTGATGAATAACACAAATTATGCAGCCAACTCAAGCGCTATGTGTTTTAGTAGATCTGCTTTGAACTTACGAGTGATTACGTAGCTAAATCCCACTGGAGACAGCAGTGAACTGAACTCGCATAAATAAATTTACATCGCTTCTTGCCATTATATAATATTTAACATAGTCTTTGAACTAAAATTGTATACCAGAGAGTGTATTCCTCATCTGAATTCAAAAGATAATCTGTCATATTCATATTAAAATAAATTTATCCAGCAATTTATACTACAATTTTGGTACTATATTTCATAATGTTACTTTGATGTTCATCAGAAGTCAGCTGGAAGATAAAGACATTGAAGAAAGTAAATAAGGCTTGAATGAAAAACAAGTCTGCTGCAATCGTCAACTCTAGATGCGTCCCCTTAATCGTTCTTTTACAGTCCTAGCTTCTTGATAAAGCATTAATCCCCCACTCATCACCTAGCTTCTCCCTATTTCTCCGAAATGACATCCATGTGTGAATGAAGAGAATTAATGTACAATGACATTCCCATAATCTAATATGGAATGCAGAATATTATCTACTGAATGTTAATTAGTTGTTTTAATTTTAGTCCTCAAGGTGATATTTCTGCATACACGGAAGGATTTCCACGCTCTATGCTCCAGAGCCTGGCACAAGTATGTGGAGGCAATGTCAGAACTCAGCTAAGGTCCCCGTGGTCGACAACACACGCTCCCAAGTTAAGAGCCCCTGGGGCCTTTTAGCCGCCTCTTACGGCAGGCAGAGGATACCGTGGATGTATTTCTACCACCCTCATTCACAGGGGGATGCGACCTAAAGCTCTATGCAGAGATACTTTTGAGGATTCATGAAATGAATTACTAGAAATTATTTTTTCTTTATTGTCATTTTATAAGAGTACGCTTATAAAAAAATAAATTTCTCAAGTGTATAGATATTTTCCGTACCCTCGGACCGTTAATGGCCACCTATAATTAGGGAGCAAGTTGGTTGTGTGGATTGCGTTACGCAGCTATGAGCATATATTCGCTTACATGCCCATTGCCGGTAGCCCTGAATATCGCTTTTCGTGGTTACGCATTTTCACACCAAGCAAGAGCCTGGGCTGTACCTTGATAAAGGCTACTGTCACTTCCTTCCCAGTTCCATCCCTGCCCTTTGCCGTCGTCACCACAAGACCAGCCTGTGTTGATGTGACGTAAAATATTAGCCAAAAGATTTCCTGAATGTATTTTTCCCGAATTAAATAAGAAGCTATTACTTTTTCGTGGGTCGATCATTGATTTACGTGAAAATTTCACATGTCATCTCATCTTAAAATTAATCTTAGGAGAAAATATAAGATGTCCGACCAATAAGATATCAGAAAAAGAAAGAGGAGAGTCATGAAATACGAGCATGAATACAATCCAGTGAGGCAATTCAATCATTCATTCATTCGGTTAATTTGTAATGCCTATCGTAGCTAAGGATAACAGTGTTCAGACTCGTGACACACACCAATCAACCTTCTTTTTATCCTAGAGTATACAGGGTCTCTCATATAAACCCAGACCGAACTCACGGTGTTTGTACTCTCCGCGACAGCAGCTGTAGTATGGAAGGCGCGCGCATAGTTCTTGACCTAGCAAGCAGACTGCACGTGTTCCACCTGGCAAGCATAAGTCGCCAGTCTGAATCTCTGCTGTTAACATGGGGAGATAGTTATCATTAAAAAACCAAACCCCATGGCTCAACGGCCCCGAAGGGCCATGACTACCAAGCCACCCCTGCTCAACCCGAAGGTCTGCAGATTACGAGGTGTCATGTGGTCAGCACGACGAATCCTCTCGGCCGTTATTCTTGGCTCTCTAGACCGAGGCTGCCATCTCACCGTTAGATAGCTGCTCAATTTTAACCACGTAGGCTGAGTAGACTTCGAACCAGCGCTCAGGTAGAGGTAAAAATCCCTGGCCTGGCCGGGAATCGAACTCGGGGCCTCCGGGTAAGAGGCAGACACGCTACCCCTACACCGCGGGGCCGGCGACAGTTATCATTGCAAAACTGTATTTTCGTATGTAAAAGTTCTGATATCATCTTAATGGTCGTGTGAACAGTCATACCTCTTTATGGTGTGCAGAAAATCCTAATGGTGTTTATCAAGTCCCTCATTATGACAGGAAGATTGGTGTTTGGTGTGCTGTTAGTGCAAGACGAATAATTTGGCGTATATTTTTCGAGACGACAGTAAATACGGAAATGAAATGAAATGAAATGAAATGAAATGTCGTATGGCTTTAAGTGCCGGGATATTCGAGGACGGGTTCGGCTTGCCAGGTGCAGGTCTTTCTATTTGACACACGTAGGCGACCTGCGCGTCGTGATGAGGATGAAATGATGATTAAGGCAACACATACACCCAGCCCCCGTGCCGTAGGAATTAACAAATTAAGGTAAAAAATCCCCGACCCGGCCGGGAATTGAACCCGGGACCCTCTGTACCGAAGGCCAGTACGCTGACCGTTCAGCCAACGAGTTGGACTGTAAATACGCAAAGGTACCACGATGATAATTTGACGCCGTTCTTCCATCAGTCAACGGAAGAAGAAAAATCCCGTGGGTGGTTTCAACAGGATTCAGCCCCTGATCATACAGCAGATCTTACAATCTTGGAAGTGTTTGCAGACAGAGTGATTAGTGCTGGTCTATTTCCCACTCGTTCTTCAATTCTCACAAAGTGCGATTTTTTACTTGTGGGGTAAACTAAGGAAAAGTGTATCGAACAAATCCTCACTCATTAGAGGAACTGAAAGAAGATATTACGAATGAAATCTGAAACATTAGAGTGGCGGAAGTCACTCGCGTTAGCCAGAGTGTGGTTTCCAGGTACAATGCCTGTATAACCCACGAAGGACGACACTTCCACCATCTTTTATACGGTGAGATTTCAGATGTCCACATCTGTGGTGTAGTGGTTAGTGTGATTAGCTGCCACTCCCGGAGGCCCGGGTTCGATTCCCGGCTCTGTCACGAAATTTGAAAAGTGGTACGAGGGCTGCAACGGGGTCCACTCAGCCCCGGGAGGTCAACTGAGCAGAGGTGGGTTCGACTCCCTCCTCAGCCATCCTGGACGTAGTTTTCCATGGTTTCCCACTTCTCCTCCAGGCAAATGCCGGGATGGTACCTAACTTAAGGCTACGGGCGTTTCCTTCCCTCTTCCTTGTCTATCCCTTCCAATCATCGCATCCCCCACCAAGGCCCCTATTCAGCATAGCAGGTGAGGCCGCCTGGGCGAGGTGCTTGTCATCCTTCCTAGTTGTATCCTCCTACCCAATGTCTCACGCTCCACGACACTGCCCTTGAGGCGGTAGAGGTGGGATTCCTCGCTGAGTCCGAGGGAAAAGCCAACCCTGGAGTGTAAGCAGATTAAGAAAGAAAGAAAGAAAGAAAGAAAGAAAGAAAGAAAGAAAGAAAGACTGTATAAACTTTTAAAGCAGGGCGGCCGCGAGTGACGTAAGTTCAGCTGAGGCAGCTGCCGTAGGGCAGAGTACAAGAACAGTGCGTTCAGTCTGAGTTTAGATGAGAGACCCTGTATAACAATGTTAACGTCTACGACAAAAATGTAAAAAAAATTAAAAATTTAGAGATTGGTTGTAAAAAGTGAGTAAGCGAAATTATATTATTTAAGGTAGCAATAGATAAATTAATTGTAACAAATTCATGCATTATAAAAATAATTATTATTTCAATAAATGATTACTCTCTCCTCAGTTCCTGGCAAACTAGGGGATGAGAGTATTCTATTATATAGATTAAATGAGTTGGAAATGTAACCTTCTAGTTTTACGTGCTTATTGGCGTCGAGGAGCTAAAGCGGTTTATTTACGAGAAATAGATGGTACATTTTTCCTAGCAATATTATGTGATTCAAGCCTTCGATAAGACGACAGCCTTCCAGCTATAATTTTGTCTCAAACTGACGAATAGAACTAGCATCCCCTTTCAGTACTGATTTTCCGTACAAACTCCCACTTACGAGACGGAAATCAGCACAAACCTGCTACGCAGGCGTAGCAAGGGGAGAGGTGATACTCCCACGTGGCGCGTCCTAGTGCCGGATAGGGGGGTCCTAACCGGCTTGCCAGCGGACTTGAGGGAAATAAAATACCTCTCGCGGACCAAACACACTACCCCCTGCGGGTGGGGGACGCAAATGTAGAATTCACCCGCGGTATCCCCTGCCTGTCGTAAGAGGCGACTACAAGGGGCGACCAAGGGATGATTGAATTAGAACCATGAAACTACTCTTGATTCGTACCATCATGCCGGGAACACCATAGGTTCCATGTACTTTTTTTTTTGCTAGGGGGCTTTACGTCGCACCGACACAGATAGGTCTTATGGTGACGATGGGATAGGAAAGGCCTAGGAATTGGAAGGAAGCGCCGTGGCCTTAATTAAGGTACAGCCCCAGCATTTGCCTGGTGTGAAAATGGGAAACCACGGAAAACCATTTTCAGGGCTGCCGATAGTGGGATTCGAACCTACTATCTCCCGGATGCAAGCTCACAGCCGCGCGCCTCTACGCGCACGGCCAACTCGCCCGGTGGTTCCATGTACTTGCGAGTAGTATCGCTAAATTGGTACGAAATAAGTTTGTGATTAGTTGCAGTAAAAAGCCTGGCCTGGTGGATTCCAGTACCCGTGCGTTGTACCCATGTGGGCAACACCGCGGGTCTGGGCGTAGCCTGTGAGTTGTACCGCTGTATGAGCGGCACCGTGGGTCAGCGTTGCCTGTGATTGGCACCCACTATGTGAGGAACACCACGGGAATACCGGCGCCCGTGACTAGTACACCTAGGTGAGGAACCTTGCCGGTTTGCGTTGGCTATGAGTGGCGCCATTGTGTGAGAAACACCATAGGTCTGCGTTCCTGGTACGAACTGCAATACTTGTGAGTAGTACCATCTTGTGTGGATCACCGTGAGTCTTCGCTACTTTTGATCAGTACCCCAAAATGACAAATACCATGGTTCTACTTTGCTCGCGACATGTACCATTCTGTGGGGTCTTAGACGTGAATTTAGCACCCCTTCAGACATCAAGCATCATTGTGCTTTATAAATGGTCCCTTGGTCAGTAATACTCCAATTACCTTCTTTTTGAGTCTGACCCACTGTTTTTTTTTTTTTTTTTTTTTTGTGGGGTTCATGTCCACCCATTCATTCTTCATGACATTTTTATTTTATTTTGGTCAGTGGATGAATTTGAATTTTTTGTTATTTCATTTCGTACCATTGGGGGCCGATGACCTCTATGTTAGGCCCCTTTAAACAACAAGCATCATCATCAGACGGAAATCAGCACTTCGCCTGTGCCTGTGCTTTTCCGCCTGGAAAATGAATAATAGTTAGTGATATACTCCAGCAGTTGGGAAGGACGGAATGATTCATCATTCTTTCTGCCATGATATATGATATCACGAGAGAAAAAATTCTCAGTTCATATGAAAATTAATGTGAAGTCACGAAAGCTAGTCGCTGTTTAGGTCCGCTAGTTCTCCCAACAGATATTCTTCAAAACTTCTTTTGAGCTCTTAGTTTATCTTGAAATACTACGTATCATATTTCATGACATTATTTCCTACAAAATGATTATTCTTTTGAAACGAAGGGTTTATTTTTAGTATCTAACACAATAAAGCAAATAAACTACGACAGGGGCAGTTCTCTTCAACTTATACAGGATAAACAAATTATCATCTATCTATCTATCTATCCATCTACCTATCTATCAATCTAATAGAGGTAAGAAAGTGGTACAGAACAAATATTACACTGTATGATGAAGTAGTTGAGCCTCCGTGACTCAGGTGGCAGCGCGCCGGCCTCCTCACCCCTGAGTTCCGTGGTTCAAATCCCGGTCACTCCATATGAGACAAAGTGGAGGCGGGACAGGTTTTTTGCCCGGGTAATCCGGCTTCCGCTGGCATCTTTCATTCCATCTCCAATATTTTTTTTCATCTGTAAGTCATTATTCATTACCCCAGAGGAGAGCGACAAGCTTCAGTAGCCGGCACAATTCTTATCCTCACCGCTAGATGGGGGCTTCGTTCATTCCATCCATGATCCAATAGAATGACCGGAAACATGATGTGGATTTATATTTATGATAAAGTAGTAAACACTGAAACGAATTTGTAGACTATCCATTTCCGACCTCAACATATTTTTCATAAAAGTTTTTTTTTGTTTGTTTAATAATTCATAATATCTTGTGGCTATTGCTGGCCTGGTGCTGCCCTTGTAAGGCACACCCCCGATGAGTTCAGGCGACGTCTCCCGCATAGAGGAATCTTGGTCTTGTGTGCGCTAGGTGAATTGCAGAAATGTAGGGGATAACACAAACACCCAGTCTCCGAGAAGTTGAACCGCTAGGTTCGGCCGGGAGTCGAACCCAGGTCCCTCTGAATCAAGGGTCGGGAATTTTTGAGATGGGTACAAAGCCCAGGAATAGAAAAAAGATTCTGCGACACGTATTCTGGAAGGGTACCAGTACATCGCGCTAATTACATGTTCATTAGCAGTATTTTCCCTATTATTTGACAAAAAAACGATAAAGTGGTTAAATGGTTCGCAAAGAATTCTTTGTGAAAAGGAATACGAAATAATGACACTAAAAATTCATTCGAAAATTATTTTCAACGTAGATGGAGCAATTTATGCAAAAAGGATTCGATTACATGCATCATGAATATGTTCCCAGCTGGTCATTCCTCAACATTACACAGGTGAGTGGAATAATTTGAAAGGTATTTTCCCTGTAGAGGAACAACGACTACAGTTCTACATCTGCAGTGACAAATTTTAGAGATGGCTACAAATGGCTAAACACAGCAACAAAAGCATTAAAAACATGCCATACGAGACCCACACAATCATTGCTGTCCTGGTTGATACGGCAAAACGAACTAGTTAGCCGGGCAAATGGAGGTCAGACGGGAAAGGATTATGAAAGTGCTTGGACTCTTCTACACATTTATCAATAGAAGTACATGTCTTATGCATTTATGGCATGATACTAAACAACGCCTTCACGGTTTAATTCATTGATATACCAATCCAATATACAGCATGTATAAAAAATGCCCTTCAAATATGCATCAGCCAATCACCACTAACCTGCATTTAAGACCGTCGCCCAGGTGGCAGATTCCATATCAGTTGTTTTACTAACATCTATACTAATATTATAAAGACCACGAACCTGCTACGCAGGCGTAGCAGGGGGAGAGGTGATACTCCCACGTGGCGCGTCCCAGGTGGCGGATAGGGGGGTCCTAACCGGCTTGCCGGCGGACTTGAGGGAAATAAAATACCTCTCGTGGACCAAACACACTACCCCCTGCGGGTGGGGGACGCACATGTAGAATACACCCGCGGTATCCCCTGCCTGTCGTAAGAGGCGACTAAAAGGGGCGATCAAGGGCTGACTGAATTAGAACCATGAAACTAATTTTGAATCGTACCATCACGCGGGGAACACCATAGGTTGCCTGTACTTGCGAGTAGTACCACTAAATTCGGTACGAAATAGGTTTGTGATTAGTAGCAGTAAAAGCCTGGCCTGGTGGATTCCAGTACCCGTGCGTCGTAGCCATGTGTGCAACACCGCGGGTCTGGGCGTATCCTGTGAGTTGTACCACTATATGAGCAGCACCGTGGGTCTGCGTTGCCTGTGATTAGTACCCACTGTGTGAGGAACACCACGGGAATACCGGCGCCCGTGTTTAGTACACCTAGGTGGGGAACCTTCTCGGTTTGCGTTGGCTATGAGTTGGGCCATTGTGTGAGACACACCATAGGTCTGCGTTACTTGTACGTATTGCAATACTTGTGCGTAGTACCATCTTTTATGGAACACCGTGAGTCTTCGCTACTTCTGATTAATACCCCAACATGACACATACCATGGTTCTATTTTACTCGCGACATGTACCATTCTGTGGGGCCTTAGACGTGGATTTTGCACCCCCTTAGACACCAAGCATCATTGTGCTTTATAAGTGGTTCCTTGGTCGGTAATAATGTTATTTTCGATCTGTAATGAGTCCGATCCACTGGTTTTTGTTTGTTTGTTTTGTGTTTTGTTGAGTTCCTGTCCATCCATTCATTCTTCATGCCATATTTTATTTTTATTTTGGTCAGTGGATGCCTTTGCAATTTTTGTTCTTTCATTTCGTACCATTAGGGGCCGATGACCTTTGATATTAGGCCCCTTAAAACAACAAGCATCATCATCATCATCATCAATATTATAAAGAGGAAAAAATTGTTTGTTTGTAACGAATAGACTCAAAAACTACTGGACCGAATTTAAAAATTACTTCACCTATAGAAAGTTACATTGCAAGTGAGTAACATGGGCTGTATTTTATTTTCAAAACAATTCGAGGTGGGGGGCACGGGGGGAGATATAAAAATTATAGCCTAATATAGGCAAAATATCGAATTTGTTGTGTAAGGACGAGACAAAGATCAATTTAATCCTCTTGGCGCAAGGAACAAAACTCGGTAAGACCTACGGGCCCGAAAACCATGTTTTAAGGCCCTAAGACCAACCGTTACGGAGATATTGGCACCACACTACCCCTGCTCTAGGAATCGGATAAAGTAATGAATTGCCGTAACCATGGCAACGTCAGCTCTAGGATTCTACAGCAGCGAAATTATGTACAACAAATCACAAAAACCTAACATGTTACAGGCATGAAAATTGATATTTGGAATCCCCTTTAAAAATAAAAGAACACAAATATTCGTTTTCAGAAAATCCACTTAAGGGGGAGGGGTGTGAAAAGAAGTGAGGAAGGAGTTGAATTATTTATGTCAGGATACATATATCTCAAAAAATGAATTACAGACTTTAAAATTGGTACATGGAATCTCCTTTAAAAATTAACACACTTTCTTGGAAAAGCCACTTAAGGGGGTGAAAAGAATAAAAAAAGCGGGTGAATTTTTAAAATGAGTATCTTCTCCTTCTATCGCTTTACCCACACCTGTGGGGTTGCGGGTGCGAACTGAGTAGCAGATGTGGATTTGACCCTGTTTTACGGCTGGATGCCCTTACTGACGTCAACTGAATGTGTAGGGATGTAGTTATACTTCTATACTAATATTATAAAGAGGAAAAATTTGTATATTTGTTTGTAACGGATAGACTCAAAAAATACTGAACCGATTTTAAAAATTACTTCACCTATAGAAAGCTACATTGCCAGTGAGTAACATGGGGTGTATTTCATTTTCAAAACAATTCGAGGGGGGGCGACGGGGGGCAGATATAAAAATATTAAAATAATAGGCTAATATAGGCGAAATCGAATTTGTCGTACAAGGACGACACAAAGCTCATTTTAAGCCCCTTGACGCAAAGAACAAAACTCGGTAAACCCTACGGGTCCGTAAACAATGTTTTAAGCCCCTAAAACCAATCGTTGTTGTGGCGTTGGTACCACACTACCCCTGCTCTAGGAATCGGATAAAGAAACGAACGGCCGTAACCATGGCAACGTCAGCTCCAGGATTCTACAGGAGCTAGATTATGCATGTACGTTTGGGCATAGCTGCCAACCAAAATTGATGCACATATGACTTACTACAGTATTTGGAAAAAATAAACTGTTGTGTAAGACGCTCATAGCAATCCTTTGAGCGAGGATGGTAAAGGAGTGATGTATAAAAACAATAGCCCCAGAGATTGTTGTACAGCGACCAGCGGTTGCCGACGGCCTCTGTTTTTAAGTACTGGCTTAGGTTTCAGCATTTTGCGGAGTCTGTTACCTATAGATTAAACTATTTTCTATCAAATCATGGAGTAGTAGTATCACTGATGTTATTAGTGCCGATATTTTGGTCCACTTTTACGATCATTGTAACCATGAAAACAACCTATATACTGTACACAATTGTTAAGATGGTGCGCCCATGACTTGAATAAATTTCTCAACATTTATACTCAGATTCATTATATGATGTGCGACATGAGTGACAAGTCCTGAGAATTATAATTCTCTATAATTATAGTAGTTTTTATGCATCGCGTATTTCCTTGATCATTTGTAATAATTACGAAATGTCGGATCAAACAAATACATTCAATAATATTTATATTTGTTGTACTATCTAGCGGAAGTATACTTACACTAAAGCTGCAGCTTTGTAAAGGGAGCATGTATATCTAGGTGGGAATTAAGGAAAATCATGGTAGCAAAAGATCTTAGAGGTCGACGCTAATTAAGAACTAATATTTAGAGGCCCCCATGAAGAAAAGAAGAAGAAGATACTTACACTATAATTCCAAACATGACAAATAATTTCTACGTACTTAAGTAAATACACCAGTGATATAAATATCTCAAGAAGTCAGTCACACCCATAGTATGAGTAACTAAAGCCAGTTTCTGATAACCCGTACGAAGAACGGGTACTTCTGCTAGTAATTTATAAAGGTGGAAGACCAAGTGCGGTAATTCATGGTTACGACAAATTCCAAAGATTACAAAATGACAATGGTTTTACGAAAGAAACAGGAAGAGACGTAGTCCTTTTCATTAAAGTAATTTATATATGACGCAAGATAATTTTAACTTCAGCCTTTCTTTACAATCAACCGTTGTTTTGAAGCAAAAATGATACTCAATTAGACTGGAATATCTTGACCTTTTTTAAATAAGCCCGAAATCAAGAATTCACTACGGGGAGGGTTTATAAATGCACAAAAAAAATACTTCGAAGACTTGAAGACCTGCAGAAATACTTTGTGACACTGAATTTCTATGAGAGTTTCCCGAAGAAAATTAAAGTTGAAAAATAACTCTTTTCCGCTGTTATAATGTCTTAATCCATTCAAATCGCAAGCAAACATAAGATCCAAAAAAATCATACCAAAGTGAAAAGTATTAAAATTCCTCCAACCCTATTCCCCGCAACATCAATACAAATAAACGAAACGGTAAAGAAGCGTGGCCTCATTTTTGATAAGTACTTAAACTGGACTGAGCACACGACAAAAATTTTCCTACGAGTATTCTTTTCTTTGCACTCTCTTAAACGTTTACGGGATTTCCTTGCACTAAATACGACGAACTTACTTTTTCAGAGCTTAATTCTACCCATCTTCCATTATGGTGACGTAATATAAGACGACCTAAACACCACACTTAGCGCTAAAGTGGGCTTATAATACATGCGTCCTTTTTGTATTAAATATGCCCATGTACTGTGATATATCACCCTGTCTTGAACAGCTGTCGTGGTTATATTTGGCGGAGAGAAGAAACCTCCACTCGGTTTCGCTTGTTCACAACGTCCTCCGTACATACACACCTAGTTATCTGAAATAGGATTTCTAAAGGTTCCAATTAGCTGCAAGGAAAACTGTTACTTTACATGTGCCAGTCTTAAATCTTTCATCCCTTTTTGAGTTAATTGCTTTACAACTAGCCACAACCATGTTGGAGTTTCCAGGAGTATTTTTCTGAACGCATTTCTGTGACCTCTTTGTTATGTGCTTTGGAATTTCTAAATCTATTCTGAGAACTGTCTTCATTTGAAATGTCTCAATTAGGTTTTAGTTTCTTTTGAACAGCTGAAGAACATAGTTCATGAACATCAGTTTCCTCTAGATTCAGTATGGCACCAGTAGCGTCCTCGCTGGCTTCAAAGTTAAAATCATGTATTGCAGTTGACGAGTTCTTTGGCAACTGATGGCAAAGTACAGTAGTGATTTTTCCAAGCATGCAACAAATATATCGCATGTTCCATGAAATCCCAGCTTGAGTAACATGCACGAAGTGCTCTGCATAGGAAGAAACCAACATTTAGGTCTACAAAAGAAACAAATCCTTTTAACACAGATGCAGCCTTCACCTTTAAGTAACCCTATTTATAAAGACTTATGCAGTGCAATGTTTGCAGCCAATATTCCACGGTATAAACTTGAAGTGCCTGAATTTACATCTTTTCTGGAAAAATACTGCAAGCAACATGTTCCTAACCAATCAACACTACGCAAGAATTGTCTTCAAGTCTGCTACGACAGGTAATGCACAACATAAGACAGCATATAGAAAATTCTTTCATATGGGTTGCTGTTGATAAACAACAGATGATATGGGTAGATTTATTGCAAATCTTGTGGTGGAGAAGCTACAACCTGACAGCGCCTCAAACCGTGTTTGATCTACTGTAAAGAGCTAGACTATACAAATCACTCAACTATTGCGAGATTTGTGAACGATGGATTAAGAGCTCTGTGGCTGACTGAGATGAAAGAGGAAAATGTATTAGTGATGTATTCTGATGCTGCAGCATATATGCTTAAGGCTGCAACTGATTTGAAGGTTTTTTATCCCTATATTCTCCATTTTACATGCTTGACTCGTGGACTGCAACGTGTTGCCGAAGATATTAGAGCTAAGTTTCCACAAGTGAATAGATTAATTTCAGCAACAGAAAATATTGTTTTAAAAGCTCCACAACGAGTGCTATCTTACAAACAGCAACTGTCAGAGATACCACTGCCGCCGGAACCTGTGTTAACGAGGTGGAGGACATGGATAGAAGCAGTTAACCTCTATAGTGAGCATCTAGATGCTATGAAGACTGTGGTAGATATTTTTGATCCTGAAAATGCTGTTTCTACTAGTGAATCACAAACTGCCTTCAGTGACTCCAAAACGGTCTCCTCAATCACCTACATCAGGGGCAAATTCTGCTGGATTCCAGAAAGCATCAAACGTCTAGAAACAGTCAGGACTGCCACTGCAAGATTCTTTTGCCATCATAGAGGATGTTATTGATAAACTAAGTGCTGTGCATGGGAAAACAAGTGCAAGTGTATTGTGTAAATTGCAAAAAGTGATGAAGAGAAATCCTGATTATTCAACACTTCAGAGTGTGTGCCGAATTCTAAATGGAGATGACATTGGTCCTCCCGAGGACATTTCTCCAGCAAAAATTCCTCTCTTAAAATTTGCCCCAGTTACATCATGTGATTTTGAAAGATCTTTCTCTTCACATAAGAACATCCTAAGTGACAAACGCCTTTTCATGACCCCAGAGAAGATCGAAAAATACGTAATAGTTCACTGTGCTACAAAATTTAAGGAATAAACGTGCTTCGAGTGCTGAAAATTATAAGTTTATATTGAATATGTGTGTGATATATTCATATAATATGACTAAAAGGTACTTTGAAAAATACTTAATTGTTCACTGTACTACAAAATGTAATATAAAGTGTGTTTAGTGTGTTGTAACTGACAAAATGGTAAGTTTATATTAATTATTTGATATTACATATTTTTCCCATTCTACATATTTTGGTGCTTTCTGCTACATATTTATGTACATATTATACCACTTGATACTACATAAAAAATCTCAGCTCTAGTAATTAGGAACCTTAAGACTGTGTAGTTCTTACGATGTAGCATATACGCGTATAAGGTTGTTTGGCTTAACAGCAGGAATCACAGCCTGAGCCACTTTCTTTCTTTGTTTCTTTCTTCTTTCTTAATCTGTTTATCCTTCAGGGTTGGTTGTTCCCTCGAACTCAGCGAGGGATCTTACCTCCACCGCTGAAGTGTCCTGGAGCGTAAGACTGGAGGGAGGACCAGTACCTCGCCCGGGCGGCCTCACCTGCTATGATGAATAGGGTCCTTGTGGAGGGATGGGAAGATTGGAAGGACGAGAGAAGGAAGCGACCGTGGCCTGAAGTTAGGTACCATCCCGGCATTTGCCTTGAGGAGAAGTGGGAAACCACAGAAAATTACTTCGAGAATGGCTGAGGTGGGAATTGAACCCACCTCTATTCAGCTGACCTCCCGAGGCTGAGTGACCCCGTTTCAGCCCTCGTACCACTTTTCAAATTTCGTGGAAGATCCGGGAATCGAACCCGGGCCACGGAGGGTGACAGCTAATCACGCTAACCACTGCAGCACAGAGGCGGACACTAAGTACTGAACAGGACCTAATGCATTAAAAGCATGTTTCGAATAAGAACATAATATTATGTACTTTCACTGATCCGGTGTGTAGCATCTGGTAAGTGTCCCATCAGGGTTACGAGTGAGGACCTCAACAGAATCTACAGCGCAGAGGAAGGACTCTGGAACGGTAGAGATTGCGGAAGAGGCAGTCCAGTACTCAGGGAACAGTATGAGAATAATATTCAGCAGCAGCGTTTGTTCCCCATGTACAAGGCGGCCTGAATAATTGCTGGCGGTAGCTCCAATTGCCTTTGGAACTGACGACTGCAACGTAATAGTAGCCAAAAAATGGGTGGTGGTATACCATCAACACCCCGACCTGGCAGGAGCTGGACAAGGGAAGTGAACATGATGATTTTTAAATGGTGTTACATACTATAAACTTCATAATGTTTCCATATTGTCACTGGACAGCCTGTAAGGATATTCACTTAAGCCAGCGAGGATGTAAGTTGCGTTTCTATCCCATTTCATCCCATTCTTTCTTACCCCCACCCCCCCCCCCCCCTCCACCACATTTTTTGGTTCTCCACTCTTACAGCTTTTTCCTGTTTGTTACAGATATGTTCTTTCAATACCTTAACTTTTATCAACCTAGCTTGAGCATGATTTCACACAACATCCCACGCAGCATAAGTCAAGATTATCGAAACTCCTAATATTATAACGCCTGTATCAACAGGATCCATTTTAACCCGCGAGTGGTCGCTAGCCAAAATGTAACGCGGGTGGTCGAGCGTAAGACTCTCTCTCACATTCAAATAAATGTGACATTTTTCACAGTTTTGTGGGGCGTAAGGCTGAAATTTACCACTGAAATCAAACGCAAGTTCTACCTTATATATTTTAGATAAAAATGAAATAAAGAAAATGAAATGGCGTATGCTTTTTAGTGCCGGGAGTGTCCGAGGAAAAGTTCGGCTCGTCAGGTGCAGGTTTTTTATTTGACTCTCGTAGGCGACCTGCGCATTGTGATGAGGATGAAATGGTGATGAAGATGACACATGCACTCATCCCCCCGTGCTAGTAAAATTAACCAATTATGGTTAAAATTCCCGACCCTGCCGGGAATCGAACCCGGGACCCCTGTGACCAAAGGCCAGCACGCTAAGCATTTAGCCATGGAGATGGGCATAAATATGAAGTGATTAGCTGTTTATTAAAGACACAAATTGCTACTTAAAATAACATGTGCAATGTACATAAAAATATCTTCCGTCCTGGAGTTGTAAAAAAATAAAATCTCACACATGCATTATATCTAGTAACATTTACGTAAAAAGCAAGGTTTCTGAACACAATAACATTTTCAGAAACAAGAAGTGCTCATAATACAAATACTAACGCGTACAACAGGAGTAAGTTTTCCGCTCGACTTCAACATAACACCAACACTATTGGTCGCGCGATGAGAGAAACTCTCACACAGCGCGCACGGATATATAGGAACCTTTGTTCTGACTAGGGAAGGGGGTACTTACCCTTCAAATGTTAATCGCTCTACTCACGACAGTTATAAACTCAGCTAGAAGAGGGAACAGTCACCTCCCTTTCATCACTGTGAAGTAATATCACAATAAAAAATAATGTGAGAGAAAATCTCATATAGCGACCACTCGCGGGTTAAGAAGAGCTCAAATTGGTGCCTTATTTTACAATCAACGAAATACTTCTAGACAACAAGGACTTGATATTTTAGTCTTAATATAAATTTATCCATTTCTTGTCGTGTGATACCTTTATCTTTTAGTTTTAAATGGTATTTAAGCTATAGCTGATGATGTCCATGATAAAAGGGCGAAACATGTACTAATTGATTTTGATTAAAATTATGTTTGTATTGTTAGGTGGGACGTCAGTGAACTCTCTTGGAGGTAGACTTACGTGTATACAGAGAAATATAAATGCAAATCTAAAAGTGACACACTGAATTACATTATATCGACCCAGTACTGCGCTACTTGCAAAACCACATCCGTTCAATAAGTTAGGTTACATTTTCCCGGGTGCAGGTTACTGAAATATTAGGGATTTTCCACATGTACATAGCGTAGTATTTTATAATAAATTATTATCATTATTATAGAAGACGTGCTAGCACAGCACGATCGTCCCACACGGAAATGATTCAAAAGTGATGGTATTTATAGAAGGTCAAAATGTTCCTTACACCTGATGGAGTGAAACTATCTTAACCATGAACATATTTTGCAGAATCCTTTAGGAATTTCCAGAAGAATAGAGGCTGTATAGAAATCCACAGCGTCCCACATTCTAAACCACCGAGGGACAGTTCTATGATGAAATACGTTCTGCTAGCGCTCCAGTTGATTCCACACTGCATTCAATTGACTTCTTTCTGAAAACGATCGCTGTGGGAAATCACTAGAGCTGAGAAAATGGATCCTACGAGACATCTGAACCTGCAGTAAATTGGAATATTTTATCTTCTACCATACAAGAATATAACATAAATTTTATAAGACGATATTTTTATATTGAATTAATGATTATCGAGAATATTCTCCCAGATTGCACATAAAACGAAAGTCGTAATACGCGTCTTCAACCAAACTTCCAGATAATTGTGAAAACTGCTACATATTTTAAACCGCACTTGTATCTGGTTGTCGTAGTACAGGTCCTAAGAGTTGTTAAAATTGTGCAAGCGTGAGTTACTAAACTGATGGTGCGGTAGTTTTTCCTGTTTTCTTGGGATCAGGTATAACAACGTTCTGTCTAACATCGGATGGCAATTCTCCTGTACATCTTATACATTAAACGGAATAACCTCGCCATGCTGGTTTCTCCTAAAGCAGTGAGTAATTACCAGGGTATGCCATCAATTCTAGGTGCCTTGTTATGTCTCTGAAACCTCTTTCGAATTCTGGCCTAGGGTCTCCCATTAAAAAGCATTAACAGCCTCTTCTTGTTCAAGAACCTTATGATCTACTTCTTTGCTTTGTAAGATTGTTGGATATAATCCTGCCACCTTTGTGCCTTTACTTCTTTCCCCAGAAGTGGTCTTACATCTGAGCTCTTAATATCCATGTACCTAGTATTCCTTTCTCCAAGGCTTCACTTGATTTTCCAATGTGCATCATCTATCTTCCCTATAACCACAAAACCTTCAACATCTCTGCGTTTCTCTTTCGTCCATTCTTACTCTGCAGTCCAACACTTTCTTATCTGCTTCATTCTTTAATCGCCTGCATTATTTTATGCCCTCCTCATTGTTTGCATCTTTGTACTTTCACTGTTTGTCAATTAGGTATAGTATCTCCCAAGTTATCCACTGATTATTACCTGATCTTACCTTTCTTTCTAACTTTCTTCTGTAGCCCTAATAATAATAATAATAATAATAATAATAATAATAATAATAATAATAATAATAATTGTACCAGGAGGTACACCTCTAAGCCGCACGTTTAAATCTTGCGCCAATTGGAACTCCTCTATTGCAGAAACACTGAACTTAAACTGGACCTACTTAAACCCTTCCTCTGAAGATGTCACTGTGTGAATTTCGACTTGTTTTATTTACTATTTATCAAAAAGTTTGGACATTCTCTCATAGATGTCACTGCCGAAAAACTATGATCATGCACCCTGGTGCGAAGTGAAGGAACCTTATTTGAAGAAATTTTGTATTCATAAGTTTGTTCTTTACTAAATTTCGTTCATTCATTTGTGGGTTGGCAATATTTATCTTTCTTTCCTCCAGTTTCGAATTTAGCCAACCCAGAATTTCTGTAATTAATTTTCAGCCAATCACCGGCTTCTTCTTCGATTTGGTGTGTAACTGTAAGGTATCCAATAAAATTGATAGGGTGTGGCTTAATTATTCATGAAAGGTCTCGAACCTTCCCGGAGGGTTTATAAACTGGTGATTTTCACATCACTTAGCCACTCGATTAACATCTAACTAAGTGTGTGGACGTAAAGCAGGAGGCGGGAAGCGCCTATTTCATCAGGCAGCAGGTCTTCTGTAAGGTAATGGCCTTTTAACATCTTTATTTCTTGCTAGCTCAGCAGTTTAACCCGCGGGAATGGTCCAAAATCTTTACAATGTAACCTAATTTCCTAAATATGTAATTTTCTGCCGGCTTATGTAAAAACTTAAATAAATTTGTAACTGTAATTCGGGGATAGAGAGTGATTTACCCTCTCGAGCGCCCCTTCATTTTGATTTGAGGTGACTACATTTTGGTAACTGAATTTTTCTCTTCCGTAATGTTTAAATTTCCTTCTTATACGGGTCACCTCCATAGGTTGGGAATAGCCTCTGTGTCATCGGCCTAGTGCCTTTTAGGTTTTAAGAATGCATGTGTAGGAGCGCAAATACTCGCCTCCATTCCTTTGGGTTTTTCAGGCCATTTACTTAACCTGTTATTTTCCTACTAAGGCCCAGTAGGTTGGGTACGAGGTACCCCCGTTTCATTTTTGTAAGTTGTGCAAGCAATTTTAAAGTCTGCTATTGCCTTGAAGAGGCTTCAAAAACTGAGAGCGTGTCAGCTCTTTTCTTGTGTGGGAAAAGTGCGTCTGGGAGGCCTGATATGGTAATCGGGAGCAAGTGCTCCATGTATTAGGGGTTTTCTGCCGTTTTGAACAAATTGTTGCTTGGTTAAAATCGAACTAGGAGCTCTGAATTGTAAAATTAGGGCTCGCAGCCCCAAGAGTGTTTAAAGGTTGTAATATTGGATCCTTATAAGTATTGGTTCTAAACTGCCATGCCGTTGTTGTATCACCTAGTGATATGTTGTTAAAGTTTTGTTATTCTTGTTGGTTAAAATTCAGAAAAATATAACCTTGTTAAAGTTTTATATTAACTTTGATTTGGTAATTAGACCCATTCACCCCGGCACCTTCTTTCACCTCTGCGTTCCACAGATAACCCCGGAACAACAACAACAATAATAATAATAATAATAATAATAATAATAATAATAATAATAATAATAATAATAATAATGACCATGATCATCGCTACTGGAGCTTCCTAGCTTGATGGTCTTGGGAGGAAGAGAACTCTATTTTCCGCAGGAAATACGAAATTTTTGAAACTAAATTTCAACTTCTGGGGTGACACATGGCCGTGAGGTTCACCCAGTTTTCACCAGAAATGGGTACGTAATACGTTCCTGAGTGCAAAGGCGGCTGGGCATAGAGCGAACCACTCTATTCCACTTAGTGTCGAGGTTATGGATAGCGGAAGCTTTCTACTTGCATTTATCTAAAGCCCTTCGCAGCCTGTACGGAGGTGGTCTTGGATAATAAGATTAAGAAGGACAGGAAGAATAATTGCGTGCGACCTCCGGAGAGGCCTGAAGCAGTCTTTCTACTTGATGACTATGTGCAACCTCCACGTCGGTGAGGGTAGGGCCTACTAGGATGAAATCTAATATTGAAGACGGCTCAGACACCCAGTCCCCAAGTCAGAGGAAAAGCTAAAGTCATCTTACTCAGCCGTCAGTCGAACCTGGGATACTTTAGATCAAAGACCCGCCTGCTAAGCTGTTAGCCGCGGAACCGTACTTTAATCTGTCATAAGAGTCACATAGCAGCAGAACGCTGGACTCTCTTCTAGTATGCAGTTCCGTAGCCTACTGATATCGCTTTACTATTTGAGATTGCCATCAAGGAGTCAGTATCTGAACCGTGTTTTTACGGGAGAATTGTAATAGTTAGGGGTTCATCTCTTGTAAAGTCACTGCTTAAGGTTGCCTCTACTGGTTTATCTATAACCAATTAAAGGTCAGTCTGCTAAAATAAAAGGGCCTAGCAGTTGCCCGCGAAATGTTTCTTAACTAGTGGATTATCGGCTCAAGGCAACTGGGCGCTGAAGTAACAAATACGATATACTATCCCTTCGTTATCACGTGACTCTAGAAACATCGAATGGCCGACGGAGATAACAACGCGTCTTTAGAATATAAAGGTTAGGATAGTGTCGTTACTGCCGAGTGTGGACTCTTGGTCCCTTTTTCTTCACTAGGTTTCTTAAATTTAACTTTTCCATTTCGGCTATAAGTTTCTATCTCCCTAGTTTCAACGTAACATGGGGTTATACTGTGTTTCAATGGGCCTCGCACCCCATAAGCTTTTATTGTAAAGCTATATTATGGGATTACTTGCAAAGTTTCAGCTTCACCTTACCCGTCTTTGTCGGTCGATTTTCTACATTTCATTTTTGACCTCTTTTCGGAATGTAACTTCCTCTTGGCATATTCGTAGTATGAGCTTAATTCCTGTTTACTTAGAGATTTTCACCCTGTCATAATCTGTTGCATTATCAATCACCTACTTTCGTTATTTAATGTTGTTAATAAAACAGTGAAAGAGAAGAAAAGAGAGAGAAATACTAAACACAGGGAGGTGGGAGGCAACGTGAACCGAGTATATGAGTTGTAGCATGTTGGCCATACTGATATAGGATTTGAAAAGGTAATTCGATATCCCGCGCAGTTGTCGTTTTAACAGTTGCTGAGGTTACTCTAGCCAGTTAGATATTCGTCTGCGCCCCCCACCCACAGGGGGTAGAGAAAGAGAGAGAGAGAGAGAGAGAGAGAGTAAAGAAGTGATTCGTCACTTCGAAAAATGAAATAACGGACGAAAAAAGGCAAGGGCTACAGAGGGCGTGAAAATGAACGACTCCGTACGCCTCGAGTGCTCTAATACCATCGGGATCAGAAAAGAACAAGAGTTGACCAAGGAAGGTCGGACAGTACAGATGAAAGTGAGGAGCTTGTACAAGTAAATGGAAGCAATGCCAGGAATCAGCTAAAAGGCCCCGTAGTCGCCAAGCCATGCTCTCAAGTTGAGAGCCCCTGGGGCCCTTTTCAGTCGCCTATAACGACAGGAAGGGGATACCATGCGTGTATTTTTCATCTGTATCCCCCACCCACGGTGTCTCAGAGAGGCAATGCGCTACTGTCTGAGCCATTCAGCTCGGCCCCTGCAGGTTCAATAACCAATGTACTGTATGCTCCAGGGTTGATTCACGAGCTGACTAGAACGAGATGGTCAGCTATAGATCGCCCTGTTAAAAAAATACACACGTCCATTAGATTAGATCAGGTTAGGTTAGCTTCACATCCGTAATCTTTGCCGCAAAATACAGTATAGTTCACATAGCTCCTGGAAGAGACTCCTGGCAGAATTATAATGAACAATAGCTTCAAAACGAACAAAAGGCTGGAAAATGGCATTAATCCTCATTAACGAATGAACACGTAAGTAGCAAGGCGCTGAGGAATGCAGAGAGGGTGAACACAATAGCAGGCCCTCTCCAATGTCACCAAGAAAAGGAAAAAAAGAAAGGAAAAAACAGCCGATTCAGTATTTCTACAGGATCACCACATCCCACATTCACTGGCCCCCGACTGGTGACCATGATCTCTAAGGCGAAAAATCTTTAGAGCCTTATGCCTTGATTACCTGGTTCGAGTCCCGTTGGTAGAAACATCAAAATAATACTGCTGGTCCGCAAGATATGAGAAGTGGTGGTGTACAATTTTTAATCACTACATTGCGTGCCGAAAGATTAGAATTGATTCCAAAACTCTCCGTAGTGTTCATGATGATAATGATGGTTGTTGTTAAAAGGCCTCTAATTGTACGAAACGACAATTTAAAAATCCATAATCCTCCACTGACCAGAATTTGAAAACGTGAGGACGAAGAATGAATGGATGGACGGGTCGATTCCACTGATTGTTTTAACTTCATATCCATCCGTTCATTTTTCGTTCTCACGCTTTGAATTCTGGTTAGTGGAAGATTTTGATTTTTATTTTTTCCATTGCATTTCGTCTCATTTCGTACCATCAGGGGCCGATGACCTAGATGTTAGGCCCCTTAAAACAACAAGCATCATCATCATATTTAAAATTTTAAAATGTATCCACTGACAAGAGTTAAAACATATGGTGATGAGAAAATGAGTATGAGATTAAAACAGCAGTGGATCTAATTCACAATGCCTTATTTTCTAATAAACAAAATACAGGGAGAAAAGGAATAAGGCATTGCCTGGTAGTGCAGATATATAATTTACATTAGACGTTAAAATAACACATTAAAATACGCAACAAAAACTAAAATGAAGTCAATGGAATAAAAGCGCAATTGACATAAATACACTAGCACAAAGTACACCATTACATACGATAAAACATTCCACTATCCCTCATAAAGCGGATGACGAGGTCTGCTGACTGCTCGTCATCTCCCAAGATAAGGGAGATGGTACCCGGAAGGTTAAGACTACGGCGAAGATCGACCAGGTCCATACACTTCGTAAGGATGTGTACCACGGTAAGATGGTCGCCGCAGGTACACACCGGAGGGGGTTCTCCTTTCAAAAGATGCGGGTGAGTTACGATACCGTGGCCGATCCGAAGACGACATAATACCACGGCTCCCCTCCGCAAAGCCGGAAGGGAAGTCCTCCATACCTTCGTTGTTCCTTTTATCACTCTCAGCTTATTGGGAAGTGGAATGGCCTGCCACTCCGTCTCCCAATGAGAGACATGACCAAATGCCTCAGCTGAGAGCGACGATCACTTGCTGGAACCTTGAAAGGCAACGGGGGCAATGTAACTGCCTCCTTGGCAGCCTGATCTGCTAACTCGTTTCCCTCTATGCCCATGTGGCTTGGGAGCCACAGAAACGTGATTCTGGTGCCGGTATCCGAACACCCGGCCAGCAGGTCCTGGATCCGCTGCACCAGAGGGTGCCGAGGGAAACAGGTATCAATAGACTCGAGTGAACTCAAGGAGTCAGTACACACAAGAAAATGTCGGCGCTCTACAGATTGCGTAGAGCTCCGCTGTGTACACACTACAGGTTTCCAGGTGAGCGAAAAGAAACCTATCATTGTCGACAACGAACGCACAGCCCACCTTCGTATCTCTCCTTGAACCATCCGTGTAGACGACGACTGAACCTGCATAGCGGCCAGCAACGGACAGGAAAAAGTCTCCGATAAATCGAAGGGTCCGTGTTCTCCTTCGGGCCAGTGTGTAGGGCCAGGATGATTTCAGGTCGCCGTACTACTCACGGAGGTACCCCACTTGGTTGTCTGACAAGGCAAGGAACCGAAGGTACGTCAACAATCTGTAACTGCTATCTAAACGTATTCCAACCGGCCGCGTTGCTCGGGGACGAGCGGCGTACAGCAAACGGTTGCCATTGTTGAAAACGCAAGGATAGCTTGGATGAAGTGGCATCTGTCGCAAATTAGCAGCATAGGTAAGAAGCATTTGCTGGCGCCTCAGGTGTAAAGGCAGTACACCAGACTCAGCGAGCAGGCTAGCTATGGGGCTTGTACGAAAGTCTCCCGTCGCCAACCGAACCCCGCTGTGGTGGATGCTGTTTAGCTTCGCAAGAACGCTTGGTCTTGCTGAGCCATATGCTGCACTACCGTAGTCTATGCGAGATAAAATATGTGCCCTATAGAATCGTAGGAGCACCGTGTGGTCAGCCCCCCAAGAAGTACCCTGCACATAGTGGGTACTAATCACAGGCAACGCCAAGACCCTTGGTGTTTCTCACAATGGTATTAATCACGGGTTCTGGAAAACCCGTAGTGATTCAACCTCTATCGCTACTAATCACAAACCTACTGTGTACCTACAGAGTGGTACTATTCGCAAGTAAAGGCGACCCAAGGTGTTTCCAGCGTGGTGGTACTAATCACTAGTAGTTTCTTGATTCTAATACAATCATCCCGTGGTCACCGCCTTTCGTCGCCTCTCACGATAGGCAGGGGATACGGTCGGTGTATTTTTCGTCTGCGTCCCCCACCCACAGTGGGTAGAGTACACCACGGGAATACCGGCGCCCGTTATTAGTACATCTATGTGGGGAACATCATGGGTTTGCGTTGCCTATGAGTGACGCCATTATGTGAGAAACGCCATAGGTGGTGGCCTTTTTTTTTAAAGAAGAAGTTCAACCATCCTCAATTAATTAGAGAGGAAATACGAAGAGGTTCAATCCTTCGAAAAATGAAGGTATCAGCAAGTGAAAGGAAAGAGCCACGGAGGGTGTGAAAATGAAAGGTCACTGAAACCTAATACCGACTTGGCGGAAGAGATCAAGAGATGATCGGGGGGAGGGGTAGGATAGGAAAGTTTAAAGTGAGGAGACTGGCACGAATAAGTGGAAACCATGCCAGATTTAGGTAGGGATCCATGGTTGCCACCCATGCTCCCAAGCATAGAGCAATGATGATGTTTATTGTTTAAAGGGAACTAACAGCTAGGTCATCGGCCTGTAATGGTGCAACGTGCAACGAAATGAAAATTTAAAAAATGTATCCACTGTCTAGAATCTAAAACGTATGATAGAAACGATAGTAAAAAAATGATCAGTGGATCCAATATTCAACGTCTAAATTACTGGGATGATGCTTATTATTTAACGGGGTCAAAAATCCTGGTTACCAGCCCTCATAATGGTACCAATCACTGGTAAAGCGGAACCACTGCGTTCCTCCTATAGTGATACTAACCCCAGGTAACGTAAACTGCAAGCTGAGACCTCCCGGGGCCCGTGTTAGTCGCGTCTTACAACAAGCAGGGGATACCGTGAGTGGATTCTACCACCCCCATCCACAGGAGATATTACAAGGAAAAATGTCTACGATATTTTTCTTTAGAAAACTGAATTTTAGGTAGGTGTGCTGGGCTTTATTTTGACCATTATTTTGGTTTTTAATGGGTAAATCACGCGTAAGTTCAGTAAATACCTACACATTAATGACCGCAATCTTCAAATAGATAAGAATTTAAAAGTCAGAATAGAAGTGTGCTTGAACTGAATATCTGAGATATAACTTACTCATATCAAATCTCAGCTTAATTGATTAAGTAGTTTTGGTTTGAGTAAGCGAGTGTCCTTTGAGAATGTTTGTGCAAAATGTTAGTTCTTTCTGCCCATCAGTTGGATCTCATTATCCTGATTCTCACTCAGCCTACACCAAAACTGAGTACCATGTTATTTACTGGTGGCGAAGGTGGCCAGGCGTAAAGCGTTAAGCTTTTACATTCCACCCCTTCAAGGACTTTCATTGCCTGGGCGGATGTGACTTTACTTTGGTTTGCTTTGCTTTGCTTCTGCCCATCAGTTTAAACATGATGTCGTTTCGGTAAGTAGACAGACAGATTGACGAACGGACGCTATTTTGTGCAATTGTGTGTCTCAGGAACTGAATAAAAATCTTCAAAAAATTTGTATAGACTAAAATATAAAGTGCAATCATATAAAATAAACTCACCGGCCAAAAAATAAGTCACCCCTGGAGAAATCATTACAAACATCATATCATACCTGGTAACTCCACCTTTAGACTTGATAACCACGTGGATGGATGCGAGTCCCCCACGTTGCGCAGGTACGTCACATCCAGGTTAAGCCACACGCTGAGGATTTGATCGCGCAATTCTACCAAATTGCGGAGATGCTGATGTCGGCATTTTACCCGCTGTTCCAACATATCCCACAGATTTTCAATGGGGTACAAGTCAGGATATTTTGCGAGGCAATCATGATGTAATAGGGTGGTGGAGTGTTCATGAAACCAGTCACATATGCGTCCAGCCCGATGAACTTTACTGTTGTCATTTTGAATATTCGGGATATCAATAGCTTACTTATCATGCAGATGTTGACTGAAAGGCAACGCCTGATCATCCAGAATGTTTAAATGAACTTGCTGGTTCATGTTAGCGGTCACCTCAGTTAACAGGCCCAATCCATGATACGAAAAAACTAACATAACAGACCCACCTCCATCTTGAACCCGACCTTGCAAACAGACAGGATGACATGCTTCATTTGGCGTTCAGATCACTCGACGACGTATTTCAGTGGAATACAGGCAAAAATGTGATCCATCAAAGAACATTACGTTCCGCCAGTCCGCTACTGTCCACGTTCGATGATTTCTAGCCCACTGAATACGCGCAGATTTAAGTGCCTGTGTGAACAATGGCCTCTTGTGAGGTTACAGACTCCAAATGTTCATTGCATGCAGTTCCCGTCGCAATGTTTTCTCGGTAAGTCGTCGGGATGGACTTCCATTCACTGACCGCAGCAATTATTCCTGTCGCGTTTGGAAGCGATTTTGCTTCTCAAGCAGTGCAACAGGTCTCCGGTCCCTCTCAGTCACGATCTTTTACCGAGCACAATTCTGACGTCGTGTTTTATGGCCATGCGTAGTACACCACATCTTGTAGACATGTTGAACAGTCCGCTTCGAAACACCAACAAATCCAGCAACATCAGCGCACCGTATGGCCATGGTCACGGCCAAACCCGATTGAAACGTTTTTACCACTATGTCACATCCTTATATCTAACCATGCTGACGTACACTGTCCGCTTGAAAAATCAATATCTTACTGATTGTTACTGCCTTATGCTCAAGTAGAGGGAGTGCGCGTGCGGTTGAGCACGGGACTCGATGATGATGATGATGATGATGATGATGATGATGCTTGTTGTTTAAAGGGGCCTCTCATCGAGGTCATCGGCCCCTAATGGTACGAAATGAGACGAAATTGAATGACAAATTAAAAGTCCAAAATTCTCCACTGACCAGAATACAAAACGTGAGGACGAAGAATGAATGGATGGAGATGAATTTAAAACAATCAGTGGATGCGACCCGCAATGCCTTACAGTCACAGAAACAGACGTATAACAATAGGATTACTGACCAAGGGACTACTGCTATAGCATAACAATGAATCGATGATGCTTGCAGTCTTAAGGGGGTCCAAAATCCAAGTTATCGGCCCCTCATAACGGTACTTATCGCTAGGAAAGTAGAACCATGGCATTTGTCATGTTGCGGTACTAATCAAAAGTAGCAGAGACTCGCGGTATTCCACACATTATAGTACTACTCAGAGGTTATGATACTCGACGTATAATACAGACCTATGGTTTTTCTTACATTGCGGCGCCATTTACAGGCAACGCAACCCTATGGCGTTCATCACATAAGAGTACTAACCACAGGGACCTTCCCCTATTCCGTGGTGTTCCTCATATAGTGGGTACTAATCACAGGTAAGGCAGGTCCATGGTAGCTATCATCCCATGGTCCTGCTCATATGGTGGTACTAATCACAGGTACTGCAAAAGCCGACCGCGCGGTGCTCCTGTGTGCTACTAATCACAAACCCATTTCGTACCTAATATAGTGGTACTACGCACAAGTAAAAGCGACCCTTGGTGTTCTCCGCGTGGTGGTACTAATCACATCTAGTTGCATGGTTCGAATACAATCATCCCTTGGTCGCCCCTTTTAGTCGGCTCTCACGACAGGCAGGGGATACCGTGGGTGTATTATTCGTCTGCCTCCCCCACCCACAGGGGGTGTGTGTTTGGTCCGCGAGAGGTATTTTATTTCCCTCAAGTCCGCCGGCAAGCCGGTGAGGACCCCCCTATCCGCCACCTGGGATGCGCCACGTGGGAGTATCACCTCTCCCCCTGCTACGCCTGCGTAGTAGATTCGTGGAGCACGGGACTCGTTCGCTGCGCTATCAATCCATCTGTGCGTGCACGCTAGGGCGACTAATTCTTTTTCCCGTGAGCTTGTTAATTTATTAGAATAATCCAGTACCATTTAACATTATTTATTTTAAAGGGCGACAAAAATATCAAACATTTTAATTTCGTGTTAAAAGTGATAAATCTATTATGAATGGGATGACAAGACATAGTGAAAATGTGGAGAGATTATGGGGAAAAAATGGAAATTATTTCGGTAGAAGTCTATGTAACCTATGTTAGACACACTCTGGAGTCGTATGTTCTCAAAGCATGTGGTAATTGGTGGGCTTGTTATATGAATAAAAATAAATAAATAAATATATTGGATTCTGATTCACTATCTGTTTCATTCACTGCGGTGTTAATAATCAATGCAAAATCTCTCCGTCGTAGACATTGAATACCCCAATAAGTGTCCAAGATATCGACCTCTTCTAACCGTAACATTGTCAATAACAAGAAAACTACAGAAGTTTGCCTGTGTATTGTATTTCTTGTGTTGGTGCAACAGACAGAGCATAAATCAAGAGGGATCTGTTCCAAATGTTACGTTCAAGAAGACAATTGGGTAAGAGATAAACGATTTCAACGGGGGAAAACAATTTGCAGGAGAATACGTCCGGCCGTTGAAAAGCAGGTCACGTTAAAACTCACGCTGCTCAGCTTTCTCAAGACGTAAGCGCTTGGAACAGATAAAACTTTATATTCTTGATATTCCCGTTAATATCCTAATAACCAATGTATTGTTCTTGAATAATATTTTTTTAACTTTCCAAATGTAATGCCGTATACTGTACTGTGTTATTAATCGTTCAAAAATGTCATATTGATCGTTATATTTTGTGTAGTTAAACTTAGTCATTGTGGCGATCCAGAATGTCTGGAAAGTCGTTGAGTTTTTCAATAAATGCATAGGATTAGATTGATGATGATGCTTGTCGTTTAAAGGGGCCTAACGTCTAGGTCATCGGCCCCTAATGGTACCAATGAGACGAAATGTAATGACAATTCCGAAGTTCAAAATAATCCACTGACCAGAATAAAGAACGTGATGAATGTGTATTAATTTAAAACAATCAGTGGATCCGGTGCGCAGTGCCCCACTTTTCAAGAAAATATCATAAACGGTAGTATTACTGACCAACGGACTGCTTCTAAAGCACAATCACAAATCCGGGATGCTTGTTGTACAAAGCGGTCCAAAATCTAGGTCAACGGCCCCTCATAATGGTACTTATCGCTAGTAAAGTAAAACCATAGTATCTGTTATTGTGAGGTACTAATCAAACGTAGCGTAGATTCACGGTGTTCCAAACATTATGGTACTACTCATAAGTATTGCACGTCGCACAGGTAACACAGACCTATGGTGTGTTTCTCACATAATGGCGCCACTCATAGGCAACGCAAACCCATGATGTTCCCACATAGATGTACTAATAACGGGCGCCGGTATTCCCGTGGTGTTCCTCACATAGTGGGTACTAATCACAGGCAACGCAGACCCACGGCTTCGCTCATATAGTTGCACTAATCACAGGCACAATTGTATTAATCACGGGTTCTGGAAAACCCGTACTGATTCACCCTCTATTGCTACTAATCACAAACCTACTGTGCACCTACAGAGTGGTACTATTCGCAAGTAAAGGCGACCTATGGTGTTTCCAGCGTGATGGTACTAATCACTAGAAGTGTCTTGATTCTAATACAATCATCCCGTGGTCACCCCTTTTCGTCGCCTCTTACGACAGACGGGATTAGATTAGATTTAATTACGTTAGGCTAGGTAATACTAAGTATTAATTGATTATTTTTAATTTCACTTTATATCACATAGAATACTGCTGTAGTTGGGATAAAAATCCGGTTGCAAGTACACAATTAAATTAATATTTCTGAGACTTCGGATATTTGTTCACTACCACGGAAGAGTATCGTGGATATAATTTAGTTCCTACTTATTACGGAAGAAATTTGCGGTTAAGCGTTGGAAGT
Source organism: Anabrus simplex (assembly GCF_040414725.1). Classification (NCBI taxonomy): domain Eukaryota; kingdom Metazoa; phylum Arthropoda; class Insecta; order Orthoptera; family Tettigoniidae; genus Anabrus; species Anabrus simplex. Next base: position 138,199,250 of record NC_090268.1, read on the forward strand.
TAGGAATCCAACTTCACCACGGTCTGCAAGCCTGCAAATAGTATTCTATATTCGTCGATCGTGAACGCGGCCGTGAAAGCCTAAACTGTCATAATTATATATTCCTTTTCAAAGCGTTGGTTTCAGAAGGAACGTACAGATTCGTCCGAAATAATTACAGTATAGCATTGAAGATGGATTCAATGTCGATTGCATGTTTGATAATTGTAAGATTCCCATGGAATTCTGGACTCCAGCGTCTGATGATAAAAAATTTCACCGACTAACCAGCAACGGAATTGGGTGTAGTATCTCTAGTATATTCCTGTTCTTTATGCATCTGCAGAAAGGAGTGAAGCGATAGTTATCTCCGTACAGGTCATGGAAGAATAACCTCGGCCACCTTTTCCCCTAGGAATTAGTGTGCTACTCATTTTTGGCGTAGAAAGCCACATACCGCATGTCACTCCAGAAGTGATTACCTCCACAGCTCAAGATCAGTAACCCAGCAACATATGTCATCAGTGGTAAAGTTAATAAAAATATTTAATAAATATAGCAATGAGTACAGTCTAGATATATATACAGCAACATAGTATTCCATAGTAAAACAGTGCAACGCAAAATATTGTTTTAAACTGTAAATTAAAATCGCACTCGGTTTTCTCTTATTGTTGAGTTCATGGATTTAGTTCACTTCCTTGATTTTATTGAGACCATCTACCTAATCACGAACTGCGTCAACATTACCATTTTTTAAAACATCAGCAATTGTAAGTAGCCCATAGTAATAATACTAGTTTAAAATTGTTAGTAGCTATCAGCATAAAATCGGGAAATAGTGGGTTCGAACACCAATGCTGACAGCCCGGAAGATTGTTTACCGTAGTTTCCTGTTTTGACAGCAGGAAAATCCTCGGGATTTACCATAATGAAGGCCACGGTCGCTTCCTCCCCACTCGTAGTCCCCTCCTATCCCACCGTCACAGTAAGACCTATCTATGTCTGTGCGACGTAGAGCGAATTGTAAATGAATTTTTAAAATATTATTAAAAACCTTGTTAAATTACGTGCATATATAACTGAATATTTTTCTTCGATTGTCAATATTATGCTACTGAAGAAAAGTGTATTATTAATTTTTACAAAGACTTCCAATGGCGTTAATATGATGATGATGATGATGATGATGATGATGATGCTTGTTGATTTAAGGGGCCTAACATCTAGGTCATCCGCCCCTGATGGTACGAAAAGAAATGACAAAACAAAAGTCTTACATGATCCACTGACCAAAATAAAAATGGCATGAAGAATGAATGGATGGACATGAACCCAAAACAATCAGTGGATCCTACCCAAAAACTACCAGAAAGAAACAGCGTTACCGACCAAGGGACGGTATTAGAGCATTCGAGGCCTTGGAAGTCTTTCATTTTCACGCCCTTCGTGGCCCTTGCTTTTCATCGTCCGTTACTTCATTTTTCGAAGTGACGGATCCCTTCTTACTTTTTCTCATTCTCCACCCACTGTGGCTGGGGGACGCAGACGAATAATACACCCACGGTATCCCCTGCCTGACGTGAGAGGTGACTAAAAGAGGTGACCAAGGGATGATTGAATTAGAACCATGAAACTACTTTTGATTCGTACCATCACGCGGGGAACACCATGGGTTGACTTTACTTGCGAGTAGTACCACTATATTAGGTACAAAATAGGTTTGTGATTAGTAGCGTTGCCTGTGAGTTGTACCACTACATGAGCGGCGCCATGGGTCTGCGTTGCCTGCGCTTAGTACCCACTATGTGAGGAACACCACAGGATTACCCTCGCCCGTGATTAGTACACTTAAGTGAGGAACACCATCGTTTTGCGTTGTCTATGTGTGGCGCCATTATGTGAGAAACACCATAGATCTGCGTTACCTGTACGACGTCCAATACTTGTGAGTAGTACCATCATATGTGGAACACCGTGAGTCTAGGCTACTTTTGATTAGTAGCCCTACATGACAAATACCATGGTCTATTTTACTAGCTATAAGTACTATTATGAGGGGCCTTTGACCTGGATTTTGGGCCCCTTTAGACAACAAGCATCATCATCAGGATTGTGCTTCATGAGTGGGCCCTTGGTCAGTAATGAATTATCTACGATCTTTTTTTATTTGGATCCACTCCTTTTTGTTAGCTCGTTTTTTGTTGTTGTTTTGTTTTTGGTTCATGTCCATCCATTCCTTCCTCATGACGATTTTTTTATTTTGGTCAGTGGATGATTTTGATTTTTTGTTGTGAATTCATTTCGTACCATTAGGGGCCGACGACCTCGATGTTACGCCCCTTTAAACAACAAGCAACACCATCATCATCAGAAGAAGAACTGGGAATATCAAATCTTCAAGATGGACGGTCTGTACGACTCACCCTGAAAGAAGTCCATGGATTTCAGGAAAAACCCGATTTCAGGAAAAAACTCGTAAGAAAGGTACCCCCTGGACAGATAAAAGAAAGGAGTCACATCGGCAGAAAATGCGAGAATAATGGGCAAAGCTCAAAGCCGAACAGTTGAAAAGCGTGATATAAATACATAAATAAAATACATACATTATATTTTTAGAGGAAGCGCAACTGATGAACCGTCCTCTATTAACAATAATTAGAAATGAAAAGTGAAGTGATCCAACCCTTCGAAAAATGAAGGGAAGGGCTACGAAGGGCGTAAAGAACGGAAGACTCTATAGGCTTCGCAAACCTAAAACCATCGGGGTCGGAAAATAACAAGAGTTGACGAAAGCCCGTCAGACAGTAGGCTAATTATGACAGTGTGGAGCCTAGAATATAGCAGACTCAGCTAGGGGAGTCGTCAGCGCCAACCCACAGCCCTAAGCTGATAGCTCCCAGGGTTGCCCTTTTAGTCACCTTTTACGCCAGGTGGAGGATATCGTGCATGTATTATACAGTTCCCACCCACTGTAGTTCCTGATATGGAATAAAACCCATGTAATTCGGAGTGAACCGACACCCCTTTACCACCTCACCTAGGCATCCCTTCCAGAAATGAGGGGTCTTTTTTATAATTTACTGTCATTCCAACGACGAATACATCAACGACAGTCTATGTGAAACAGGGCCACTAATTAGGACGGCAGCTTATTTTCCTCTTTATACTGCTCAAGTTGGCAACACTCGTGCTAGTAAGTCGCTCACTGCACCCTGAGAACACTTCAATTAATCTCAGGAGTAGAAGTACCTGCACACGATAGGCCTACTCCAAGCACGATGTACTTCAACATACGCATATGTAAGAAAAGTTGGGAGAACAGCTGCTCTACATCGAACGAAAGAAATTACACAGTGTGCATTTCTGTAAAAGGCAAGGTTCCTTTATTTAACCATATCCGAACCAAATGTGAAATTGAAAGCAATAATTAAACGCGTTAACGGAATTTAAGAGTACATCAGGAAAGGGAAACAAATGTCATTACGTAGCTTTAAATGAAACTTTCAAACTTTTAGCTGAGAGCACTTACATCGCTCGAGTAATAAAACTGAATTACCTAGCAGCTAATTAAGAGCATTCCCTTGGCAATGACTAATAACATTAAGGCAGTAAATTTTGCCTTTAAAACAAATCAGCACGGTAAGGAAAATCAGCGGCTACTTCAAAAACCTTTGTTTATGGGACTGCTATTATTTCAATACTTTCATTACTTTTATATTCTCGTGAGGTATTCTCAAGAAGTACAGAGTCTATACACTAGTCACCAAGAGCATGTAGTTAATAATAATTATAATAATTATTATAATTATAATTATAATAATTATAATAATAATATTATTATTATTATTATTATTATTATTATTATTATTATTATTATTATTATTATTGTTACGGAGTATGGTGGATGTGCAGAGGTGAAAGAAGGTGCGGGGGTGAACAGGTCTCAAAAAAAAAACGAAATTAAGTTAAGATAAAATTTAACAAGGTTATATTTTCTTTGCAAAATCAAGAAATAACAAGAATGGTAGGTACAGAGTAGCAAAGCAAACAATCGGGAAAGTACAATTACAGAGTTACAGGATTTGGGCTCCGAGAGCCAGACACATAATTCTTGAGCAATAAGCTCAACCTTACGCTATACAAGATTCAACCAAGGGGCAGAAGACCCCAATCATGCCCAGGAGCTCTTGCTCCCAATTACACAGTAAAGCCTCCTCGAGGCACGCAGAAACAAATTTTAAGAAAGAGCGACCCGCTCTTAAGTTCAAGCCTATCAAAGGCCACACCAAACTCCACTTTCAAGCTGTCCCCCAAGGACACATACACAGGGGTAAAAATACCCAACCTACTGAGGCCTATTCAGAGAAGAAACAGGAATATTACATGGCCTCTAAAATACCAACATGAGAGGAGACGTTTTTGCACTCCTAATATACTTTATTTAAAACCTACTTGGCGCTAGGCCTCTAATGCAAGGGCTAATCCCATACTAAAGAGGTGACTTATAGAAGGAGACAATTTACATTACGTTAAGGAAGAAACGGTTGTGAAAATAAGTTCACCTCAACGCAATATGAGTGGGAGCTCGAGAGGGTTAAGCACTCTCTATCCCAATATGTAGTTTAAAAAAGATGGAATGATACCAAGTGTCTTTACATTTTAAAGGAAAGTTACATGGTAGAAAGGCTTCGGACCTGCCCCGAGAGTTAAACTGCTGAGCTAGCAAGAAAAGAAGTTATTAAACGGCCATTACCTGGTGGTTGAACTGCTGCCCGAAGAAAGAGGCGCTTCCCGCCCCCTGCTACGTACTTTACACACTGATAGATGTTACTGAAGTGGCGCGGAGACCCGAAAATCAGCAGTTTATATACCCTCGTGGAAAGTTCGAGGCGTTTCAGGAATGAGAACACCCTCCCACAAGAATTGTATTGGCTAACAACGAAAACCCCTACACAAGATGAAGAAGAAACACATTATTGGTGGAAAATTAATTACAGAAATTCCTTATTGGTCAAATTCAAAACTGGCGGAAAGAAAGGGTGAATATTACCAACTTAAACAATAACTGAAAGAAATTTAACAAAGAACAAACTTATGAATTCAACATTTCTCCAAAAAACACAGTTCTTTCACTTCGCACTAGGGTGCATAATTGTAGTTCTTCAGTAGTGCCATCTGGAAGAGAATGTCCACACTTCTTACTACAGGCAAAAAAAAAAAAAACATCGAAAACGACCCAGTTCAGAAAGTTCAAAATTTACAAGTAGGGACATCTTCTGAGAAACTTGAAAATTAACACAGTAGATAAAGTTCAGACTTCCTCCAGTAGAGGAGTTTCAACTGGCGCAAAGTTTGAATTAGCGGCGTGGAGGTGTACAACCCGGTACAGACCTCCCCCCCCCCCCAAAAGTTCCTCCAAGGGGTAACACAGAAGAACATAACCTTTTGTTTCAAAATAAGGTCCAAGTTATGATGTTGATATAGAAGTTAATTGCGGAAGTATTTGCCAACAAGTTTTCTTAAAATGATTGGATCCAGTTTCAAAATTCTTTATAGTTACTTTAGATGTAAAGTCTTTATGCTTGTAGAAGTTGAATTCAGAAGGAACTTTTAGTTTTTAAAGTTGAGGAAAAATTTTCTAAGTCCACCAGATATTGCAGTTGGATTCAAAACTGTATTAATTGTTGATATTAAATGTCCATGTAGCTGATTGAGTACATTCAAGGTTGATTAAGTTAGACGGCCAGACCGGCCGCTGCTGCTTGTGTCCAGAGAAGGCCGCTAGGACCCTTCAAGTACCCTGAGATACCGCTCGCCCGCACTATGAGAGGAGTAGTGGAGTTGAAGCTCGCCGCGCCCGCGGCGAACATAGAGGTCGCGGGCGAGTTGCAGGTTGTGCGCCGCACATCAGCCTTGGCCGGGAGGAGGACTCCGGCTCGCCGTACACTGGTTGGCCTCACTGGAGAGGGGCGGGCCCTTACCCCACCTCAGTGGCGGTACGGCGCCGCGCTGCTGCGGGGGCACTGAAACATTAAAAGTCGGCGGCAGAATTTTGTTTGACCAGAATGATTTTAGGGTACATTCATTGTGGTGGAACTGAGGGGCCAGCGGCGTAGAAATATTTATTTCATTTAAAAGCCACTGTGTGTTGTTGGGCAGGAGACGGGAGCGTGGTAATGGCCGTGGTAAGGACAGGATGGCAGTATAACTGGTCGGGGAAGGTTTACAATAAATGGTTACACACAAAGGAAACAGATTCCAAGGGCAGAAGGCCTTAAAAGTGAAACCCCTCAAACAAAAATATAACCTTCATATTTCTTTCAAAATTATATGAAGCAAGTTAACACAGAAATTACACCGGTTTCACCTGTGACAGGTGAACCCTAAATATCCTCTCGGTGGCTGGATTGCTTAGCAATAAGGTAACGGGAGTAAGGAAATCGAGAATAGTACACGGCCCATGAAATCTGGGGGCAAGCTTGCCCGCGAGAACAAAATTCTTGACCATCACCTGGTCGCCTACCTTCAAATTGGTGGGTCTCCGTCCACGATCATATCTTTCCCTAACCTTTTCATGAGACACTTTAAGATTGGCTTTAGCCTTCTTCCAAAGATCTTTAATATTATCTGGATCTATTGTCTCGGGTAGAATATCACTCAGAGACCAGAGGTTAGAGAGCGGCGTGTTGGGAACAAACTTGAACATTAAAGAAGCTGGAGTAAACTTATGAGATTCATGAAATGCCGAGTTTAAAGCAAAAGCTAACCAATGCAGGGACGTGTCCCACCTAGAATGATCTTCATGATGATAGGCAATAAGGGCCTACCTGAGATTACGGTTAACCCGTTCCGCCAGAGATGGTTGAGGATAATAAGCAGAAGTTGTCACATGAGAGATGGACAGGTCAAAACAGAATTTACGAAATAGATTAGATGTGAACGCCTTAGCATTATCAGACACAATATATTGACACGGACCAAAAGAAGCAAAGATTGAATTTAGACAAGTAATGGTGGACTGAGCGGTAGCCAGCTTAGTCGGAAATAACCAGGAAAATCTTGTAAAACCATCTACACATACAAAGATGATCTTGTTGGCATTTCCCTTTGACTGGGGGAAGGGTCCTACATAATCAATATACAGGCGTTCCATAGGGCGCGAAGCCTGATGAGAAGACAAAAGGCCTACCTTGGTGGACATGGTTGGTTTACTAAGCAAACAAGATTTACAAGCCTTTACTAGTTCACGGATTTCACCGTTCATACCTTTCCAGATGAACCTTTCACGAATCTTTTCACGAGTTTTAAAGATGCCTAGATGCCCCCCTAATGGGGTCTCATGATAGTACTTAAAGATCATAGGTACAAGAACAGCTGGAACGACAACTTTCATCATCTTATCATGCCTCGAAAGGCAACATAAAACACCATTCCTCCGTACATAAGGGACGACGTGTTCCCCAGAAGAAAGGGTTTCCATTATCGGAGCCAGCGTCGGATCTTCACGTTGGTATTTCTCAATGTCCCTAAAGAGCATATGAGCATCTGTTAAGATGGCATTAACCTCAGAGAGTATGGACTCGGGAGGTGATGAACTATCGACCGGTTCATGAGTCTCGACGTCGTTGGAAAACATACGGCTGAGTCCGTCTCCAACAATATTTTCAGTACCTCTGATATGCCTAACGTTAAATTGGAATGCCGAAATTCGAATGGCCCACCGGGCTATACGACCAGTACGACGCGGCCTACCTAAGACCCAGCTTAAGGCTTGATTATCAGTCTCCAAGTCGAATTTGACATGTTCCAGATAGAGACGGAACTTTTCTAAGGCAAATAAGACTGCCAAACCTTCAAGCTCATAGATGGAATACTTGGCTTCTTGAACCGATGAAGTCCTAGAGGCATAGGCGATGGGTCGCCTCCCTAGTTCAGTCTCTTGAAGAAGGACTGCAGCTACCGCCGACGACGACGCGTCGGTTTGGACGATGAATTTTTTTGAGAAATCAGGCATAGCAAGGACAGGGGCATTGCAGAGAGCTAATTTAAGATCTTCAAAAGCGGCTTGTTGAGAAGGTCCCCACTCAAATTTGGTGCCTTTCCTACGGAGAATGTTCAAGGGCGCTGCTCTCTTAGCGAAGTTAGGGATAAACTTCCTGAAGAAATTCACCATACCAATGAACCTGGCGATACCTTTGGTGTCCTTGCGAGGTTTAAAATCACGGATGGCCTGTGTTCTAGAATGATCGACCGCAACACCATCGGGCGAGACAATATGCCCTAGGAATGACATTGAAGGTTTAGCGAAGGCGACCTTGGAGAACTTCACAGTTAACCCAGCCTTACGAAGGCGATTGAGAACTTCTCGCAGATGATCTAGATGTTCTTCAAAAGTCTCCGAAAATACGACGACATCATCAAGATAGTGATGCAAGTACTCGAATTTGATGTCGGAGAAGACCCTATCTAGCAGTCTAGTGAGTACAGCTGCTCCCGTGGGGAGTCCGAAAGGCACGCGGTTGTATTCATACAAATTCCAATCCGTGGCAAACGCTGTAAGGTGTTTAGACTCTTCAGCTAGGGGAATTTGATTATAGGCCTGATTCAAATCCAAGATGGTGAAGAATTTAGCTTTACGAAACCATGAAAAACAAGAATGAAGGTCAGGAAGGGGCACAGATTGTAACACCACCTTCCGATTGAGAGCCCTATAATCAATGACAGGCCTGAAGCCCCCTTGGGGTTTCGGAACTAGAAAAATAGGCGAAGAATACGCCGACTTAGAGGGCCTAATACTACCATCCTTTAACATTTGATCGATGATTTCTTTCAGAGCCTTCATTTTAGGTGGAGATAGCCTATACGGTGGAAAACGGACAGGAATCGAATCCGTGACCTCAATTTTGTATTCAATAAGGTCAGTAACACCAAGAGTATCAGAGAACACCTCTGGAAACGACTGACACAACTTACGAATACTATCAGCCTGCTCCTCAGGTAGATGTCTAAGGTCTAACAACATCTCATCCTGGGTAGGCGAAATAGATGAACATGATGCAGAATTACATTTCAATAAGGGGATTTTACAATTAGACGCGAATTTGAAAGTGCACGACCTACTCTGAAGATCGAGCACAAGACCCGTGTGAGAAATGAAGTCAGCTCCCAATATAATGGGGCAAGACAAGTGCTTGGTCACAAACAATTTAACTTTCCAAGTAAATTTAAAAATACGAATTTTGACATGTAAGGAGCCTAAAATTTCTAATGGAGAAGAATTAGCCGAAACATATTGAACAGGAGATGAGCAATAGTCAGGAAGTTTACAAATAGATTTCAATTTCGAATACCATTGAGCCGAAATAAGTGAACAAACACTGCCTGAATCTAAAAGAGCGGTTACAGGTTCATTATTTAACTCAATTTTGAGAAAAGGCACAGGTGCGGGGGTATCCGCCGCAATCCTAAGACATTCTTTGGGGCATTCAACAGATAAATTTGAAGACTGAATTTTCCCTGAATTTTCGACCTGTTTACCAGGGGCTGAGCCTCGGGAAGCTGGATTAGTCGACTCAGCCGAAGCCACTAGTCACTTTTGATTGTTGTTGGAAGTTACACCCGAAGTTGAGCAAGAGGGGGTGCTGTTGGTATTAGGGCAGTTCTTAGTAATATGGGAGAACGCTCCGCATTTAAAACAGCCTTGAGATGACCCTGCTCCATTCCTTGTCCCACTAGACTTGATTGATGGGCACTTATTCCGAAGATGGTCAGGGGACCCGCAAGCATAATATTTACGGGGTGTGACTGGTCGGCGAGGTGGAGGCCGAGGATTACTAAAAGACGGAGGGGGTTCTTTCGCAACACGCAAGGAATCGGCGTATCTAACTCCTTCAGCCGATACAGCCATAGCTTCTAGCTCAGCGAAAGTTTGCGGACGCGACGCAAAACACAAGTATGATCGGTAAGGTGGTGAAATACCTTCTACAATTGCCTGTACAATCTGATCTTCAGGAAAAAGAAGAGCAAACACAATGGTATAGAACATAATATCTTGGATGAAATCTGCCAAGTTTTCATCCAACCGCTGTACCCGATAATAGTACTTCTGAATCAGGGATGACCTCGCACGAGCAGGAATGAAATTTGCAAGAAGGTGAGCATAAAAGTCTTCAATGGATGACTGTTCCGCTATTGCTCTAACAATTTTGTCCGAGAGAACACCAATTGCATTGGGATAAATTATCTCTAAAATTTGACACGGAGAAAGAGAAAAAACAAGAGCATGGTCCTCAAACTCAACTAAGAACCGTAAAAATGCAATTACGTCACTGGTAGAGTTAACCGAAAACTTAGAGATACCTCTAAGCAACATAGCCAATGGATGGGGTAAACTGCTGAAACCAGGAGATGTAGTAGAAAGGGGCCTAAGTGGCGGAGAAGCGGATTCAGAAGGAGCATTATTTAACACGAAGGGTGGAATGGACTTGCGACGATCTGACATAGTTTCTGATGGGGCAGATGTACGTTGGGTAGTCGCCTCAGTATTACTTCCTTCCACTTTCGAGGAATCCTCCCCACTAACAATATTTACTACCATAGGTTGGTCGACTTTAGGGATAGCAGGTCCAGATAACAACTGACTAACTTTACTAGACATTTAGGACAAGTTTTCAGCAAGGGCACTAGCTTCCTTACCCTGAAGGTCATTTAACTTCAGAGACAATAGATCACATACCCTATTATAAAAGTGGTACAACCCAGCCTGTACTCTTTTAAGTTGATTAGGAGATGGATCACTTACTTCTAAAAAACTAACTACCGATGCTACCTCAGTAGTATTGTCATTGATCGTGGAGAGAGCATCGTCAATCTCTATTTCTCCCAAAGGCGGGATGGTAATAGGTAAATCAAGGGAATCTTTTAGCTTATTGGAGTCGACTGCAACCGTGCCTCCAGATTGAACATTTCTAAGAGTAGTTCATAGATTAATTCCTCTTTACGCAAATAGAAACGATGAAGAACCTCGCGAGGGCCGGACATGATGACAGAACAATTTTGAAAAAGGAAAAATCAAAAAAAATTCCAGCAACTGAGAAAATTGTTAGAGTTCGAAAGCAAAGCAATGTTTAGCCGTCAGAAGGGGCTAAATTGAGACCCATTCAACCACGCTCTGCTACCACTTGTTACGGAGTATGGTGGATGTGCAGAGGTGAAAGAAGGTGCGAGGGTGAACAGGTCTCAAAAAATACGAAATTAAAGTTAAGATAAAATTTAACAAGGTTATATTTTCTTTGCAAAATCAAGAAATAACAAGAATGGTAGGTACAGAGTAGCAAAGCAAACAATCGGGAAAGTACAATTACAGAGTTACAGGATTTGGGCTCCGAGAGCCAGACACATAATTCTTGAGCAATAAGCTCAACCTTACACTATACAAGATTCAACCAAGGGGCAGAAGACCCCAATCATGCCCAGGAGCTCTTGCTCCCAATTACACAGTAAAGCCTCCTCGAGGCACGCAGAAACAAATTTTAAGAAAGAGCGACCCGCTCTTATGTTCAAGCCTATCAAAGGCCACACCAAACTCCACTTTCAAGCTGTCCCCCAAGGACACATACACAGGGGTAAAAATACCCAACCTACTGAGGCCTATTCAGAGAAGAAACAGGAATATTACATGGCCTCTAAAATACCAACATGAGAGGAGGCGTTTTTGCACTCCTAATATACTTTATTTAAAACTGTTGTAACCAAGGTTGAAGTTTACAGAACACAACTTTTATTGCTTCACTTTATGATATTTACACAAATAACTGAAATGTATTTTGAAGCAAAAAAGAATATTGAATCTTGAGAAAAGTTTGTCTTTATACAATATGTACAGGTTTGCAGTCTTTATACACACTTCTATCTTGAAAAGATAGTCTTTGTGAATTGACACGTTGATAGTCGAGAACTATCTGGCACACTAACATAAATGTCTTTGAGAGTCCTTGTTTGTGGAAGTGCCTGAATTCCTAAAAAGCAAGTTCAATTGATTGAAGAAATTCCACCTAGCGAAACTAAGGGAGCTTGCATAAGTTAGGGAATGAAAATGGCTTGTAAAAGAATTACGGAACATAGGCAGTGGAAACAGGTAAGGGAGCGGTGACCAGAGGTGAAACCTCGTACTGCCAGAAATTCAGTCCACCTGGTCGAAGCACATTTTCAAGAGGAGTAGCCTCCGTGCTCGACGTAGGGTGTATTCTGGAGCTGGACACCGGGGCAAGTGGGCAATTGAGCAGGCAGGGAGCTCCTATTTATAGTACACTCGATGGTCAGGCACGCGCACTGAGGGCTGCGCGTCGAAGCTAGCAGAATGATACACAGGCGCGCGTGCAGCTGGCTGACGGAGCGAGAAAGGGAGCGCCGGACATACAACAAAAACCTACTTGGCGCTAGGCCTCTAATGCAAGGGCTAATCCCATACTAAAGAGGTGACTTATAGAAGGAGACAATTTACATTACCTTAAGGAAGAAACGGTTGTGAAAATAAGTTCACCTCAACGCAATATGAGTGGGAGCTCGAGAGGGTTAAGCACTCTCTATCCCAATATGTAGTTTAAAAAAGATGGAATGATACCAAGTGTCTTTACATTTTAAAGGAAAGTTACATGGTAGAAAGGCTTCGGACCTGCCCCGAGAGTTAAACTGCTGAGCTAGCAAGAAAAGAAGTTATTAAACGGCCATTACCTGGTGGTTGAACTGCTGCCCGAAGAAAGAGGCGCTTCCCGCCCCCTGCTACGTACTTTACACACTGATAGATGTTACTGAAGTGGCGCGGAGACCCGAAAATCAGCAGTTTATATACCCTCGTGGAAAGTTCGAGGCGTTTCAGGAATGAGAACACCCTCCCACAAGAATTGTATTGGCTAACAACGAAAACCCCTACACAAGATGAAGAAGAAACACATTATTGGTGGAAAATTAATTACAGAAATTCCTTATTGGTCAAATTCAAAACTGGCGGAAAGAAAGGGTGAATATTACCAACTTAAACAATAACTGAAAGAAATTTAACAAAGAACAAACTTATGAATTCAACATTTCTCCAAAAAACACAGTTCTTTCACTTCGCACTAGGGTGCATAATTGTAGTTCTTCAGTAGTGCCATCTGGAAGAGAATGTCCACACTTCTTACTACAGGCAAAACAAAAATACATCGAAAACGACCCAGTTCAGAAAGTTCAAAATTTACAAGTAGTGACATTTTCTGAGAAACTTGAAAATTAACACAGTAGATAAAGTTCAGACTTCTTCCAGTAGAGGAGTTGCAACTGGCGCAAATTTTGAATTAGCGGCGTGGAGGTGTACCACCCAGTATTATAATAATAATAATAATAATAATAATAATAATAATAATAATAATAATAATAATAATAATAATAATTTCCAGGTACATCAAGAATGAAACACACTAAATGAAAATTTAAAAAATCTCAGATACCGTGTGAGAAAGGATAATTTTGTAAGGTCATCTTCTCAGAATGAACTCCAATAAATTAACCAAACAAATCTTTGACTTCTTCCGTAACCGCAAAACAAAACCCAACTGGTTTACGATGATGATGCTTGCTGTATAAAGGGTACGAAGTGAAATAACAAAAAGTACAAATTCATCCACTGACCAAAATAAAATAAAAAAATGTCATGAAGAATGAATGGATGGACAGGAACCCAACAAAAAAAGACAAAAACAGTGGATTAGACTTAAAAAAAGATCGTACATAATAGTATTACTGACCAAAGGACCACTTATAAAGCACAAGGATGCTTCATGTCTAAAGGAGTGCAACATCCATGTCTAAGGCCCCACAGAATGGTACATGGTAAAGTAGAACCATGGTATTTGTCATGTTGAGGTACTAATCAAAAGTAGGCCTACCGAAGACTCACGGTGTTCCACATAAGATGGTACCACTCACAAGTATTGTACTTCGTACAGGGAACGCAGACCTATGGTGTTTCTCGCACAATGGCGCTGCTCACAGCCAACGCAAACCGATGAGTCTCCTCACCTAGGTGTACTAATCACGGGCGCCGGTATTTCCGTGGTGTTCCTCACATAGTGGGCACCAATCACAGGCAACGCAGACCGACGGTGTCGCTCATATAGCGGTACAACACACAGGCTACGCCCAGACCCGCGGTGTTGCTCACATGGGTACGACGCACGGGTACTGGAAACCCCCAGGCCAGCCTCTTTACTGCTACGAATCACAAACCTATTTCGTACCTAATATAGTGGTACTACTCGCAAGTACAGGCAAGCCATGGTGTTCCCCGCGTGATTGTACGAATCAAAAGTAGTTTCATGGTTCTAATTCAATCATCCCTTGGTTGCCCCTCTTAGTCGCCTCTTACGACAGGCAGGGGATACCGCGGGTGTGTTCTACATGTGCGTCCCCCACCCAGAGGGGGAAGTGTGTTTGGTCCGCGAGAGGTATTTTAGTTCCTTCAAGTCCGCCGGCAAGCCGGTTAGGACCCCCCTATCCGCCACCTGGGACGCGCCACGTGGGAGTATCACCTCTCCTCCTGCTACGCCAGCGTAGTAGGTTCGTGGAGAGCTCTCTCTGGCAGACTGACCTGAGAATTACTGATTCTGTCATAAGAGCACGTGTATTTGTTGTTACCGTGTTTTTGGTGGTAGTTATGCGTGAAAGAAGGTGCGGGGGTGGTGAACGGGTCTCAAGCTACTGAAGTGAAATTAATTTTAAAATCTAACAAGGTTATATTTTCTTTTCAAAATTAGGTAACAACAAATAGAACAGGTACTTAGTAGCCGAAACACGATTTACAAATACATTTACATAGGTACCCCATTTGGGGCTTCAAAAGTCAGAAACATAATTCTTGAGCAATGAGCCCAACCTTACAACGAACACCATACAACAAAGGGGCCGAAAACCCCCAAACATGCCAGAAACATCTGCTTCCAATTACATCCAAAAGCCTCCTTGAGGCAGAAACACAATTTTCAAAAAGGGCAACTTTCCCCTAAAATACAAGCCTATCATAGGCCACTCCGAACTCCACCTTTAAGCCGTCCTCAAAGGACACATCCACAGGGGCAAAATACCCAACCTACTGAGGTCTGTTAAATAACAAGAAGATTAATACATGACCTCTAAAATACAATTTGAGAGGAGGCGAACTTGCACTCCTAATACACTTGCTTAAGACCTACTTGGCACTAGGCCGTTAATACAAGGGCTAATCCCATACTACAGAGGTGACTTAATAGCAATTTACATTATATTACGGAAGAATTGGTTGAGAAAAATAAGTTCACCTCAAGACGATGTGAGTGGGAGCTCGAGAGGGTTAAGCACTCTCTATCCCGATATGTCGTTTGAAAAATAGAATAGATACCAGTTGTTTTTACATTTTAGGAAAAGGTTACATGGTTGAACGCTTAGAACCCGCCCCGAAAGTTAAACTGCTGAGCTAGCAAAGAAAGAAGTTATTAATCGGCCATTACCTTGTTGTTGACCGCTGCCGAAGAAAGAGGCGATTCCCGCCCCCTGCTATGTACTTAACACACTGAAAGATGGAACAAAAGTGGCCCGGAGACCCTAAAATCAGCAGTTTATAACCTCTCGTGGAAGGTTCTAGGCGTTAGGAGAATGAAAACACCCGCCCACAACGTTTTTATTGGATAGGACCCCGCAACAGATTCAAGTTGGGGGAAGATACCCCTGATTGGTCAGAAATTAATTAAAGAAATTCGGGATTGGTTACATTCATAACAAGGGGAAGAAAGGGGTAAATATTGCCAACTTAAACAATGACAGAAAGAAATTTAACAAAGAACAAACTCTTGAAATTAAATTTTCTCCAAAAAAAATAGTTCTTTGACTCCGCACTAGGTTGCACTATTGTAGATCTTCAGTAGAGTCCTCTAGAAGAGAAAGTTCACACTTCTTACTTCAAGCGAAACAAAAACACATCAAAAGTGACACAGTTCTAAAACTCAAAATTTTCCACGTGGTGACATCTTCTGAGAAGGTAGAGAATTAATAGCGTAGATAAAGTTCAGAGTTCCTCCAGCAGAGGAGTTTCAAAAGGCGCACATTTTAAATTAGCGGCGTGGAGGTGTACCACCCGGTACATTTGTATGTGAAGATTTTTGGTGTTATTTATGCGTTTTCATTGAGTTGACATAATTAAATAGTAGCGTGTGTCATTCTTTTATATCTCCCCTGACCATGAGGGGAAAGGTATGTGCTGTGTTTGGCTGCAGTAACTATGAAGTAGAGAAGAATGCGCGGTCTTTCTTCCGTTTCCCTCGTGACAAGAAGATGTAATATTGTGTTTGCATATATATTCTTCCAGTGACAATTCTTTTTTAGTACTTCATAATCTTCTGACCTGCTCGACCCATAATTTAACTAGCTTAAAATATAATACTCATATTTTATTCTATATTGCAGCAGTTATCCTTCAGTACCGATGTGTTGTTGTTTGTGTGATCTGTGGGTTTCATTTAATTCAGGAAAATACATATGCATATGAGTGTGGCTGGTTCTGTTCCGAGTTACCCCATTTGGAATGCCGTAATGCGTTGTCAAGCACTGAAGAAAATATGGGTGATTTAAGAAATGTACATATTTTGTTGAAACAATATGGTGATGGAAATTTGCTTTGATGATGATGATGCTTGTCGCGGTCATCGGCACCTATGGTACGAAATGAAATGACAACAAAAAGTTTAAAAAATCCACTGACGAAAATAAATAAAAATGTCATGAAAAATGAATGGATGGATGTGAACCAAAAAAAAACAGAAACAAACAAAAACAGTAGATCCGACTCAAAAACGGTCATAAATATTAGTATTACTGACCAAGGGACCACTTATAAAGCACAGTCCCTATTCGAGTATGCTTGACATCTAAAGGGGTCCAGAAACCAGGTCTAAGGCCCCTCAGGGATGGTACATGTCGCGAGAAAAGTAGAATCATGATATTTCTCAAGCTGCGGTACTAATCAAAGGTAGCGTAAACCCATGGTGTTCCAAACATTAAGGTACTACTCACAATTATTGTACGTCGTAAAGGTAACGCAGACCTATGGTGTTTCTCACACAATGGCGCCACTCATAGCCAACGCAAACCCATGAAGTTCCTCACCTAGGTGTACTAATCACGGGGGCCGGCATTCCCGTGGTGTTTCTCACATAGTGGGTACTAATCACTGGCAACGCAGACCCACGGTGTCGCCCATATAGTGGTACAACTCACAGGCAACGCCCAGACCCGTGGTGTTGCTCACATGGGTACGAATCACGGGTACTGGAAAACCACACTGAACTCCACTTGAGTGCTACGAATCACAAAACTATTCAGTACCTAACAGAGTGGTACTACTCGCAAGTAAAAGCGACCCATGGTGTTCCGCGTGTGATGGTACTAAACAAAAGTAGTTTCATAGTTCTAATACAATCAGCCCTTGGTCGCCCCTTTTAGTCGATTCTCACGACAGGCAGGAGATACCGTGGGTGTATTATTCGTCTGCCTCCCCCACCCACAGGGTGTGTGTGTTTGGTCCGCGAGAGGTATTTTATTTCCCTTAAGTCTCCGGCAAGCCGGTTAGGACCCCCCTATCTGCCACCTGGGACGTGCCACATGGGAGTATCACCTCTCCCGCTGCTACGCCTGCGTAGCAGGTACGTGGCAAATTTGCTTTGCCCTAATATAATGGCATTATGTCAAGTATTGCTTATAGGGAAAATTTGAATGTTTTGAGGCTAAAGTTATAATTTTCTTTTTGTTAGTAGGCTTCATGTTAAAAGGAATATTTTCCACCTCTTAAATGTAAATTCATTGAATCATGTGTGTAAGGAAAGTGCCGATATTTTTGTTGACAAGTGTTTTAATATGATGGTACAATGCTTTTAAATGATAAAAAAAAATAGCCGTGAACTTTCAGGCAGGAATTATAAAGCTAAAGAAGTAATGCATAAATAAAAGATCAAGCCCTTTCACAGCAGTCCATTTCACATTTTGATTATATATCTAACTTCAGTCTTTAAATAATAACCTGTTAAATAATTCTTCTTCTTTAGCAACTTTGAAGTTAATATCTTAGTAACAATTTCTTTCTAGACGTAATTTATTTATTTATGCATTTCCGTATATATATTTCCACTGATATTTGAATTTAGCGCGAGTTTTCAGGTCAAGCCACTAGGAGCGCCATTTGCGACTTGTCTCCCATTTTAACAAGTCTAAATCCGGAAGTGTCGCGTATTGTCTCTTCTGTATTTGATCTAAGACACCAGTCCCTCATAATGGTACTTATCGCTAGAAAAGTACAACCATGGTATTTGGCATGTTGCGGTACTAATCAAAAGTAGCGTAGACTCCACACATTATGGTACTGTTCACAGGTAATGAAATTCGCACATGTATTACAGACCTACGGTGTTTCGCACATTGCGGCGCCATTTACACGCAACGCAAACTTATGGTGTTCATCACATAAGGATACTAACCACAGGCACTCATACTATCCCGTGGTGTTCCTCATATAGTGGGTACTAATCATAGGCAAGCCAGACCATGGGTTCCGTCATCCCATGGTGTCCCTCATATAGTGCTACTAATCACAGGTACTGTAAAAACCGTCGCACTCTCGTTTACTACTAATCATAAACCTATTTGATACCTAACAGTGGTACTACGCGCAAGTAAAAGCGTCCCATGGGGTTCCCCGCATGATGGTACTAATCAAAATTAGTTTCATGGTTCTAATATAAACATCCCTTGGTCGCCCCTTTTGGTCCCGTCTTACGACAGGCAGGGGATACCGTGGGTGTATTCTTCGTCTGCACCCCACCCACGGGGGGTTGTGTGTTTGGTCGGCGAGAGTAATTTTATTTCCCTCAAGTCCGCCGTCAAGGCGGTAGGAGTCCCCTATCCGCCACCTGGGCCGCGCCACGTGGGATTATCACCTATCCCCCTGCTACGCCAGCGTAGCAGGTTCGTAGCCAACTGGTTTATAGAAACTGAATAAGACCTAGTAGTATTAAAAATTACAGAAAAATTCACCATTCGATCGAACAGTTAAAGTAATAACTAAAGAGGATCATAAAATGTTGCAAGACAAATCTACATTAATATGATGATGATGATGATTATGATAATGACGATGATTATGTTTGTTGTTTAAAGGGGCCTAACATTGAGGTCATCGGCCCCTAATGGTACGAAATGAAATGACAACAAAAAAGTTCAAAAATCCACTGACCAAAATAAATAAAAAAATGTCATGAAAAATGAATGGATGGACATGAACCGAAGAAACACACAAACAAGAAAAAAAACAGTGGATCCGACTCAAAAACGGTCATAAATAATAGTATTACTGATCAAGTGACCTCGTATTAAGCACATCCTGAATCGATTACGCTTGATGTCTAAAGGGGCCCAAAAACCAGGTCTAAGGATCCTCAGTATGGTACAAGTCGCGAGTAAAGTAGAACCACGATATTTCTCAAGCTGTGGTAATAATCAAACTAGCGAAGACTCACGGTGTTCCAAACATTAAGGTACTACTCACAAGTATTGTACGTCGTAAAGGTAACGCAGACCTATGGTGTTTCTCACAAAATGGCGCCACGCATAGCCAACGTAAACCGATGAGGTTCCTCACCTAGGTGTACTAATCACGGGCGCCGGCATTCCCGTGGTGTTCCTCACATAGTGGGTACTAATCATTGGCAACGCAGACCCACGGTGTTGCTCATATAGTGGTACAACTCACAGGCAACGCCCAGACCCGCGGTGTTGCTCACATGGGTAAGACGCACGGGTACTGGAAAACCACACTGAACCCCGCTTGAGTGCTACGAATCACATAACTATTGAGTACCTAACAGAATGGTACTACTCGCAAGTAAAAGCGACCCATGGTGTTCCGCGCGTGATGGTACAAAACAAAAGTAGTTTCATGGTTCCAAGACAATCACCCCTTGGTCGCCCCTTTTAGTCGCCTCTTACGACAGGCAGGGGATACCGTGAGTGTATTCTTCGACGGCGTCCCCCCACCCACAGGGGGTCATTAATATGATGATGATGATGCTTGCTGTTTAAAGTGGCCTAACATCGAGGTCATCGGCCCCTAATGGTACGAAATGAAATAACAAATTCAAATTCATCCACTGACCAAAATAAAAAATGTCATGTAGAATGAATGGATGGACATGAACCCTACAAAAAAAACCAGTGGATCAGACACTAAAAAAGATCGTGAATAATAGTATTACTGACCAACGGACCACTTATAAAGCACAACAACGATGCTTGATGTCTTTAGGGGTGCAAAATCAACGACTAAGGCCCCACAGAATGGTACATGTCGCGAGTAAAGTAGAACCATGGTATTCGTCATGTTGGGGTACTAATCAAAAGTAGCGAAGTCTCACGGTGTTCCACACAAGATGGTACTACTCATAAGTATTGTACTTCGTACAGGTAACGTAGACCTATGGTGTTCCGCTCATAATGGCGCCACTTACAGCCAACGCAAACCGATGAGTTTCCTCACCTAGGTGTACTAGTCACGGATGCCGGTCCCACGGGCCCCGTAATGTTCCTCACATAGTGGGTACTAATCACAGGCAACGCAGACCCACAGTGTCGCTCATATAGTGGTACAACTCACAGGCAACGCCCAGACCCGCGGTGTTGCTCACATGGGTACGACGCACGGGTACTGGAAAACCACCAGGCCAGGCTCTATACTGCTACTAATCAAAACCTATTTCGTACCTAATTTAGTGATACTACTCGCAAGTACAGGCAACCTATGGTGCTCCCCGCGTGATGTTACGAATCAAAAGTAATTTCATGGTTCTAATTCAATAATCCCTTGGTCGCCCCTTTCAGTCGCCTCTCACGACAGGCAAGGGATACCGTGGGTGTATTCTTCATCTGCGTCCCCCACCCAGAGGGGGTAGTGTGTTTGGTCTGCGAGAGGTATTTTTCCTCAAGTCCGTCGGCCAGCCGGTAGCAGGTTCGTGGAATGTTCATTAATAATTAATAATGTTATCGTTATTTGTTTTACGTCCCACTAACTACTCTTTTACGGTTTTTGGAGACGCCGAGGTGCCGGAATTTAGTCCCGCAGGAGTTCTATTACGTGCCAGTAAATCTACCGACACGAGGCTGACGTATTTGATCATCTCCAAATACCACCGGACTGAGCCAGGATCGAACCTGCCAAGTTGGGGTCAGAAGGCCTGCGCCTCAACCGTCTAGCCACTCAGCCCGGCAAAAATCTACATTAAAAGCCAAACCTATTATCTCGGAAGACGAGAGGAAAGGAAGATCATAAAACATGAAGAAATACTGGGCACTAAGAAAAGAAGAACACAGAGAGAAATGATTGATTCAACGTACCCCAATGTGGTTGAAATGATAGAAATAATAGTAATAATAATCTATAGAAAACCCTTATTTCTCACATCAGTCTCTTTATAATTTGTATTCACTGATTGTCATTCTTTCTCCTGTAAACATGATTAAACATTTATTTTGTGAGCGTGGAATTATCCATCCTAATTACGTGACCAAATAACTTAACTCCTCTCTCCCTGATCTTATCGGAAATTCTTTCGGTTTCTTTACTTTTGTAGAGGTCTTAGTTCTACCTGTCTGAAATCTAATCTTCAGTCTTTCATGTGCTCCAGACTTCGGTTAGAATTTTTTTTTCCTTTTTCTCTAGCTCTTCTATTCCTCCTGTTTCCATGACGAACATCCACTCTGTAGAATAGAGAAATTCTTATTTATTTACCGTATTGTAGTGCCTTATTATAGTTTTGATGGAGAGACTCTTCCTATTATAGTTATCCTTGGTCAGTTGGTAAGCTTGTTCCAATCGCCTTCCTCTTTATTTAATTGCTTCTTCGTCTAAACATTATTAATTATTTCTGCCCTGTCGATTTTCCATTTTCCATTTCTTAGCACTATCTAATATTATTCTTTTAATGCTAAAAACATTTGTTAGCAGACAAAGTGGGGGTTCCCATACTACGAAAAACCTAAATTTAAGCAATTTCCTCAATTATGCCTAAAATGCCGGAAATGGACAGTTCTATCAAACTATGAAAAACAAATTTCGAAAATTACTTCCGGCATAAATGCAGTTCCGGAAAAGGGCCTAAAATCGCTTGTTTCTCTACTCGTTTTCTGTTTTATTCAAATCCTAGCCAGATTAAAATATTTACATAATTCCTTCCGTAATGTGTTCCTTGCTCCAATACCCTTAGGGATATTCTTTTTTTATTTTTGAAAAATGTCGACAATTGAATGTAGTTATAAGGGCTTAAGTGAAACAATGCATAGACTCACATTAGCGGTCGTAGTGGAAGAAAAAAGCAAACTGCTAATATAATCGACCAGATAACGATGATTAAGAAAAGGATTGCAATGTTTAAGAATAAATAAAGAATATATTCTTATACTTTATTACATTTTTTATTTACATAAAATTCGTAGCTGATATACCTAGGAGGTTTTCAACATTGAGCTGCTTGCCTGAAGGACTAGAGATATGGATTTTTTTAAGAAGGAAGCCATACTTCCCAGTGTCGACTAATTTAATATAAATTTCACTTCAATCTATAGAAAACACTAATTTATAAGATTATAACAAATCCCATCAAAGTACACTTTTCAATAAAATTGTTTAGAAATGTAGAAACATTCATATTGAAATTATTTACATTTGCAATCTTTACTAGATTAGCAAGGAGAGAGGACGTATTGCTAGAGTATGTCTAGATATAAGTTCTAGCTTTCAAGTATTGAAGGGTATAAACAGAATTTTAATATACATATTTCTATCTAAACAATGCTGATGCTGTTCTTTCAAGAACATTCTTCGTTTAATAGTGTGTGTTTCTACACGTATATTGTAATGTTAGGGGTGTTATAATTACTGCTCAACAGACTGAAAATCTTTAAAATATCTGGTAATATCTAGTAAGAAAGTAAGAAAGACATCGATTCCATAATCATCATAAGCTCATGGCATAGTTGGAAGTGGAGGGTGACAGGGTGATGTATACATATGACCTACTGAACAGTATTCTTCTTGCCCCAGTAAGAAGTAAAATTACTTGTATTGAACCTATATGTCGTTTTTCACAAATCATTTTTATTTGTGTTCCTTCTAGGGTGTTTAAAAAGTGAAATGTTCCATCAAACCTATCTACGCACGGATATTTCACCCTATGACTGGGCGCACTTATTTCCTCCTGGTGGCAAATAACAACACTTTTACTTTGTTACTCGTTCATAGGTTGCCATTCAAAATTCCGTTACTGGAAACATTAATTCCCGATAAATAATAATTGTATGGCATCAGGCACGGGGTTGCGGATCTCCTGAACTGCTCCCATTTAGTAAAAAATTCCACTGTCAAATAGCAGAAACGCAGAACTCTTCTATTTGGTGGCTAAGGCTGTGCTTTTTTTTAGATGAACACAGAAGTGAGCCATTTGAAGTCATAGGTATGTGGATGTCGCCAATATGGCATGTATGACATGATATGGAATGCCAGTACCTTAGCCTCCCTGGCTATCCGTATGTGCAGCTACTTTGGTATGTGTGCTGCTACTACTACTAAATCGTTTTCATTCCGTTCCTGAAGGGGGTCGGAGGGCCTCCTAGACGGTAACGCCGTCTCTCAGGCCAGGGAGATGTGATACGGTGAAGATGATGTTCGGAGAAAGTCAGAGGGTTGGCGGTCTTGGCTTATACTAGGAACTGTCCAGGTATTCGCATTACTGCAGGAGAATGGAAAACTACGGAAAACCATTCTCAGGACAACCGACAGTGGGGACCAGCATCTCTCAGTCTCCCGAATACAGAGGCGTAGAGCCACGGTAGAGTGGTGGCCACCCCTCCCTCTGCTCGGTTGGCAGAGTGCAGAGCTGTCGGACCATGTAAGCTGAGTGGTATGCGAGGTCTTCAAAACACGAACATAATAATGATCTGTGTTGTTCTAGTACAAGATTCCTAATGGTGCTCCATCGCAGAGTGTATTGAATATGACTGGAAATGCCTCAACTAACTATAATTTATACGGTATAATTTTATAGGTAGACTGTCAATCAAAGACTTTACTAGAACATGACAGAACAGTGCTATGTTAAAGGACCGTAATTAAAGGAAGATACTGAGGGTGCTACCAACTAGTGGACGTGGAGCGAACTAACGTTTTCACTTATTTTGGCCAATTTATTATTATTATTATTATTATTATTATTATTATTATTATTATTATTATTATTATTATTATTATTATTATTATTATTATTACAGAGTTTCCGTGGTTCACAGAGGAATAAGAAGCATCTGGGTTAAATGGCTGGACAACGAATTAACTAGAGCAGAACATAACACAACAAATTTGGAAATTTCATTTCTTTCCTTTTGTTAAAATTGAAAGATATAAATTCTGAATGAATGCCCTACAAATATAACAGGCTATTAATGAGCTCGTCAGATCTAGCAATATCAGGGACTTAGAAGTAAGAAAATCAGGTACAAAATCTGGTGATGATACCAGGCAATAATTTACAGGGAAAAGAGCCTTATTGCTATTGACAGGTACAATATTTTTCAAGAACACGATTTGCTCGCTAAAGTTACACTGCCCAGAAGTTTGAGCTCCGAAATACCATAGTCTAGCCTCGCAAAGGCAATCCGTTTCCTTTGCTATACAGAAATTACACTAGGAAACCCATCGGGTGACCTCACTTTAGGGTGTTCATCAATTACTCCACACTTGCCAATAACATTAAGTACTGTTCCTGAAGGGAACCAGGACGCAGAAATAGTTACTGAATAATTAGCGGGCATAATTGCCCATACTACAAGGTCTTAATGGAAAAAGAAAATAGTTGCACATAACCGACCGTAAAAAAACGCAAGGAGACGAAACACCTGCACTTCTTATAGAAATTGTTAAAACCTTAAGTGGGTTTATGGCCCTGATAATCCTATACTATAAGGAGTGACTAAAGGAGAATAAAGATTAACGAAATTTTGAAGTTTTGGAAATTTGAGTCACTCAATGCAAGGTGGAATAGGAAACGACAGAGGGTCATCACTCTTTGTTCCCTTACATTACATCATTCCAAGTGGGTAATAAAACCATAGCCCTCAGTCTTGCCGAAAATTCTACATTAAACCGTCAATTTACAAAATTACATGAAAAGACTAGAGGTTGAAACCTTCTCCTCAAACTACCCGCAGGAGCTATGACATGTCTAGGTTAATTCTGCCCTTACCTTGTGCAGCGCATGCCGCGCGCTTGCCTTCCTTAGGTCAAGTCGCACTCCAAAGCACTGGAGCAATTCAGACAAGACGGCCCTAAAATACCCTGCTTTTATAGTAACATAAGGGGAAGCTTTCTGAACTCTTTACTGATAGGCTGGATTCCTGTACACATCCCGGCTTTAATTGGCTACAGAACATATTTACAATTGAGCAGGAACTAGTATAAGTGTTGACAACTTCGGTACATTAAAAAAAAACAATCCACAGAAAATGTTTACCGATAGCAAAAATGAAATTTCCTAAGCTCTAGGTGAGTTTTTAGTCCAAAAGAGTGCACTAATAAATCGATGGTAGAGCCATCTAACAAAGAAGATGAAATTTCATGGGAGTTTGCAAGTTCAAGTCAGTTGTTACAGACGGCCTTAGAGAAGGCGCGCAGTTTAAATAGCCGGAGAAGGAGTACCCCTGATACAATTATTATTGTTATTATTATTATTATTATTATTATTAATTTATTTAATTATTTTACTTAAATTGTACATGTACAATCTACAGGTGGTAGATGGAGAATGCACGGAAGTGCCTCCATCCCTCCTATTTATCTCGTAATTCAAGATCGTTGTACATTTAACCTATTTACCGAGGTAGGCTAAGCTTTCCGAAGAAATTTTCATGTGTTGAAGTAGTTGAACCTATGCTAAGGTATGGATGGTGGTGAGTATTGTTTTAAGAATTACAAATAGGAAACAATCATCTCCTAAAATTAATTGAATGAAATAAATAAGTCCGACAGTTCGAGGGATGAAATTATTGGCAGGGGAATGGGAAGCGCCACTATGGGCGTGAAAAAGCTCCCTAAGCTTCGCAAATCTAATACCGTCACGGTCGGAAGAGAACAAGAGTTGACCAAGGGAGTCCGGACAGGAAAGATGAAATTAGGGTCCTGATACAAGTAAGTGGAAGCTATATCAGGCTTAGTTAAGGGTCCAATGTTCGTCATTGCATACTCCGAAAATGAAAGCCTGGTGAGGTGTGTGGTGGTGGGGGCGGGGCTAATTTACTCCTTGATTTCTTAGTCCCAGGTTATTTTCGTTCCAGTAATATTCCATAACCTTTTACTTTTGTTCTGTAGTGAGTGGTAGGCCTCGCAAGCCGACACGTTTCTATAGCTCAGTTCTGATGGAAATTTCATAAGGTGAAGTAGAATAAGATTTGTATTGTATGAGACCTTCTTAAAAATCGCCTTTCCCGCTCTGAAATCACAATAAATTTATTGTTAATTGATCCCACAAATGTTATAAATGACGCAAGATATCTGCCGTAATATAATACATGAAGGCTTGTTGCATCACAAATCTCCGCCCACAGTATAATCATAAATGTGTCTGTCAACCAGAAACACAAACAAGAGCTATATGACATAAGCATACAAAAACATGTCGAAAACATGTAAATCCCAAGACGAAAGGGATACATACACCCACCACAGGACAAAGGTATGCCATATGATAAGACAGGAAAAACATAGAGACGAGAAAATGATCGCATAAACACCCATCGATCTGGAAATAATGATCCTCTAGCGCGCGGAGTAGGGACCTTCTCTCTAGCGGAGTGCAAGTGTACGCACGAGTGACGCCAGTAACGCCAAGAAGAAACTGGTGATAACAGCAAGAACCAAAACAACCGTTCTGAGTAATGAAGACATTAGACACGAAATCATAATAAGACACAGTTAGCCTCGGAAGAAGAAATACCACGTGAAGTACTACTAGTTCACCTTGAAATGAGTAATAGTAGTAGAAGGCTCAAGAAGACTCGTACATCTTCATGTTTGAAAAGGTTACATTTTGCAATTTATTCGTTATGAAGTGATCTGATGATGATGATGATGATGCTTGTTGTTTAAAGGGGCCTAACATCGAGGTCACCGGCTCCTAATGGTACGAAATGAAATAACAAAAAGTACAAATTGATCCACTGACCAAAATAAAATAAAAAATGTCATAAAGAATGAATGGATGGACATGAACCCAACAGAAAAAACAGTGGATCAGACTCAAAAAAGATCGTAAATAATAGTACTACTGACCTAGGGACCACTTACAAAGCACAATGATGCTTGATGTCTAAAGGGGTGCAAAATCCATGTCTAAGACCCCACAGAATGGTACATGTCGCGAGTAAAGTAGAAACATGATATTGCTCAAG
Source organism: Anabrus simplex (assembly GCF_040414725.1). Lineage (NCBI taxonomy): Eukaryota > Metazoa > Arthropoda > Insecta > Orthoptera > Tettigoniidae > Anabrus > Anabrus simplex. The sequence continues at coordinate 138,226,775 of NC_090268.1, forward strand.
CTGCGGTACTAGTCAAAGGTAGCGTAAACTCACGGTGTTCCAAACATTAAGGTACTACTCACAAGTATTGTTCTTCGTACAGGTAACGCAGACCTATGGTGTTTCTCACAAAATGGCGTCACTCACAGCCAACGCAAACCGATGAGGTTCCTTACCTAGCTGTACTAATCACGGGCGCCGGTATTCCCGTGGTGTTCCACACATAGTGGGTACTAATCACTGGCAACGCAGATCCGCGGTGTCGCTCATATAGTGGAATAACTCACAGGCAACGCCCAGACCCGTAGTGTTGCTCACATGGGTACGACTCATGGGTACTGGAAACCCACACTGAACCCCGCTTGAGTGCTACGAATCACAAAAATATTCAGTACCTAACAGAGTGGTACTACTCGCAAGTAAAGGCGACCCATGGTGTTCCCCGCGTGATGGTACGAATCAAAAATAGTTTTATGGTTCTAATTCGATCATCCCTTGGTCGCCCCTTTTTGTCGCCTCTCACGACAGGCAGGGGATACCGTGGGTGTATTATTCGTCTGCCTCCCCTACCCATAGGGGGTGTATGTTTGGTCCGCGAGAGGTATTTTATTTCCCTCAAGTCCGCCGGCAAGCCGGTTAGGACCCCCCTATCCGCTACCTGGGACGCGCCACGTGGGAGTATCACCTCTCCCCCTGCTACGCCTGCGTAGCAGGTTCGTGGGGATCTGAGATACACTAGTGTTACCGGCAATTGCGAGTTCCTGGAAAGAGACGGATACAAAGATTTGCAGCTGGCTCGCAGCTTGATTTACAATCGAGAAATCAAAAAGTATGAATATCACCTGATATATTTCTGACGAAGAACAAATACGTGATCACATCTACATCTGGAACGTGAATGTTATGAAGAATAACATGTAAACCATGGTAAAAAGATCGAAGATCGTATATGTATTCATGTCTAAAGAAATGTTATTTTACGTTCTTTCCTCATGCATGTCTGTGGACTCAGAAATATGAGGAAAGCGTGAAGAGAATTGCCTTTTTTATCTGAAGTACCATGTGATGTATTCAGGCAGAGAAACTGTCAGCTGAATGATAAACTATCTTGGCTATTGATATACACAATCCTACTTGCTATGATTTATACTAGCGGCCTAAGGACTTCTCTTGCAAAATTATATACCGGGCGAGTTGGCCGTGCGGTTAGGGGAGCGCAGCTGTGAGCTCGCATCCGGGAGATAGTGGGTTGGAATCCCACTGTCGGCAGCCCTGAATATGGTTTTACGTGATTTTTCCCATTTTCACACCAGGCAAATACTGTGGCTGGTCCTTAATGAAGGCCACGGCCGCTTCCTTTCCTTTCCTGGGCCTTTCCTCTCCCAGCGTCGCAATAAGACCTCTCTGTGTCGGTGCGACGTAAAGGAATAGCATATTAGCAGAATTATATACTTTTATAAAGCATGCTTTGTGTTTTATGGTTGCAAATGATATTTATTCACGTTAGTTTGAAGATAGTTTGTGGTGTTATTTCCTCTAAATCACAGAACAATGAGACTCTGAGTCCGTTATAACATTAACCTGTAGTGATGGCATTTCGCAGGGGCCTCACTATCTAGAAGGGCTAGTTAGGAATAATGTGGCTGTACAATAACTCATTATTTCTAAAGAAAACACATTAAAACAGATTTTCCTGAAATATAAAACGCAAAATAATTGTTTATAACAACGAAACTTCACAAACTTGTAAAGGAAGAATTATATTTATAAAATTTCACTCTTCGAATTTACTCGTTCCTTTTTTGAGGAACTTCCATTCACCTCAAGCATCATCACCCACATGATTAACCTTGGACATTATTCTTTTCCGGATAACTATCTATGATGATATTGATGTGATGACGGTGATGACGCTTGTTGTTTAAAGGGGCCTAACACCTAGGTCATAGGGCCCTAATGGTACGAAATGTAATGACAATTTTAAAGTTCAAAATCATCCTCTGACCAGAATAAAGAATTCGATGAAGAAGGAATGAACATGAATGGAAAACAATCAATTGATCCGACCCAGAAACTATCATAAACCATGGCATTACTGAGCAAGGAACTGTTTCTAAAGCACAATCCTGAATCGAGGATTCTTGTTGCCTGAAGAGGCCCAAAATCCAGGTCACTAGCCCCTCATAATGGTACTTATCGCTAGGAAATTAGAACCTTGGTATTTGTCATGTTGCGGTACTAATCAAAAGTAGCGTAGACTTGCGGTATTCCACACATGTAATGATATTCGCACATGTAATACAGCCCTATGATATTTCGCACATTGCGGCGTCATTTATAGGCAACTCAAAGCTATGGTGTTCATCACAGAAGTGTACTAACCACAGGAACTCGTACTATCCCGTGGGATTCCACATATAGTGGTTACTAACCATAGGCAAGCCAGAACCACGGTGTTGCTCACACATGGCGTCGTTCATATAGTGTTACTAATCACAAACCTATTTGGTACCTAACATAGCAGTACTACGCGCAAGTAAAAGCGACCCATGGTGTTCTCCGCGTGGTGGTACTAATTACAAGTGGTCTAATGGTTCTAATTCAATCATCCCTTGGTCGCCCCTTTTAGCCGCCACCTGGGACGCGCCACGTGGGAGTATCACCTCCCCCCTGTTACGCCAGCGTAGTAGGTTCGTGGGATAACTATTTACACCACACTCATAATTATTTCTAGTGTTACTATTTTATTCTGATATATTTCGCTTAACGAAAGATCTATTATCCAGGACGTAATGGTTTTAAATATAGCCTATTTAATTATGTGATTGTGCAGGTGAATTACGCTCGTGAGTATGTTTTGTTTTGTTTTACTTGCCCGTTCGTATTTGTCACAGTACATTTTTAGAGAAAATAACGGAAGTGAGACGGTATTAGATTGTTTCTGAGTCGAAAAATGCTTCCGAGGTTAGACGCCAAAGTAACGGAAGTCGAAGACTGGAAATGCACACAAACATTCGGAGAAAACAAGAACAGTTTTTATCAGAAGAAGCCAGGGCGTCCTACGTTTTTTCTCACACGAAAGATTCAAGAACGAGCCTCTATTTTCCGTTCAGTGTATCACAGGAGAAACGCCTCTGGAACTGCTGCGAAATGATGTTCACATCTATCAATCAATCAATCAATCAATCAATCAATCAATCAATCAATCAATCAATCAATCAATCAATCAATCAATCAATCAATCAATCAATCAATCAATCAATCAATCAATCAATCAATCACCTGTCGCCTAGGTGGTAGAATTCCTATCAAACATTTACTTACCTTTTCTTAGATTTTTTTAAGGAACTTGGAAATTTATCGATAAATTATTCCAAGCCTTTGTTCCTCGTCCTATACATGAATATTTCTCCTAACTTATCCTCTTAAATTTCAACTTTATCTTCGCTTGATGATGATGATGCTTGTTGTTTAGAGGGGCCTAACATCGAGGTCATCGGCCCCTAATGGTTCGAAATGAAATGACAACAAAAAGTTCAAAACGTCCACTGACCAAAATAAATAAAAAGGTCATGAAAAATGAAGGTATGGACATGAACCAAAAACAAAACATAAAAACAAGAAACAAAAAAACAATGGATCCGACTCAAAAACGGTCATAAATAATAGTATTACTGACCAAGGGACCACTTATAAAGCACAGTCCTGAATCGATTATGCTTAATGTCTAAAGGGGTCCAAAAACCAGGTCTTAGGCCCCTCAGTATGGTACATGTCGTGAGTAAAGTAGAACCATGATATTTCTCAAGCTGCGGTACTAATCAAAGGTAGCGTAAACTCACGGTGTTCCAAACATTAAGGTACTACTCACAAGTATTGTACGTCGTAAAGGTAACTCAGACCTATGGTGTTTCTCACACAATGGCGCCACTCATAGCCAACGCAAACCGATGAGGTTTCTCACCTAGGTGTACTAAGCAAGGGCGCCGGCATGCCCGTGGTGTTCCTCACATAATGGGTACTAATCACTGGCAACTCAGATCCACGGTATCGCTCATATAGTGGTACAACTCACAGGCAACGCCCAGACCCGTGGTGCTGCTCACATGGGTACAACTCACGGGTACTGGAAAACCACACTGAACCCCGCTTGAGTGCTACGAATCACAAAACTAATCAGTACCTAACAGAGTGGTACTACTCGCAAGTAAGAGCGACCCATGGTGTTCCGCGCGTGATGGTACTAATCAAAAGTAGTTTCATGGTTCTAATTCAATTATCCCTTGGTAGCCCCTTTTAGTCGCCTCTGACGACAGGCAGGGGATACCGCGGGTCTGTACTACATGTGCGTCCCCCACCCGCAGGGGGTAGTGTGTTTGGTCCGCGAGAGGTATTTTATTTCCCTCAAGTCCGCCGGCAAGCCGGTTAGGACCCGCCTATCCGGCACCTGGGACGCACCACGTGGGAGTATCACCTCTCCCCCTGCTCCCCCTGCTCCGCATGCGTAGCAGGTTCGTGGAACTTTATCTTCATATTATGGTCATTCCTATTTTTCAAAGCTCCACTCTAGTGTATTAGTCCACTTTTACCGGCACAGGACGACACAAAAGTCTTGTGCTGGCAGCAGGACGGAGCTCCGCCGCATTATTATATGACAGTGCAAGAATGTCCGGCTCCATGGCTAAATGGTTAGCGTCCTGGCCTTTGGTCACAGGGGTCCCGGGTTCGATTCCCGGCAGGGTCGGGAATTTTAACCTTAATTGGTTAATTTCGCTGGCACGGGGGCTGGGTGTATGTGTTGTCTTCATCATCATTTCATCCTCATCACGACGCGCAGGTCACCTACGGGTGTCAAATCAAAAGACCTGCATCTGGCGAGCCGAACATGTCCTCGGACACTCCCGGCACTAAAAGTCATACGCCATTTCATTTTTCAGTGCAAGAATGGCTTGATGAGTAATTTCGAAACCTGTGGTTTGGTCGTCAGGGCCCAACTGAAAGGCCCGTTATATTCCCCGACCTACCACCACTCGATATTTTTTTGGGGTATATTTAAAGGATAAGGTGGACAAGCATGCTATCCAGAATGAACCTCATTTGCGCCCGTTTATTATTGAGGATTTTAATTTAATTCCCTCTGAGTTGTGCATAAAGGCACGTGAAGAGGTCAAATTAAGATATGAAGCATGCATTGACTTTAATGGAGCCCAAGTTGATGACTAAGTAGAAAAACAATATGCAGGGTGTTTTTCAGGTTAGTTAAATAATATCATACAATAGCCTACTTAGTTGTAATAAGATTGTGTTGATTTCTATTCCTCTTCAAACACTTGCCCCTACTTCTCTGCCACTCGGTATAAATAGGCTTGTTTTTCACACACTCAAGTTTTACAGTAGCTAACAAAAATTTATGGTAACTATGACCATGACTGAGTAGCCTATGTTGATAAGGCAGTCCGCGTGCCGCTTTAGACAAAGTAGGATCGCTGATCAAACAGAATTCTAAGTAAAAAATTACGTTTATCAACTTGAGGTATTGTATAGTGATGATGATGATGATTGTTGTTTAAACAGGCCTAAAATCTAGGTCATTGGTCCCTAATGGTACGAGATGGACGACGTGCTGTGTGTATGTATGTTCAGTCGTCAGCCCTAAGGCTGGTTGGATCCTCAACAGCTCTGCTATCAGCTGTCATAGATTCCCTACGCATCACTGAAGAGGCATACTAGGGAAATGAGGAGTGAGGCAGTTCCCCGTTGCTTTCCTCACCGAGCCAGAAGTTGCTCTTACATGTCAGTCTGCCAAGCCCACTGAAATGCATGCATGAACCGACCCTATGTGCAACATTTTCACACAATTCATAGCAGGGACTGAGACAGGTCAATGAAAGTAACAAAATTGCTCTAGCCTATACCAGAAGACATAGTGCACTGTAAACACTAGGTCCAGCCAGCAAAGGCATGACGACGTGCTATGATAATTAAAATTTTAAAATGTATCCACTGACTAGAATTTAAAACAAATGCCGATGAACAATGATCGTGAGTTTAAAATAATGAGTGGATCTAATTTTCGTTGCCTTATTTTCTGTAAAATAACAGATTATGGTAGAATAAGACATTGCCATAAAATGCAATAACATAGCATGCCCATTACTATTTTAAAAACATATTAAAATATACAAACACAAACTAAAACAGAGTCAATTTAATAAAATTAGTAAACAATAATATAAAGACTAATACAAAAACTATCTTTATATCCGATAGAACAAACCACAATGTCTCATAAAACGGATGACGAGGTCTGCTGACTGCTCGCCATCTCGTGAATGAGGGAGATGGTACTCGGGAGTTTTAGGCTAATGCGCAGATTGACCAGGTCCATGCACTCCGTAAGGATGTGTACCACGGTAAGATAATCGCCGCAATTACACACCGGAGGGGGTTCTCTTTCAAAAAGTAGGAGTGCGTTAGTATAACATGACCGATCCGAAGAAGATATAATACTACTGCTTCTCTCCGAGAAGCCCGAACGAAAGTCCTCCATACATTCGTTGTTCCTTTTATCGCTCTCAGTTTATTTGGAAGTGGAGTGGCCTGCCACTTTTTTGACATCTGATTTATTTACATATAATAGTTAATGCATGAAATTATTTCAACTGTTTAACAAATAAACACACAATTAGATAGAGAAAACCCCAAACAGGAACCATATTTACAACTTCTTATTGCCTAATGTTCGTGAATTATTTGAAGTCTCAGAATATCAAAATAATGCCCATCTTTAGTTGACAACAATTAACAAGTAACAAACGAATGGATCACACAAACGTATATCACACGTTTATATAGTCCATCATGATATTTTAATTTACCCATGGCACTTCCAGCACTTCACACTCACAGAACACTACTTAGCTGCTCTACATATTCTCCAAACCATCTCTTCCTTTTCGGACACGGCATGCACATTAAAACATAGTCTCCTACCTCCGACATTCTTTCGAGTTCACTGTAAGGCTCAGAAGATTTCAGCACACAGTCTACATAACAACCTAACAGTAATACGACAGCACTATTCAGTTGCGGTAGTTGTAAACTAAATACAGGGCGGATTACCCATTCATCTGCGATATATGTGTTCAGACGTTCAATGACACACTTCAGCATCTGTTAAAATTTATTTCATATCGGTCGAATCTGCGCACAAGTTGTAAGTCAGTGTTGGATTGTATCTTTAAATTGACATAAGTTGCACAAATCCGTCTTCATCATATGAATGTGATGAAGTCTGATGTTTATCGGTATAATGTCATGGATTACTTTATACCAACTTTCTTTACTACGTTCGGGAGTATCCTTTTGGAGATATTCCTCCATACTCAATTCCAGTTGATTATCATAGCTGCTTTCGTTATTTTAGGGGCTAAATAACCTTTTTCGTTGCTTTAATTTTCTTGTTAGAAACACGGTTTGGGCTTTCTCTTTTACATCGATTAGTCCCAGCCCACCCTGGGATTTAGGTAAGGAGAATGTACTTCTGGCAAGTCGTATTAATGATCCTTGCCAAATGAAGCAACCAACAATCGAAATTATATGTTTACCAATCATCTTTCGCATGGGAAGGATTTGGCTCAGGTACCATGTTTTGCTTAAGCAGTACATATTCACATACATTATTCATTGTTGCAAGAGGAAAGATCTATACTAACGTGTTGCAATATGCTCCTTATTGAATGCAAAGCATCGGCCCAGTTCTTTTTGATCATCTTGTGCACACTGTTAAAGCAGGTCCAATTTATTTGCGATCATTTGGCACCTGGGTGACTGCCCTAAATGCAGATCAGTAGTGATTGAGGTTATTACCAGAATTTTAATTTCTTGTGTTTATGTTACACACTCTGTAAGTACCCATTGGACACGGCCCATTTTCCCAATCCATATCGTCTTTTCCTTCTTTGGGTTCAGCTGAGCCTCGGAATATCTCCCGTAATCCTCGAGTACCTTGAACAAATGCTGGATATCAATGGTTTGATGTAATATTAGAGTAACGTCATCTTCGAATGCGACAATATCTAGATTACTAGGACTGCAAGTTTGCTGTATATTGCTAAGAAAGTGTTCTAGGGAGAGAATAAAGATCAACATAGACAGCGGACACCAATGTCGTACTCCTCTGTGGATGTGGATTGGCCTTGTTAAGTAACCATTTATGTTAATCTTTGAAGAGTATTCATTAAGAATTTTACTCATGAGACTCGTGAATTGAGTGTCAAAGCCAAGGGCATTTAGTGTTTCAATCATATATTTGTGGTTTACCCTGTCGAATGCGTGGTCAAAATCTAGTGATATTAGCATTTTCTTTTTATTGTTGACCAATGACTCGCTTATAATATCCCGAATTACACATAGAGAATTTATTACACATCTTCCTTTCAACGCACCAGACTGGTGTTCGGATGTGGCGTCCTCCATAAACGCAGTAAGTATCTTTTTTCACACATTTAGTTATTAGCGTATAATCAAAATTTAAGAGCGTTATGGGCCGAAAGTCAGACAACTTGGTTGGATTTGGCAGTTTGGGAAGAAGGACCACAAGGCCTTCTTTCATCTTGTCGATTGTCCTTTCTGGATTACGTTCATCATTCATTGCTGCAACAATTTCACTTCTAATGATGGACCAATATGTCATGTAAAAGGCTCTCCCTAGACCACCGGGATCAGGAGATTTGTTCGGTACGCTTTGTAATATTGCCTGCTGGATTTCTATTAAGGCGATGTCTTGCGTCAAACTTTCCTGTTCCCTATGCTGAATTCTTCCTCTTATACCATCAAATAATGGATGTTGGTGATTTATGATGTTGGCGACTCTTCTTTACACACCGGGCGAATTGGCCATGCGGTTAGGGGTGCGCGGCTGTGAGCTTACATCCGGCAGATAGTGGGTTCGAATCCCACTGTCGGCAGCCCTGAAGATGGTTTTCCGTGGTTTCACATTTTAACACCAGGCAAATGCTGGGGCTGTACCTTAAGGCCACGGCCGCTTACTTCCAACTCCGAGACCTTTCCTATCCCATCGTCGCCGTAAGACCTATCTGTGTCGATGCGACGTAAAGCCACTAGCAAGAAAAGTATTCATTATACAAGGACTGGAAAAAGCTCTCCACCATTTTTTTACTATTTCGGGGCTATTCGTTATTTGTCCGTTAGTTGTTTCGATGTCATGGATGTGTTTTTGACGTCCTTTCCTGAAATTTCTTATAAGGTGGTAACTGGAAGGAGACTCGTTGCCAAGAATTTGATGATCTTGCGCTTGAATTTTCAAACCTTCCATTTCTCTTCGCTGTATCGTTACTAGCTGCGCTCTTGTTTTCTTTATTCTTCGATATGTATCAGGGTTGGTAGGATCCTCCGTATATAGCTGTCTTAAGCATTTATAATAGAATTCTGTCGTTTGATTTAACTGCCTTCTCCTCTCGGCACTTCAATAGCCAGATCGTGCGAGGTTTAGCGTATAACAGCCACCAATCAAGAGTATCTCTATGTCGGGGTATGTATGTTTTCCATTTTTGCCATTCAGCGAAAAATCATTCTTTTAAGACCATGTTCTTCAAAATAGATTTATTTAACCTCGAAATTCCTCGTCCGCGTCTTGGTCCCCACTCAGGTTGTCGGATCATACAGATAAACGCACAATGGTTTGAAAATTCCACTGAGCAGATATCTGTCTCCCTCACTTGGTCTTTCAGTACCCCACTGACATATATTCTTATATTAATTTTCAACAAATCCCGCATTTCTTGTTCACTTTGTGTTAACCATAAAAATTGAGAGGGTGTGACCGGTTTAGTCTTGAATTCTCTCGAACGTTCCCTGAGGGTATATAAGTTGAGGCTTTTCGGTCCCCTTGTCAATTGATCGCCGTCTTTATAAGTGTGTGTGTTAAGGCAGGAGGCGGGGCGCCTCTTTCTTCGGCCAGCAGAACATCTACAAGGTAATGACCACATAAATTCTATCTTTCTTGCTGTATCCGCCAATTAATCCGAGGGGAAGGTCCGAACCTTTAATTATGAACAAAACTTCTTTAAAATGTAAGGCTCCCTAGCGCTAATGTAAAAATAAAATTTCATAAAGTCTTTAACTGTAAATCGGGGATAGAGAGTGAGTTACCCTCTCGAACTCCCCTTCATCTTGGTTTTTGGTGACTACGATTAAGCAACCTTATCTTTCCTGCAATGTATTACAGTTATTTCCACGCGTGCCACCTTAGCAGTTTGGGACTAGCACCTGTTTCATCGGCCGTGAGCCCTGTAGGTTTTAATACTTCATTATCTGGGAGCGCAGTGTATGCCTCCATTCAGTTTATGTTCGGGCCGTTTATCTAACCTGTTCCTTTTTCGCAAAGGCCCTATAGGGTGGGGTACTAGGTACCCCTGTGTAAAACATATTTCAAATTGTAACCAGTGCCTTGAGAGGCCAAAGATTGTCATATTATCCTGTAATGTTGCTTTGAGTAGGCTGGAAAAACTGAGAGCCTGTTTGCTCTTTTTCAAAGTTTTGTAACAGTAAAGCCTCTGGTAATAATAATAATAATGCTAATTGCTTTACGTCCCACTAACTACTTTTACGGTTTTCGGAAACGCCGAGGTGCCGGAATTTTGTCCCGCAGGAGTTCTTTTACGTGCCAGTAAATCTACCGACACGAGGCTGACATATTTGAGCACCTTCAAATATCACCGGACTGAGCCAGGATCGAACCTGCCAAGTTGGGGTCAGAAGGCCAGCGCCTCAACCGTCTGAGCCACTCAGTCCGGCTAAAGCCTCTGGAGGGCTAGATATTTTAATTTAGGGAGCAAGCACTCTTGAATTAGGGGATTCCTGCCCTTGACTAAATTGTTCCTCATTTTAAATTGAAAATGTGTAAAGTTGAGCCCGTAGCTCAGGAATTGTAAAACTAGGGGCTTTAAGCCCAAAATTTTTAAGGTTCCGAATCTTGGATTTTTCCAAGTCTTGTTTCAAGATTGTTAATTGTACCTGTTATGTTGTTATTTGTTAATTTTTGAAATTCTGAAGAAGTATAACCTTTGTTAAAATTTTAATTCAATTCTTGGTGTAATTAGACCCATTCAAGCCCGCACCTTCTTTCACCTCTCTCTGCCTTCCACAAATACCCCGGAACAACAACAACAACAACAACAATAATAATAATAGTAATAATAATGTCGTGTGGCTATTTCTAGCCGAGTGCAGCCCTAGTAAGGCAGCCCCTCCGACGAGGGTGGGCGGCATCTGGCATGTGTAGGTAAGTGCGTGTTATTGTGGCGGAGGATAGTGTTATGTGTGGCGTGTGAGTTGCAGGGATGTTGGGGACAGCACAAAACACCGAGCCCCCGAGCCAATGGAATTAACCAATGAAGGTTATAATCCCCGACCCGGCCAGGAATCGAAATCGCGAGCCTCTGAATCGAAGGCCAGTACGCTGACCATTAAGCCAACGAGTCGGACAACAGCTAGGTCATCGGCTCTGAATGGTACGAGGAGCGACGAAATAAAAATTAAAACTTCAAAATGTATCTAGTGACTAGAATATAAAACGAATAATGATGAGAACAAGATAGTGAAAAAATAACAATCACTGGATCCACTGGGGTGATTCGCATTATCTAAAGGGGTCCAAAATCCGGAATGCCGGCCCCTCAACACGGTACTAATCACTAGTAAAGCAGAATCACATTGTGCCTTCTATAGTGGAACTAAGCACAGGTAACGTAGACTCATCGTGTTTCTCGCATAGTGGTATGAATCACAGGAAATGTAGGCCCACGGTACGTCACGCACAATGGCACCACTCACAGGTAACACAAACCTGTGGTGTTTCGCACATAGGAGTACTACTCACAAGCAACGCAGATCCGTGGTGTTCCTCACTAATCACAGGCCACGTATAGTCATGGTATTGCTCACATAATGGTACTAATCATAGGCAATATAGACCCACTTTGCATCACACATTATGGCAAAGCTGACAGGCAAAAGAAACTCGTGGTGTTCCAAACATAACGGTACTACTACTATCAGTCAACGCAAACCCACGGTTTCACTCACATGTTGTTGTTTGAGTCATCAGTCCATAGACTAGTTTGATGCAGCCCTCCATGCCACCCTATTCTGTGCTAACCTTTTCATTTGTACGTAACTATTGCATCCTACATCCGCTCTAATCTGCTTGTCATATTCATAACTTGGTCTACCCCTACCGTTCTTACCACCTACACTTCCTTCAAAAACCAACTGAACAAGTCCTGGGTGCCTTAAGATGTGTCCTATCATTCTACCTTTTCTTCTCGTCAAATTTAGCCAAATCGATCTCCTCTCACCAATTCGATGCAGTATCTCTTCATTCGTGATTCAATCTATCCATCTCACCTTCAGCATTCTTCTGTAACACCACATTCCAAAAGCTTCTATCCTCTTTCTTTCTGAGCTATTTATCGTCCATGTTTCACTTCCATACAATGCCACGCTCCACACGAAAGTCTTCAAAAACATATTTCTAAATCCGATATCAATGTTTGAAGTGAAGAAGTTTCTTTTCTTAAGAAAGCTCTTCCTTGCTTGTGCTAGTCTGCATTTTATGTCCTCCTTACTTCTGCCATCGATAGTTATTTTACTACCCAAGTAACAATATTCATCTACTTCCTTTAAGACTTCATTTCCTAATCTAATATTTCCTACATCACCTGCCTTCGTTCGACTGCACTCCATTACTTGTGGTTTGGACTTATGTATTTTCATCTTGTACTCCTTACCCAAGACTTCATCCATACCATTCAGCAACTTCTCGAGATCTTCTACAGTCTCAGATAAAATAACAATATCATCGGCAAATCTCAAGGTTTTGATTTCCTCTCCTTGGACTGTGATTCCCTTTCCAAATTCCTCTTTGATTTCCTTTACTGCCTGTTCTATGTAAACATTGAAGAGGAGAGGGGACAAACTGCAGCCTTGCCTCACTCCTTTCTGGATTGCTGCTTCTTTTTCAAAGCCCTCCATTCTTATCACTGCAGACTGATTTTTATACAGTTTCTAGATAATTCTTCGTTCTCGGTATCTGATTCCTATCTTCAGAATCATAAATAACTTGGTCCAATCAACATTATCGAATGCCTTTTTTAGATCTACGAATGCCATGTACGTGGGCTTGTCCTTCTTGATTCGATCCTCTAAGATCAGACGTAAAGTCAGGATTGCTTCACGTGTTTCTACATTTCTTCTGAAGCCAAATTGATCTTCTCCCAACTCAGCTTCAACTTGTTGTTCCATTCTTCTGTAAATAATACGTGTTAAAATTTTGCAGGCATGAGATACTAATGGTGCTGTAGTTTTCACACCTGTCAGCACCGGCTTTCTTGGGAATAGGTATAACAACATTCTGCCGAAAATCGGATGGGACTTCTCCTGTCTCATACATCTTGCACACTAAATGAAATAACCTTGCCATGCTGGTTTCTCCTAAGGCAGTCAGTAATTCAGAGGGAATGTCATCAATTCCAGGTGCCTTGTTCCTATTTAGGTCACTCACAGCTCTGTCAAACTCTGACCTCAAAATTGGGTCTCCCATTTCATCAGCATCAACACCCTCGTCATGTTCTAGAACCAAATTATCTACTTCCTTACCTTGATACAACTGTTGGATATGCTCCTGCCATCTTTCTGCTTTGTCTTCTTTCCCTAGAAGTGGCTTTGCATCTGATCTCTTAATATTCATACACCTAGATTTCCTTTCTCCAAAGGTTTCATTGATTTTCCTGTATGCAGCATCTATCTTTCCCAGGACCATACAGCCTTCGACATCCTTGCACTTCTCCTTCACCCATTCTTCCTTAGCTACCTTGCACTTTCTATCCACTTGGTTCTTTAATCGCCTGTATTGTTTTCTGCCCTCTTCATTTCTAGCATCATTGTGTTTTCGTCGCTCATCAATCAGGTCTAGTATCTCCTGAGTTATCCACTGATTCTTAGTTGATCTTTTCTTCCTTCCTAACATTTCTTCAGCAGCCCTACTGACTTCATTTTTCATGACTCTCCACTCTTCCTCTATAGTGTTTCCTTCAGCCTTTTCATTTAGTCCTCGTGCAACATGTTCCTTGAAACAATCCCTCACACTCTTTTCTTTCAACTTGTGTAGATCCCAATTTTTGCATTCTTTCATTTCTTCAATTTCTTCAACTTCAGATGGCATTTCATGACCAACAAGTTGTGGTCAGAGTCCACGTCTGCTCCTGGGAAAGTTTTGCAATCCAACACTTGGTTTCTGAATCTCTGCCTAATCATAAACAGTCTATTTGATACATTCCAGTGTCTCCGGGTCTCGTCCACGTATACAGCCGTCGTTTGTGGTGTTTGAACCAAGTATTGGCAAGGACTAAATTATGATCAGTGCAGAATTCAACCAGCCGAATTCCTCTTTCGTTCCTTTGTCCCAATCCAAATTCTCCTACTGTACTACCTTCTCTTCCTTGGCCTACCACTGCATTCCAGTCTCCCATCACAATTAGATTCTCGTCACCTTTTACATATTGTATTAAATCTTCTATCTCCTCATATATTCTTACGATTTCTTCATCATCCGCTGAACTAGTAGGCACCACTATTGTGGTGGGCATTGGTTTGGTGTCTATCTTGACGACAATATTTCTTTCACTATGCTGGTCGTAGTAGCTTACCCGCTGCTCTATTTTCTTATTCATTATTAAACCAACTCCTGCATTTCCGCTGTTTGATTTTGTGTTGATAATTCGGTTGTCGCCTGACCAAAAATCTTGTTCTTCCTGCCAACGTACTTCACTTATACGAACTACATCTAACTTCAGCCTATCCATCTCCCTTTTCAGATTCTCTAACCTACCACAACGATTCAATCTTCTAACATTCCACGCTCCGACTCGCAAAATGTCAGTATCCACCTTCCTGATGATCGCTCCCTCTTGTGAAGTCCCCACCCGGAGATCCGAATGGGGGACTAGTTTACCTCCGGAATATTTTACCCGGGAGGAAGCCATCATCAGTACATCATTCATACAGAGAGAGCTGCATGTCCTCGGGAGGTAGTTACGGCTGTAGTTTCCCGTTGCTTTCAGCCGTGTAGCAGTATCAACACAGCTAAGCCATGTTGAGTATTATTACAAGGCCGTATCAGTCAATAATCTAGACTGCCGCCCTTGCAACTACCGAACGGCTGCTACCCCTCTTTCGATGAACCATTCGTTAGTCTGGTCTCTCAACAGATACCCATCCGATATGGTTGCACCTGCGGCTCGGCCATCTGCATCATTAGGACACGCAAGGCTCCCCAACGCAGCAAGGTCACATGGTTCGCGGAGTTCGCAGAGTTCACATAGTGGTACAAATCACGGGCGCAACTAACCACAGGCAACGCAAACCCACGGTGTGTCTCCACAATGTGGTACTACTCATAGGTAACGCACACCCATTCTGAACACAGTGGAACCGACCAGTGGAATATACACCATAACACTTACCACAAGCAACGCCCAGATCCGTAGTGTTTCTCGCATAATGGTATTGCTCGTACGTAATGTAGACCCATGTTTTTTCTCGCAAAATGGTACTGGCCGCAAGTAACGTCGACCCATAGTGTTCCCCACGTAATGGTATTAATCACAAGTATTGTCATCTTCCTTTGGTTGGCCCTTTTAGTTGTCTCTTACGACAGGCAAGGGATACTTTAGGTGTGTTCTTCCTCTATGTCCCCTACCCACGGGGGGGTACAAAGCAAAGTAAAACGTGCACGTAATTTCGAATATACAAAACTTCATTGAGGATTATGTTGTGATTTTCTTGGACGCCCAGGTACTGGAATTATTATTATTATTATTATTATTATTATTATTATAACAGGATTTATTTCATGTGCATATTCATTTATCGAGTCTGAGGTTCAAATACCAGAGGAATGAGCCGGAAGTGAATCGATTGTCTTGAGCTCGGAAAATAAGCGCCCTTTTTTCCCGAACAAGTGAGTTTGATAAAGGATATACGTCAGAAGTTTGAAATGTCCTAAATAATTAATAATAACGTACGATACCTCAAGGAAAATATATAGAGGGAAAGATACTTTTTAGTATAATGAGAAAATACGCGTTTTGCTACTGCCATGTCATCGAAGTTGAAGGAAAACAGGATTAGTGAATAGAAAAAGCGAAAAGGAGGTTTCAAGGAAATGATGCAGATACCTTTCTGTACTCAGCTCTGCAACGTTTGCTTTCCACGAAAACCTCGCATATCGCATACTCACACGAAATGAGGAAAGCTAAAACGGTACTGCCGTAGACAATCATCAACACGTAGCCTATCTTCTCACTAAGGACTTAGCTTTACTTTGATGTTATTAAGTACACTTCTGCAACAGCCATGCCGTATTTCAAGGCATCGACAATCTACCGTCTTTTAGTAGACATTACAGACGCTAAGAGTTCCTTAGCTTTTACGTCAGTTAAAAGTTCACTCGGAAAACAGCGCCTCCTACTTGTCAAGGGCCATGAAGGGTCATTAAAGAACTTTCCACTTCTCTCGGTAAGGAAAAAGGATAGAGACAGTAAGTTATAAACCTACAGTAAGATCACGATTGTACTCCAAACAAGCAAAGCGGAGGTCAAGTATTTCAACAACATCGTCGCAAAAACTACTTAAATTATAAGAGAAATAGTAATAATAATAATCTATATAAATAAAATCGTAACGACCGTGTGTCTGTACATTGATTATTTTGGCGAAATTTCCGTACAGTTATCCGTTTCAGGTGTAATAATGACCATCTGCATAATTTTTAGCTTTGGTGTCTGTCTGTCTGTTTGTCTGTCCTTCTATAACTTGAAAACTACTGGATATATTTCCACCAAACTTCATATTTAGAATCCACCTGTCCTTGGGTAGGTTTTAGAGCAAATATCGTTTCAAAATCCCTGAACTGAGTGGTGATTTTTACGAAACCGAAACCGTGATTTTGCACTCCCTCAAAGTATACACAACCGAACCTAATGGAAATCTACCTGCCTTGATGAAAATTAATTTCCAAACTTTTTTTTTCTCATGGGCATCATTTCGATAATAGGATTTTATAAGGGAGATATAATTAACGGACCGTTTTTCGGTACAAATCCCAGCGGACTTAACGCAAGAGCGGGTGCGTGTAAAGCGTATTTCTTACAACTTGAAAACTACTGAAGATATTTGAACCAAACTTTATATATAGCATCCATCTGTCCAAGGGTAGGTTTCCTTGGTGTCTGTTAGTTAGTTTTTTTTTGTTAGGGGCTTTACGTCGCGCCGACACAGATAGGTCTTATGGCGACGATGGGATAGGAAAGGCCTAGGAGTTGGAAGGAAGCGGCCGTGGCCTTAACTAAGGTACAGCCCCAGCATTTGCCTGGTGTGAAAATGGGAAACCACGGAAAACCATCTTCAGGGCTGCCGACAGTGGGATTCGAACCTACTATCTCCCGGATGCAAGCTCACAGCCGCGCGCCTCTACGCGCACGGCCAACTCGCCCGGTGTGTTAGTTAATTAGTTAGTTTGTTTGTTTGTTTGTCTGTTTGTCTTTCTATAAGTTGGAAACTGCTGGATATATTTCCACCAAACTTCATATTTAGAATTCACCTGTCCTTAGGTAGGTTTTAGGGCAAATATTGTTTCTAATTCCCTGAACTAATTGGGGGTTTACACGAAACCGAAACCGTGATTTTGCTCTCCCTCAAAATACACACAACTAAACTTAATGGAAATCCACCTGCCTTAATGGAAATTAATTTCTAAACCTCTTTTTTCTCATGTGCATCATTTCGATACCAGGATTAATAACGGAGATATCATTAACGGACCGTTTTTCGGTACAAGTCCCGCCTGACTTAACGCAAGAGCGGGTGCGCGTCAAGCGTATTACGAAAACTACTGAGATATTTGAACCAAACTCTATATTTAGCATCCACCCCTCCAAGGATAAGTTTTAAGGTTGATACAATTTCAAATTCCCGGAATGGACTGGGGTTATATAGGGGACCGAAATGGTGATTTTTACTCTCCCACAATATATAAAGTACAAGATCAGCCTGACTGGAAATCGATCAAACTGTTTGGACATCCAATTCTAATTTCTTTTTCTCATGTGCATTTTTCAACGGGATGATACGTAAACTCGTGTCCTCATCCCGAGGTGGTGCAGCTCTTTTCAGGCACACCCCCATTGGAGGTGAGCTGCATGTACCATTTCAACCACATACCAGCCCTCCTGCCATTCTTAAATTTCTGGCAGTACCGGGAATCGAACCCGGGCCACCGAGGACGGCAGCTAAGTACACTAACCGTTACGCTACGGAGGCGGACAACGGGATGATTAATAAGGGAGATAACATGAAAGGTCGGTTTTCAGGCTAAGTCTAGCGGACATCGCCCAAAAGGTGCAATACGTCGAGCAGATTCCTTACCTATCTAGATAAATCATATCGTAACGACCGTGTGTCTGCGCATTGACTATTTTCGCGAAATTTTCCTACAGCTTTCCGTTTAAGGGGTAATAATGACCACCTGCATATTTTTAGCTACAGTTTCCAGGAAGTCCTAAATTTTACCCCCCCCCCCCCTCGCCCAAAATCAAGATTGCCTCACAATCTGCCACACGAGCTGAATAATTGAAATTAAGCAAATTTATACGTTTTAGCCGGTAACCTACGGAAAACTTCCAAGATCTTTAAATATTTCACTTTTTATGCGGAATAATATCGAAATATAGGCAATTTAATGACGGTGCAGACCTTCGTTTCGAGGTATTTCGCGGCTAAACGGTAAGCCGTATCACAAAACGGATGGCACGATCTCCGTTCAATTTCTAGTGATCTACAACTTTGGTGCTATGATCTTTTGTCGTCTCTCTCTCTCTCTCCCTTATAGGGTAGATTTGGCTGTATATTGTGCTTTTAACACGTGTACTACTTAGTTTGACACACTGATAGGAAAGGGATAGGAAAGGGAGAGTCATCGAATTTGGCACGCACATTGACACGACCAATGGCTATATGCGAACCCAATTTCATGATTCTAGCTTCCACATAAGTATGTGAAAAATAATGTAAAATGATGAAAATGTACCCAAATTTCACCCCATTCAAATATCGTAACTCAATCGAACCCATAAATATGTGAAATACGAGAAAATGTGTCAACACCAGACATGTAGAGCGATAAAAGGGACGTCTGAGGGTGCAAACCGTTAGTTGGTATGATGTACCGTTTAGGAGCAGCAAATCTCGAAATGAAGGTTTGCACTTTCAAACGTGCCCATGCTTATCTGTCATCTATATAAATATAATCGCAACTACCGTCTGTCTATACATTGGCTATTTTGGCGGAATTTCCGTACAGTTATCCGTTTCAGTTGTAATAATGACCATCTGCATATTTCTTAACTTTGGTGTCTGTTTGTCGGTTTGATTATATGAGTTTTTATAACTTGAAAACTACTGAATATATTTCTACCAAACTTGATATTTAGAATACACCTGTCCTTGTGTAGGTTTTAGGGCCAATATTATTTCTGAATACCTACATTTACTGGGTGTTTATCCGAAACCGGAACCATGATTTTGCACTTCCTCAAAATGTGCACATCCGAAATTAGTCGAAATCTACAATCCTTAATGGAAATCCATTTTTAAAACTGTTTTCTCATGTGAAATTTTCGACGGGAGGATTAATAAGTGAGATATCATGAACGGTTGGTTTTGCAGGTTAAGTCCAGCGGACGTAGCCAAAATGTGTTGTACGTGGAGCAAATTCCTTATCTATCTATATAAATAATATCGTAACGACTTTGAGTGCCTGTACATTGACTATTTTGGTGAAATTTTCGTACAGATACCCGTTTGAGGGGTAATAATGATCGTCTGCATATTTTTTGGTTTAATTTCCTGAAAGTCATAATTTTTACCCCTTCACCCAAAATCCAGATTGCAGCAAAATCTGCCAGACAAGCAAGAAAATTGAAATTTGGCAAAATTATACGTTTCAGTTTTTAACGAACGAAAAACACAGATCTTTAAATTTTCTTTTTTTTATCCCCGAAGAATATCGAAATATGGAAGCAATTTTAATGATGGCGCAGACCTTCGTTTCGAGGTATTTCGTGGGATAAACGGGAAGTCCTATCACATAACGGATGGCACAATATTCGTTGAATTAGGAGTGATATTCAACCATGGTCTTATGACATTTGTCGTATCTGTATCGCTTATACGTTAGATTCGTCTCTATTTCTCGATTTTAAGTAAATTTGGACCCTTTACCTATATAATTCATACTTTCAATCACTTACAGAAAAGATAGTATGATCAAACTCTACACGAACATTGGCCCACCCAATACCCATATGTGAGCCAAATGCTATGTCACATAATTATCCGAAAAGTAATGCAATGTAAGATAATCTTACACAAATTTCAACCTATTCAACGTTTCTGACTCAATCTGATCCATGAATAGATGAGATGCGAGAAAATATCTAGGACCAGCCATTTAGATCGCTAAATACTGCGCCTTACGGTACAATCCGTTGTCAATATGACGTACCGTTTAGCAGCAGTTAATCTGTAAATGAAGGTCTGCAATATTGTAAACATGCATATACTTTCGTATGTCCATGTATATATATTCATTGATGTCGATTTGTAGCGATCGAGAAAGGGTGTGTCTGCTATTGTAATCAGTACTCCCTACACCAACTTTGACTGCTGGCAGTAGGAATGAGATCCTTCACCAACTCCTGTGTAACTGGCATTAGTAAGGAGGGCCTACCATTTTAATGAATAATTTACTTCTCGATTTGTCTTGCAGAAGGCAAGGGACCATACAGTTTTGTTCGAAAGTCCCCTACCCTATTGTGTTTGGCTCTAGGCCAGGGTGCCCACCATTATAAACAAATGTTCCAATCTAAAATTTGACTAGCATTAGGCATAGTGGCCTGCTATTTTCATGGAAACTCACTAATTCTGTGTGACTGGCAGTAACCTGGCTGGCAGCAGTAAAAAGGGCCTATCATTATAATGATAACTGCACAACTCAATTTTGAATGGTTGTAGGGAAGTTGCATGCTATTATAATAAAAACTCCTCAACTGTAATCTATCTGAAAATAGGAAATAGGTCTGCCATTGTAACTAAAACTCCCCAAATCGATTGTGACCGCGCAGTAGGCAATGGGTCCTGCAATTATAATGTAAACTTGCCAACTCGATTGTGAATGGCAGTAGGCAAGTGAGCCTGCCGTTATCATCACAACTCCGGAACCCTCACTTTACATTGGAACAACGTATGGGGACCTCCCCATGCTATTTCTCGGATAAGGCTAAGAGACATGCAATTTTAAAACAATCTCATTTGCTGCACGCACAGTCTTTACGTCGATATCCGTATAGAATGTAGAATACCGTAGCGAAGCACGGGTACATTTGCTAGTAGTAATAATAATAATAATAATAATAATAATAATAATAATAAATTTTAGGGGTGAGTTTGTTCCATTCTCCTGAGATCTGTATCCCTTTAAATGACACAGTGACAAAATATGTTATTCCCCTCCCCCCGCCACCCCACCCCTAAAAGAAGAGAAGAAGAATATACGTATTGTATTTCAATTACACGAAATTTGTATACTTTGGCGTGGCTTGATAGTCTTACGCCAAAATGCTCTCAGAGAGGAACAAGAAAGATGGAGCCGGCAGTTTCCAATGTTCAATGTCGACTACTCAACTAAGTTTACCTTTTATACAAGGAGAAGGCTTTTCTAATGACTAAATGACTCAAATAAGACAATTTTTTTTTCTAGGGGCTTTACGTCGCACCGACACAGATAGGTCTTTTGGCGACGATGGGATAGGAAAGGACTAGGAGTTGGAAGGAATCGGCCGTGGCCTTAATTAAGGTACAGCCCCAGCATTTGCCTGGTGTGAAAATGGGAAACCACGGAAAACCATCTTCAGGGCTGCCGATAGTGGGATTCGAACCTACTATGTCCCGGATGCAAGCTCACAGCCGAGCGCCTCTACGCACACGGCCAACTCGCCCGGCAAATAAGACAATAAGAGTGAATTGAAAAGTATGCTTCTGTTTAATACCTGTTCAAGAAACATCAGGTGAATTGTAGTAAATAAGCATGAACGTTATATATATATGGGTGTGATATGAGCGAAATAAAGAGGAAAATATATCGATGATGATGATGATGATTGTTACCGTGTTTTGGTGGATCGCAGAGGTGAATGAAGGTGCTCGGTAGAAAGGGTTTAACTACAATAACGAAAATTAATCTAAAACTTTAAATAAAGGTCATATTTCTTTTTAAAAAAAAACAAACTTAACAACTTTTCACTTAGTTAAATAACAATGACAAATTTGGGGATTAAAATAGAGAACCCCAGAATAGGGAATTTAACAATTTTGGGCTTCAAGCCCTTAGTTTACACATTTACAAATCAAAAGGTATTATTTAAGCAACGATAGAAATCTCCCAAATCCAAGAGCACTTGCTCCAAAAGTTACAATCGCTAGCCTTCCAGAGGCACTCCGCAATGCTACCGTAGAATTTAGAAATCACAGAAAAGAGCTTACATGCTCCCGCACTTCAACCAGTTTCTTACAGCCTATCCAAGGCAACATTACATCGAAAATCTTACAGATTTCCGGCCTTTCTAGGCCTAACTTATACTAGTAACTAGTACCCAAACTACTGGGCCTTCTTTGAAAAGAAAAACAGGTTAAATTACAGGCCCGCAAAAAATGAATGAAGACGAACATTTGCCCTCCAAGACAATTAAAAATCCTAATTGGGCTTTCTGCCCGATGATACAGGGGCTAATCCCAAGCTACTGAGGTGACTCGAAAGAAGGTTACGTTAATGCATTACAGGAAAGAAAAACAGTTACGAAATCGTAGACACCTCAAACCAAGTTGAAGGGGTTACTCGAGAGGGTAATGCACTCCCTATCACCGATTTACAGTTTTAAGAATTTATGAAATTTTACATTAGCCGAAAGAAGGTTTACATTTTAGAAAACACAAGGTTACATAAATAAAAATTTGAACCTTCCCATCGTATAAGTCTGTGGAGGTAGCTACAGAAAAATAAGATTGGTGGTCATTATCTTGACTATACGGCGATCAAGAGACAAGGTAGCCTTTTTTTTTACGGGGGGCCCCCGTAGCCCGCTCCCCCGCCGTGACCATCGACTCAATCTACATGGCCTCCGACATGCTATTAATTTCTAAGAAGAAAGAGATAACAGGGAAGAGTGGGAAGTGATACAAGGAGTATCTGCCGGTTTCCGAGTTAGACTCGCTACCACGGCAAGAGTTTGTGTTTGGTAAGGTGGTGTTGAAGTGTGGTATTGAAGGGTCAGGGAAAAAACCACATAGGCAGAAAAGAGAGAGAGCCTACGTGTAAAACCTGACAGCTTTTGATAGCACATGCAAGGATGTGGGCTGGAAAGTCCAGAGGTTGTGTTAGTTAGGAAGATGTGTCATGCAATCATAACCATTTCCTTGCCATTTTTTGTTATTATGGGGATCAGTCCATCTTGTCACTGCCGGGACGGCTCGGGTCCACTAGCGTCTGGGGTCTGGGCCACAGGATCGTCCCTTTGCCCAGCAGCCAGTGGTCCCTGGTGCCAAGTCTCCGTTTGGAGAGGGGGATTGAGAGCCAAGCCTTACTTGGTGCAAGGGGCTGTCTTCTTCTTCCGCCTGGCAATGTCCCTCTGTGCGGTGTTGTTGGAACACACTTGTCACTGCAGATCTGCAACTATGCTAGGGTTATTAGAACAATATATATATATATATATATATATATATACAGGTGCTCCTTGGAGTGCCGGCTTGCTTGCCAGCGCTCACGTCCAGTGCTCTACCTAAGTAATAGAAGAATGACACGAAATAGTAACTATGTTATTACTGCTGTCTTCGTTATAGGGCGCGGGCTAATGTTCCGCTCCCGTGTCTCTTTCTGGGGGGCGGAGGTGGTTGATTCGTCCTTGGCCGTCTGGCTGAGTTGCCATCGTCTTCTTCTCGTGTTGTGTTGCTTATCAGTCTTTCCTCGCCTGGTCCCTGGGTTAAAGACAGCTGTAATCATGGGAGCATATTTACATATTTACATAGGTACATGTTGTCTGCAGTGTGTGGTTTAAGTGGTGTCTAGGTGTCAGCTTGGGGAGGAGCCAGTATCGGCTCTTCGTCCCCGCAACCCTGTGGCTGAACAGAATGTGTTTCGGTGTGGGATATTTTTTGTAAAGGTCGACGTCGTAGCGTCCGATCCCGTTTATTAATGGGTTGATCTTATTACCCCATGACTTTGTGTACATTCTTAGTGTTTGTTTTCGTATATGGCGCCTAATCGAGCTGACTTTAGCAATATCGCGTAGTTGGCGTATTGGTGTGTCGAAAGGGAGTCTGGCCGCTGCTCGAATGCATTTATTTTGTATTAGTTCTAGCTCATCCAGGTTCGTCTTTGCAGTGAACCCCCATGCTGGGGCTGCGTACATGATTATTGGCCTAATTAAGGCCTTATACATATTTATGGCTACGTTTGTGTTTATACTGGACTTTTTGTTCAGTATAGGGTATAGCTGGCTGAGTCTAATCTGAGCTTTCCTTTGGATATCTTTGATGTGGTGTCGCATGGTGAGCTTTCGGTCTAGGACTACTCCTAGGTATTTGGCTTTATCATGCCATGTTGTAAAGCTTTAGCGGTTTAATGTTGGCTGGTCTGCGTGTGCGTCTGTTCTTCCTAGTGAACAGCACAGCTTGGCACTTGTCAACATTGACCTTGATGCGCCATTTCGTTAGCCATGGCTCGAGAGTTCTTAGCGCTACTTGGAGCCTCTTCCGAGCGCACGCTAGTTGTGGGTGTTGGACTGTGATAGCAGTGTCATCAGCGTAGAGGTATGTGGTAGTGAGTTCCGTAGTGGGCATGTCATTTGTATATAGGACGAAGAGGATTGGGCCGATAAGTGACCCTTGGGCTACGCCCGCTCTAATCCTTCGCGTGCTGGACAGCATGTTATGTACGTCTACTTGGAACTCTCGGCCCTCCAGATAGGATTTTATTAGCCTTATATAGCCTGGGTGGAATTCGAGGTCAATTAGCTTCGCTAGTAGGCCTTCGTGCCAGACTTTGTCAAATGCTTTCTGGATATCAAGGAAAACCGAACCTGTGTCCCTTCGTTTATTGAAACCTATGGTCGCTTTTTCTATGAATCGCGTGAGCAGTTGTGGGGCTGAGTGCCCGTTCCTGAAGCCAAATTGCTCGTTACGAATTATTCCTCTTTCCTTGATATGCCTTATTAACCTTTTTAGTAGTATTTTCTCAAATACTTTACTGAGGGCGTCTAGGAGGCTGATAGGCCTGTAATTATTTGGGCCTGACTTGTCTTTGCCTTGTTTTCCAAATACGAGTATTCTAGCACTTTTCCATTGTTCAGGGTAGTATTGGAGTCTGAACATTGCATTGAAGATGCTGGTAAGTAGTGTTAGGGCTTTGTGTGTTAATTTCTTAATTATAATATTCTGTATCTCGTCTGGGCCAGGCGCCTTCTTGGGGTTAAGATGACTTATAATCCATTTAATTTCGTGTATATTTGTCCTCTTAACCTCCGGCTTAGGTGCGTTTTCGAGGAACTCGGCTACCTTTGCCTCGGTTTGCCTGGTGAAGGCAGGGTCAGATGGTATTTCGTTCGGAGTGAATGCCGCTTCGATCGAGTCCGCTATGACTTCCGCTTTATCACTGTTCTCATATACCGGGCCATTTGGTCCCTTAATAGTAGGGATGCTGTGTGTTTCACGAGTGAAGTGTCTCGCTAGGTTCCACACAGGCCTGGTGTTTGTGTCGAATAGACGGAGTTTATTGTTCCATTCTCGCGACCTACATTCCTGTAGTTTGGTTTGTATTTCGGTATTGAGTTCATTTTTCATAATTCTGTCGTAGCCTCTATGGTGTCGTGCCCAGTTACACACAAGGTAGCCGGGAAGGCCGCAGCTTATATACACGAGGGGACGGTTCTAGAGGGTTCTGGACTAATCCGGATACACCCTCCCGATTTTACTGACAGAATCAAAAGTTACACCTCAAAAAACCAACAAGGAGCCTGTGATAGGCTGAAAAATAATTACAGAAAATTCCTGTTGGCCAGATTCAAAACTGGCGGAATGAGAAAGAAGTGCTGCAAACCTTGAAATATATAAAAGAAATAAATGAAAGTTAATTTACTTGAGAAAACCCATAAACACAAAATTTCTTTTAATAACAAATTATTTTACCTTGCACCAGAGTGCATGTCCTCAGTTTTTGGAATGACGTGTATGGAGAAATGTCTAAACTTCTTTATGTACAGAAAAACAAAACAAAATAAATTCAAACAGTTTAGGAAACTTAGAAATGACAAACTTCTCAATTATTCAGTAGTGACGTCTTCTGATTAATGTCCCAACTTCATGCCGTAGCGGTTTCACGTTTTGTTTGATAGATAGAGTTCATTAAGGCGCTTCTTTTGAATGAGCGGAGCTGAGGTGTGCCTCCCGGTACAATGATGATGATGATGATGCTTTGTGTTTACAGAGGCCTAACATCTAGGTCATCGGCCCCTAATGGTACGAGACGAGACGAAGTTCAATTTCACTTAACATTCCAAGATTTGTCCACTGACTAAATTTCAAAATAATGAAGAATGAAAGAATGAATATGAATTTAAAGTAATCAGCGGATCTAATTCACAATACTGAAAGTTCAAATAATTCCCAAATCCATCCACTGATGATTTCAAAATGACGAAGATGAACAATTATTATGAACGTAAAACAATCAGAGGATCCGACCCACAAAACCACAACGTCACATAAAATAACTGACCAAGGGACTTCTGCCAATGCGAAATTCTAAATCGATGATGCTTGTTCGCTAAAGGTGTCCAAAATCCAGGTCAACGGCCCCTCATAATGGTACTAATCGCTGGTTAAGTAGAACCTTGGTGTAACTCATGTATTAGTATTAATCAAAGGTAATGTACTTCGCACAGGTAACGCAGACGTATGATGTTCCTCACACAGTGGTACTAATCACAGGGATCCGTACTATCCCGTGGAGTTCCTGAAATAGTGGGTGCTAATGACAGGCAACTCAGAAGTACGTTGTCGCTCATATGGTGGTAAAAAATAATATATTATTTCTACTTTTTGTTGAGAATTAGCACCCTATCTGGTGCAAAAATTCACTTTTATAATACAACAACAAAATACGATATTCCAGACCTTAGGAGGATATACGTATTTGAAATCATAGCCAGTAGTATCTTCTTCTGACTCTAAACACTGACGTAATCGGTGCAACCACGCCGCTAACGATGCGACCAGCGACGTCTATTTCTTAGTTTGGAGAGCCTTAGTTCATTAACTAATGTTTCTGTTATAAACAAGGTTGGGTTTACAAAAACACAACTTCTTTATTTACTTCACATGTAAAATTACAATATTTATACTAACAAAACTGAAAGTTATCTCGAAGCAAATTGCACTATGAATTTGGAAAAAGAGTCTGTCTTTGTACACTATATACACGTTGGAGTATTCACGTTCACTACTATTTCGGAAAGATAGTACTTGTGACATGAAAAGTTCTTGATAGTCGAAAACTATCAGAAGCACTGACGTAAATATTTCAGAGAGTCCTTCCTTGTTGAAGTGTCTGAGTTCATTAACGTAAGTTCAATGACTGAAGAGTTCCTACTTAGCGAAACTAAGTCGATAATGGAGCTTGCATTAGCTAGGGAATGATAGTGGTATATAATGGTAAGACTGGGCATGGACAGCGGAATAGGCAAGAGGAGCGGTGACCCGAGGTGAGACCTCTTACTGCCAGAAATTCAGTCCACCTGGCCGAAGCACATTTTCAAGAGGAGTAGCCTCCGTGCTCGACGTAGGGTGTATTCTGGAGCTGGACACCGGGGTCAGTGGGCGTCTGGACAGACTAGGAGCTCCTTTTTATAGCACACACGACGTTCCAGGCACGCGCACTGAGAGCTGCGCGTCGAGGCTCGAAGAATAACACACTGGCACGCGTGTAGCTGGCTGGCGGATCGAGAAGGGAGGGACGGACATACAACAGTTTCGTTCAAGGATACTAACCCTGCTTTTAAAGATGTAACGGTTTTCATACAACCCCTTAAGTAGAAGTGAGGAAAAAGCAATCCCTATTATGAGTGCTAAAGAATATGACTGAGAGCTTCGGCAGTGGCCCAGCAACTCAACTTCCAGTCTGAATGGCAATGACTTCAGGTAGTATTTTCTCTACTCCCATTGCGTGGAGACAGGGATGGAATCTGACTAAATTATAGCCAGGGCACTCCAACAAACATATAACAGTACAGTTGAAGAAAATTACTGTCCTTGTTCATTCTCACCCACTAATTTCACATTCTGAATTTCAGTTTCTTGTTGACCTTGTCTTGCAACGCCAAATTTATTCTGGGATTGCATCATACCGTTATAGGTGGACCTTCTTGCACATTCCAGGTCTGGAAATGTAGTTTCTTATCTGGAACAAATCGGCACACATTTCAGTGTGTATTTAGTACTCATTATAAGGTCTGTGAGAAGAAATTTAATTTCAGCAACAAAGATGTAGTCAAATGACGATAATATGTAGCACCAGCCACCCTACGCAGGCACTGTGATGTGACATCAATTCCACTGCCTGCATGCCAATTTATATGTTTCGTTTTATTCTACCAGATGATATACTAACTAGATCTCTTTTGGGTGATATTTTTAAAAATTTGCTTTACGTCGCACCGACACAGATACTGTAGGTCAAATGGCCGTTACAATTTGTTTGACACAGTTGGGTATTCTGGCGACGACGGGATAAGAAAGGGCTAGAATGAGGAGGGAGGGGTTGTGGCCATAATTAAGGTGTGCCTGATGTGAAAATAGGAAACCACGGATAATCATCTACAGGGGTGCCGTATTGGGTTATCTATGGATGAGTTTAAAAACTGAATGTGCCACTAGAGATATTTTACATACCGATAAAGCACGTCATGGAGCACCGAAATGACACTTTCGGAATAAATGAACAAATTGATTTTACATTCATAATTTTTTTGAGTAGAATTATGAATAAAAATTCCCTCCTGAAATTTATAAATCTAATCTCCAATGTGTCCTTAGATACTGGTTAACCATTTTCTTTTTAGTGTTTTCAATAGCGCAAAACTAGAGCGTTGATTCTTATTTCAAGGGTGAAGAAACGTGATTATAATCGAAATTAACTTTCAATGTATTAGGTCGTGTTCAGTGCAGTGCAGTGAAGTTGTAAAAATTGAATATTGTTGCGTGCCAGCCCCGTGGTTGCCCCTTTCGATACTTCTTGGAAGGGGCTAGTGAGTAAGACGATCGGAGTTCTCCCAGCCGGCCTATCCGTGTATTATTCTCCTCGGATGGTGTGGGTATGAGTTATAGGAAGGGAGGCTAGCCGCGGACAGTCGGTCAGAATATGACCCCGTAGTGAAGGGAGTGCTGGAATCCGTGGTGGAGTAAGTGAGGGACTCAGAGGTGGTGTAGTGTGAGACTCAGTGGGTTGGGGTTCGGTGGCTGGACTGAGGGTGACAAGGTGTTGTCTGTGGCTAGTTTCGCACCGAGGTCTGAACGAGGAGTTGAGGTTGTTGTGTCGGAGTGCTCAGTGAGTAGCTCGACTGAAGACGGAGTACAGGACAGAAAACTGTGCACTGCCTTAGAGTACTGTGTGTGTGTGTGTGTGTGTGTGTGTGTGTGTGAACTTCTGTGGACTGAGAATCGCACTGAGCAGGCGATTGAAGCAGCTATTGTGAGTGTAATTGGATCTGTGTTAGTAGTCGCTGTTGAATACTCCTGAGCTGTTGCTGTTTAGTTGTTGACTGCATGTGACTGTTTGAATTACTGGATCGTCGCTGGAATAGAACCAAGGAAAAATCATCGTGTGTCGTGTGACGAGTAGCCCTGTGTTCAAACCTGTCGGTATGCAGTTGCTGCGTGGGTTGGCTAGACTGGTGAATGCAAGTGAAAGGCCTGTCAATCAGGTTTAAAGCTTATTCAGGTAGTAACGAGCTGGACCGCCCGCAGTGTGAGAAGAACAGAGACTTGTAATTAGCCATTAGTAAGTGTTGCTATTCACGGTTGAAAAGAATTGTGTGTGTGTGTGTGTGTGTGTGTGTGTGTGTGTGTGTGTGTGTGCGCATTTAATGGGTCATCCTGAATGAATTAGAGTTATAAAACATACGGTCTTTTATTCTTAACAATGCATTGATATACTAACGTTTGATATTATAATGTAATAAAGTTTTGTTTGTAATAAGTAAGAGAAACTGGGAAACGATTTTTATTAGAATTGGACTCAAATAGGAATGTTCACTTCAGAATAGACATAATATTCTGGGAGTTACCAGACACTTGGTATTTAGAACTCCTTGATAAGACATGTCCCATCCATAAAGCGAATGACGAGATCATTAGCAGCCTTGATATCCTTTAATTAATTACCCTCAAGGGGATATCCGGTACTTGGCCACGTATGGAAATACTGTCAATTTTGTTGTTGCCTGACGTAAAGGGCTTGGATTATTTTGCCTCGTACACGTAATATCACCCTGTGGGTAATGGAATATCGTACGCCAGTGATATAACAAGAAGGCACTAAGAGAGATGACCTCAAAAGTACTCTGAGATTAGGAGTGAGAGTAGCATAGATGTGTCTAGTATTGTTTGAAATTATTTGTGTTATGTTCCTCACGTTAATCTTTCTTATCAGACCTCTATTTTTAGTTCTAGCTCTGTTCTGAATCCAACGGTATTACGTTTTCTTTCCATCGTGTCATTTATTTTCTTCTTCGGATATTCCGGTTCTTCGAAGGACTGTATATATATATATATATATATATCCCATGTGCCAAGTTACGTGGTCGATCGCTGGCTTTCTTAGCTCTAGTTGGCGAGTTCGATACCGGCGCAGTCCGGTGACTATTTGAAGATTTTCGAATTCTTCTCTAAACATCGTTAAACTGATTAGTGAGACGCAAACGGTTTATTATTATTATTATTATTATTATTATTATTATTATTATTATTATTATTATTATTATTATTATTATTATTATTATTATTATTATTATTATTATTATTATTATTATTAGTTATTCTTCTCCTGACGGTGTTACATTTCTGACGCCCAAGAAGTCTTTAACGTCTCTCGCGGCCCTTCTCTTTCTTTATGGATACCTTCATTTTCGAAAGTGGTGGATCTCTCTTCCTTCTACTTTTTCCTATGAGAGTTAAAACAAAATCTGTGTCTAGTTTTTCTTTTCCTTAAAACTATAACCGCCATCAACACTGTTTGCTTGGTCAACTCTAGTTCACTTTCAACCCCGACAGGTAAGGTTTGCGAGACCTAGGGAGTCCTTCAGTCTCGGGGTTTTTATTGTCTTTCCCTTTCTAGAACTAATGCATTTCTGCTTATATTTAATGATAAGGAGGGGTTTATTTCCTACCTTACGACCAGAGCAACTGCAATAACGTTTGCCCACTTTCCCAAATTCTTTTCCTGTGCCTGAGTATTGTCATATAATTGTCTCCTTTACCCACAGAGAAAATTTTTGGAAGGTAGAAATCTCTCTGATTCTCGCCTAGACAGCTACGTGAGTCCAACAAACCACTTGGTAATATGTTTAAAAACACTACCAGCATTGGGAATCGACCCTTGGACACTTCAGGTGGGAATATAACACCTGAATCTTCTGCAAGTATTCGGTCAATACTTATACGTGGCCTTAAAATATACTTTCTCTTAAAAAGAGTATGGACTTCATTTCGTAAATGCTTCGCTTTCACTGAGCATTTGTCCAGTAGTACGTAATTAAACAAAAAATACGTCTTTTCAGGAAAAATTGTTTGCGACTCGTAACATTTCATTAGTGAGCAAGTAATTTTAAATAGTACTCGTCCACCAATATTTATACACTGAGTGGCCAGTTTGACAATGAATGTGATGTTTATAAAGAATTTTTATAACGAGGTTACTAACAAATAAAGATATTGAGGTATCATGTAATGGATTTTTAAAACGGTAATTCTCATTTCCTTCCTTTTTATTTCTTTCTTTCTTAATCCGTTTACCGCCCACAGTTGGTTTTCCCTCGGACTTAGCGAGTATCAAGGGCAGTATCCTGGAGTATGAGACATTTCTTGCGGGATAAAACCGGGGAAGAGGAGCAGTACCTCACTCAGGCGGCCCCAACTACTATGCTGAACAGAGGCTTTGTGAGGGATAGGAAGATTTGAAGGGATAGAAAAAGAAGAGGGTAGGAAGCGGCCGTGGAATTGAGTTGGGTACCATCCCGGCCTCTGCCTGGACAACAAGTGAGAAAACACGGAAAACCGCTTCGAGGAGGACTGAGGACGAAATCGCAACCCCGTCTACTCAGTTGACCTCCCGAGGCTGAGTGGACCCAGTTCCAGTCTTCGTACCACTTTGCAAGTTTAGTGGCAGAGCCAGAAATTGAACCCGGGCCTCCGGGGATGGCAGCTAATTACACTAAACACTATACCACAGAAGCGGACAGTTCATATTTAATAAGTAAGAATCATCCCCTACAGTAAATAATGTTACGGTACAATATTTTACAAAGCTTCATATAGAGAGTGTTATTAGGCTTGAAAGAAAACAACGCGAAAGTATTACATATGATGAGAAGTGAATTATATATTTTAGTCGTGATAGGGCCTATCTGATTAAGTTTATAGGAAAGAACTACCTTCGTGAAACATTCATACGTTTCTAGAGAAGGCTGTCATTAAATTTATATTAAGTTTTCATTTTTATCGCCAACTACTTCAAGGAAGATAAGTAACTCATCCTTCACCGTTAGTCATGAATGCGAATTAAAGCAGTTTTTTGCATGGAAGTTTAGAATTTTAATAATACAATTCAGATTTATTTTAATTTTATCTGAAGCCCAATAACAAACTTGAATATTACATACTTGTATTAATATACAAACTCCTGCATAGCAAGTTGCCTCAGTACATTTCTCCTAAATTCACTTTTTTATCCTCCTTAACTGTAGTACTGGCGCTGACTTCACAATTGCTATTCCTATTCACTAATCATTTATGTAATACTTCGGTATTACTTGCCATATGTTTCAGGGACAGTGACTCATTGATGGTGAGCTTTCACATTGAAGGGGCCTAACATCTAGGTCATCGGCTCCGAATGGTAGGAAATGAATTTAAAAGTTCAAAATCCTCCACTGACCAGAATTCAAAACATGAAGACGAAGAATGGGTGAACATGAATTTTAAACAATCAGTGGATCCGACCCGCAATGCCCCACATTCTCATTAATTATAGTAAACCAATAGCATAACTGCTTCTAAAGAACAATCCTGAATCGATGATGCTTGCTGTCTAACTTGGTCCAAAATCCAAGTCATCAGCCTCTCATAATGGTACTTATCACTAGTAAAGTAGAACCATGGTATTTGTTATGTTGCGGTGCTAATCACAAGCAGCGTAGACTCGCGGTATTCCATACATTATGGTACTACACCCTCCTCTGCGAACCATGTGACCTTGCCGCGGTGGGGAGGCTTGCGTGTCCCAATGATGCAGATAGCCGAGCCGCAGGTGCAACCATATCGGATGGGTATCTGTTGAGAGACCAGACTAACGAATGGTTCATCGAAAGGGGGGTAGCAGCCTTTCGATAGTTGCTCGGGCGGCAGTCTAGATGATTGACTGATACGGCCTTGTAATAATACTCAACATGGCTTAGCTGTGTTGATACTGCTACACGGCTGAAAGCAACGGGAAAGTACAGCCGTAACTAACTCCCGAGGACATGCAGCTCTCTCTGTATGAATGATGTACTGATGATGGCTTCCTCCCGGGTAAAATATTCCGGAGGTAAACTAGTCCCCCATTCGGATCTCCGGGTGGGGACTACACGAGAGGGGGCGATCTTCAGGAAGGTGGATACTGACATTCTGCGAGTCGGAGCGTGGAATGTTAGAAGTTTGAATCGTTGTGGTAGGTTAGAGAACCTGAAAAGGGAGATGGATAGGCTAAAGTTAGATGTAGTTGGTATAAGTGAAGTACGTTGGCAGGAAGAACAAGATTTTTGGTCAGGTGACCACCCAATTATCAACACAAAATCAAACAGGGGAAATGTAGGAGTTGGTTTAATAATGAATAAGAAAATAGGGCAGCGGGTAAGCTACTACGACCAGCATAGTGAAAGGATTATTGTCGTCAAGATAAGACACCAAACCAATGCCCACCACAATAGTGCAGGTCTATATGCCTACTAGTTCAGCAGATGATGAAGAAATCGAAAGAATATACGAGGAGATAGAAGATTTAATACAATATGTAAAAGGTGACGAGAATCTAATTGTGATGGGAGACTGGAATGCAGTGGTAGGTCAAGGAAGAGAAGGTAATACAGTAGGAGAATTTGGATTGGGACGAAGGAACGAAAGAGGAAGTCGGCTGGTTGAATTCTGCACTGATCATAATTTAGTCCTTGCCAATACTTGGTTCAAACACCACAAACGGCGGCTGTATACGTGGATGAGACCTGGAGACACTGGAAGGTATCAAATAGACTTCATTATGATTAGGCAGAGATTCAGAAACCAGGTGTTGGATTGCAAAACTTTCCCAGGAGCAGACGTGGACTCTGACCATAACTTGTTGGTCATGAAATGCCATCTGAAGTTGAAGAAATTGAAGAAAGGAAAGAATGCAAAAAGATGGGATCTAGACAAGATGAAAGAAAAGAGTGTAAGGGATTGTTTCAAGGAACATGTTGCACAAGGACTAAATGAAAAAGCTGAAGGAAACACTATAGAGGAAGAGTGGAGAGTCATGAAAAATGAAGTCAATAGGGCTGCTGAAGAAATGTTAGGAAGGAAGAAAAGATCAACTAAGAATCAGTGGATAACTCAGGAGATACTAGACCTGATTGATGAACGACGAAAATACAAGAATGCTAGAAATGAAGAGGGCAGAAAAGAATACAGACGATTAAAAAATCAAGTGGATAGAAAGTGCAAGGTAGCTAAGGAAGAATGGGTGAAGGAGAAGTGCAAGGATGTCGAAGGCTGTATGGTCCTGGGTAAGGTAGATGCTGCATACAGGAAAATCGAGGAAACCTTTGGAGAAAGGAAATCTAGGTGTATGAATATTAAGAGCTCAGATGGAAAGCCACTTCTAGGGAAAGAAGACAAAGCAGAAAGATGGCAGGAGCATATCCAACAGTTGTATCAAGGTAAAGATGTAAATTATTTGGTTCTGGAACATGAAGAGACTGTTGATGCTGATGAAATGGGAGACCCAATTTTGAGGTCAGAGTTTGACAGAGCTGTGAGTGACCTCAACAGGTACAAGGCACCTGGAATTGATGACATTCCCTCTGAATTACTGACTGCCTTAGGAGAAACCAGCATGGCAAGGTTATTTCATTTAGTGTGCAAGATGTATGAGACAGGAGAAGTCCCATCCGATTTTCGGAAGAATGTTGTTATACCTATTCCCAAGAAAGCCGGTGCTGACAGGTGTGAAAACTACCGCACCATTAGTTCAGTATCTCATGCCTGCAAAATTTTAACACGTATTATTTACAGAAGAATGGAAAAACAAGTTGAAGCTGAGTTGGGAGAAGATCAATTTGGCTTCAGAAGAAATGTAGGAACACTTGAAGCAATACTGACTTTACGTCTGATCTTAGAGGATCGAATCAAGAAGGACAAGCCGACGTACATGGCATTCGTAGATCTAGAAAAGGCATTCGATAATGTTGACTGGACCAAGCTATTTATGATTCTGAAGATGATAGGGATCAGATACCGAGAACGAAGAATTATCTACAATCTGTATAAAAATCAGTCTGCAGTGATAAGAATGGAGGGCTTTGAAAAAGAAGCAGCAATCCAGAAAGGAGTGAGGCAAGGCTGCAGTTTATCCCCTCTCCTTTTCAATGTTTACATAGAACAGGCAGTAAAGGAAATCAAAGAGAAATTTGGAAAAGGAATCACAGTCCAAGGAGAGGAAATCAAAACCTTGAGATTTGCCAATGATATTGTTATTTTATCTGAGACTGCAGAATATCTCGAGAAGTTGCTGAAGGGTATGGATGAAGTCTTGGGTAAGGAGTACAAGATGAAAATAAATAAGTCCAAAACAAAAGTAATGGAGTGCAGTCGAATGAAGGCAGGTGATGTAGGAAATATTAGATTAGGAAATGAAGTCTTAAAGGAAGTAGATGAATATTGTTACTTGGGTAGTAAAATAACTAACGATGGCAGAAGTAAGGAGGACATAAAATGCAGACTAGCACAAGCAAGGAAGAGCTTTCTTAAGAAAAGAAATTTGCTCACTTCAAACATTGATATCGGAATTAGAAATATGTTTTTGAAGACTTTCGTGTGGAGCGTGGCATTGTATGGAAGTGAAACATGGACGATAACTAGCTCAGAAAGAAAGAGAATAGAAGCTTTTGAAATGTGGTGTTACAGAAGAATGCTGAAGGTAAGATGGATAGATCGAATAACGAATGAAGAGATACTGAATCGAATTGGTGAGAGGAGATCGATTTGGCTAAGTTTGACGAAAAGAAGAGATAGAATGATAGGACACATCTTAAGACACCCAGGACTTGTTCAGTTGGTTTTTGAAGGAAGTGTAGGTGGTAAGAACGGTAGGGGTAGACCAAGGTATGAATATGACAAGCAGATTAGAGCAGATGTAGGATGCAATAGTTACGTAGAAATGAAAAGGTTAGCACAGGATAGAGTGGCATGGAGAGCTGCATCCAACCAGTCTATAGACTGATGACTCAAACAATAACATGGTACTACACACAGGTAATGTAATAACGCAGACCAATGGCGTTTCTCATATTGCGGCACCACCCACAGGCAACGCAAATCTATGGTGTTCCTCACATAGTTGGTACTCATCACAGGCAACGCCCAAACCCGTGGTGTTTCTCACATAATGGTACTAATTACAGGCAACGTAAGCCCGTGGTGTTCCGCATGTTTGTGGTACTAATCGTGGGTATTGTAAATCCCACCAATATTCACACTCTGTTGCTAGTAATCACAAACCTATTGTGTATCTCACATAGTGGTACTACGCGCAAGTAAAAGCGATCTATGATTTTCCCCGCGTGATGGTACAAATTACAAGTAGTCTCATGGTTCTAATTCGATAATCCCTTGGTCGCCCCTTTTAGTCAGCCCTTACTACAGTCAGGGAATACTGTCGCTGTATTCTTCGTCTGCGTCCCCCACCCACAGGGGTTGTGTGTTTGGCCCGCGAGATATATTTTATTTCACTCAAGTCCGCCGGCAAGTCGGTTAGGACCCTCCTATCCGCCACCTGGAACACGCCACGTGGGAGTATCACCTCTCCCCATGCTACGCCAGCGAAGTAGGTTCGTGGGAGTGACTCACTACCTAAATTCTAAAGATATCACTAAGATTACCTGTTGAAAGCTACCGATTGACATGTGAACTATACAGCTGAGAGTGTGAATAGCAATGGCTTATGGGAATTCTTTACTGTATTTGTACATGCAGATCTAGTTGACAGCTGTGAAATATGTGTAATTGTTTCAATATGTGTGTGTGTCTGTTTATGTTTCTGAACGAAGGAAATCAAATATTCACATATAGAGCCTGAGTATGAGGGTTCTATCCCGGATTAGTTGGTGGTATTTGAAGGTGCTTAAATGCACCAGGTTCGCACAGTGCTGTGTACTATTTAGATTCTTTTATTCATGTGAGCATGTAAGCGTGAATATATTGCAAAGTATATAGATTGTTTGTTTGTTTGTTTGTCCAACCCTTGTCCCGTTTCTCTATGGGGTTGGGCATGAGGTAAGATGAATCTGTCATGGCGGATTTTTATGACCGGGTGCTCTTCCTGACGTCAACCTCATCAGAGCAGTTAATGGGATTAAATGAATGACGTGATATAAGCCCGGTGCCGACACATAGCCGACTCGTGTCGAATTGCACCAAGGGGTCTGCTCAAGGCTTAACATCTCCATCCGACGGACGAATCACCATCAACAGCGTCATATGCCCTCACGCCACATGAGCACTGCGGAGAGGTTTGGAATTTAATCCAGGCTTTTGGCACGCAATCTAGTGATTAGAAATTGTATACCACCACCTCCCCTACCCTGCTAGCCAACATTCTGATGGTGATATCTTTTTCGAAGAGCGGGACTCGAACAGGCTAACCTCGGTGTCAGACCGTTTAGACTTCAACGCCTTATCGATCATGGCCATCAGGCGGGCTGCAAAGTAATTAGATTATCTGTACGAATAAGACAGTAACATCTGCGAGTTCTTTTCATTTTTTCTGCACATTTAACATTTTTTCAACGTTTTAGACCTTTTGAAATTGAAACCTTGTGTTTTAAAATTGCAATTTGAACACTACCTTGTAAAGAAAGCGTGAAATACAAACTTCAAGAATAGGATTCGAAATAAATATTCAAAAAGAAAAACGCTTCAGAATTCAATTCTCAGTAAAAAAAATGGCGTATGGCTTTTAATTCTGGGAGTGTCCGAAGACATGTCCGGCTCGCCAGGTGCAGGTCTTTTGATTTGTCGTCCGTAGGAATTTTGAGTAAATTCATCATATGGAAATTTCGATAGGATGGGTTTTCTCTTAAATACCGCTCTTCCCTTACCGACTATCCACCAGTAATAGAGGAGGATATGTATTGAACAGATCCCCAACTGTCCGCCGATGATCAGTTCAGATATATTCGCCCGCGATCGACCAATCACGTGCGTGGCTTTAACTTGGCTGCAATTTCTTGACCCAGACATTTTAAATTATGGCTTACGAAGCTGCCGCTGATGCTTTTAAATTAACGTATTCAAAAAAAGAAATTGATGTCTTGAAATAATGAGCATGGGAATGAAGTTCATTATCTGTTCCGAAAGTAGCCGAGGACATGTAGTGAAGATAACGCGATCAACAGGGCTGCCTCTTTCCCAGCTACGCTGCAGGTCACGTTGTTGTTCGCACAGCTGCTGATTAGTTGATTTAAGTCAAATGCATATTTTTTATTACCAAAACTTACCATCAGGTTTAAGTTTATATTCATTTTAGTCTCCCGACACACACGGTCGATCAGCCTTGGTCCACGCAGGCCATCTAACTATAGGTCACACATCTGACGTTGTACTAAAATAATCGCAAATGGCTCGGATTACCTAAAGGGTTGCTTTACCTTTGTATTATAAATTACTGCACCACATTTGACGCCGTTGAGGTCATTTGAGTAAGCTATGTTCAAATGTGCTATCCATTAGTACAACGTTAAGTAGCTGTATCTTGATCCTTGTGAACTCGCCAATGACGGGTATATGCAGCTAGTGTGTCAATATGTGTGCAGGTAAAACTTGTGAAATTATATGTTTTAACTAGCAAAATACCCGTGCTTCGCTACGGTATTATACTGAAATTTATAATTGAATGCTTATTGTTTTAGATATATAATCCGCCGAAATTCGCGGTCTGACTCGTTTTCTGCGAGAACCCACCAAAATTCCCGATCTGACTCGTTTTCTATTAGATTACGGCACGTTTCCTCCCATTTTCAATCTTCTTTTCCAGCAATCGATTTCGTACTTCCCGGGCTAGGCTCAGGTATTCCTCCCGGTCAGTTGGGTCCGTAAATCTTTGCCATCTTTTCCTATAATCATTTTTAATATGGATAAAATCCTTTAGGAGATCCGGCGTGGTGTCATATTGGGTGCCTAGAAGGCACTGAACCCGCGGCCGGACTGCATTCTTAGCCATTACCCGACCAGGAGCCGTTTCCAGCGCGGTCCGCACATTTGACGACGGTCCGGAACATTATTATTATTATTATTATTATTATTATTATTATGTGTTGCTGGAATGGTTGATGACAGGAAAACCGGAGTATTCGGAGAAAAACCTGTCCCGCCTCCGTTTTGTCCAGCACGAATGTCACATGGAGTGACCGGGATTTGAACCACGGAACCCAGCTGTGAGAGGCCGGCGCGCTGCCGTACATTAAGAACAGTAAAATCAATTGGTCTCACCTCCTACACCCCACCGCCGTTAATTTTATTTACCCCCCAAAAAAAAAAATTAAAAGAAGGTTTGTTTCTTATGTTTAAAGAAGATTTCAAACACCAATGTTCACGTCTATTACCTTCAGTTTTGAGATATAAGTATCCCCATAAAAACAATTTACTTTTTTCACTTCATTTCACACTACTCCCCCCCCCCCTAAGTGATTTTTCCCGCTAAAAATTCTTGTTTCTTTAATAGTAAAGGATCTTCTAAATACCAATTATCACGACTCTAACTTCTTCAGTTTTTTATTTATGTGTCCTCATGAAAGGAATTCAACTCCTTTACACTCCCGCCCTCCAAGATGGTTTCCCCCCAAAACGCGTTTTTCTTTGTTTTTAAAGGAGATTTAAATAGGAATTTTCACGTCTGTAACAACTTTAGGTTTTATTAGATGTATGTATTCTCATTCAATTATGTCAATTAATTTTCCAATTCTTTCACTCCCCCCCCCCTTAATTGGATTTTCCGAGAATACGTGTTTCTTTATTTTTAAAGCAGATTGCAAGTATCAAATTTCACGTCTGTAACATCTTAATTTTTGAGATATCATTAGCCTAATTAAAAGAATTCAATACCATTTTCAGTCACTTTTACCCCCCCCCCTCCACCCAAGTGGTATTTCCGAAAACAAAAAATACACGTTTCTTTATGTTTAATACAGATAAAAAAATACCATTTTTCACTTCTGTAACATGTTAAGTTTTTGAGATAAACTGTAAAAATTCTCATTTTAAAATTTCACCCCTTTTGAGTTCCCCTTAAGTGGAGTTTCCAAACACAAATCACCTATGTTTCTTTAGATTTACAGCAGATTACAAACACCCACTTTTTACGTCTGTAACATTTTACGTTTCCAAGATATTCTGTAGATATAGTCTTTCAAAAATTCACCCAATTTGTCACTCCTGTTTAACCGCCATTAATTGGATTTTCCAAAACTAAAAAATACGTGTTTCTTTATTTTTAAAGGAGATCCCATATATAAATTTTCAGTTCTGAAATATCTTTCGTTTCTGAGATATATGTATCCTCATTAAAGGCATTCAACCCATTTTTCACCCTTTTACACCCCTCCTATTGGGATTTACAGGAAACAAAAAATACGTGTTCCTTTATTTTTAGAGGAGATTCTAACT
Organism: Anabrus simplex; assembly: GCF_040414725.1. Taxonomy (NCBI): domain Eukaryota; kingdom Metazoa; phylum Arthropoda; class Insecta; order Orthoptera; family Tettigoniidae; genus Anabrus; species Anabrus simplex. The sequence goes on from NC_090268.1 coordinate 138,268,169, forward strand.
ACCAATTTTTACATCTGTAAATTTTAAAGTTTTAAGATGTATACATACTAATTTTAAAAAATTTACCCTTCCCCCTTTTAACCCCCCTAAATTGGATTTTCCAGAAACAAAAAAAATACGTGTTTCTTTATTTTTAACGGAGATCCCAAACACCAATTTTCAGGTCTGTAATATCTTCAGTTTCTAATATATAAGTAGCCTCATTAAAGGCATTCAACCACTTTTTAGCCCCTTTTCACTCCTATTGCGATTTTCCGAAAACAAAAAAATACGTGTTCTTTATTTTTAATGAAGATTCTAAATACCAATTTTTACATCTGCAAACTTTAAAAGTTTGGAGATATAGATTCACTCATTTTAAAAATTCACCCCCTTTTCACCCTCCCATTAATTGGATTTTCCAAAAACAAAAAATTACGTATTTCTTTATTTTTAAAAGAGATCGAAAGTACCAATTTTCAGGTCTGTAATATCTTCAGTTTCTGAGATATAAGTACCGGTATCCTGATTAAAGGCATTCAACCCATTTTTCCCCATTTTCCCCCTTTTTCACCCCTCCTATTGGGATTTTCTGAAAACAAAAAAATACGTGTTTCCTTATTTTTAAAGAAGATTCTAAATACCAATTTTTACATCTGTAAACTTTTAAAGTTTTGAGATATAGAGCAACTCGCTTTAAAATTTCACCCCCGTTTTCACCCCCTTAGCCAAGGAATATCCAAAAATCCTCTCTTAGCGAGCACCTACGTCTTAATATGAATATATCCCCCAAATTTCATTTCTTTATGTCCAGTAGTTTTGGCTCGGCGATGATGAATCAGTCAGTCAGTCAGGACAAGTTGTTTTATATATATAGACTAGCAAGGTACCCGTGCTTCGCTACGGTATTATACTGAAATTTATAATTGAATGCTTATTGTTTTAGATATATAATCCGCCGAAATTCGCGATTTGACACGTTTTCAGCGAGAATCCACCAAAATTCCCGATCTGACTCGTTTTCTATTAGATTACGGCAAGTTTCCTCCCATTTTTCAATCTTCCTTTCCAGCAATCGATTTCGTACTTCTCGGGCTAGGCTCAGGCATTCTTCCCGGTCAGTTGGGTCCGTAAATCTTTGCCATACCGTATTTTCCTATAATCATTTTTAATCTGGATAAAATCCTTCAGGAGATCCGGCGTAGTGTCATATTGGGCGCCTTGGCGGCAATGAACCCGCGGCCGGACTGCATTCTTACTCATTACCCGTCCAGGAGCCGTTTCCAGCGCGGTCCGCATATTTGACGACGGTCCGGAACGTTATTATTATTATTATTATTATTATTATTATTAATAATGTTATTCTTATTCTTATTATTATTATTACTACTATTATGTGTTGCTGGGATGAATGATGACAGGGAAAACCGGAGTATCCGGAGAAAAACATGTCCCGCCTCCGTTTTGTCCAGCACGAATGTCACATGGAGTGACCGGGATTTGAACCACGGAACCCAGCTGTGAGAAGCCGGCGCGCTGCCGCCTGAGCAACGGAGGATCCGTATAAGTGCATTAAGAACAGTAAAATCAATTGGCCTCACCTCCTTTTACACCCCACCCCCGTCAGTTTTTACTGCCACCCCCCCCCCCCCACCAAAAATTAAAAGAAGGCGTGTTTCTTTATGTTTAAGGGAGATTCCAAACACCAATGTTCACGTCTATTACCTTCAGTTTTGAGATATATAAGTATCCCCATAAATATAATTTACTTTTGTCACTTCATTTCAAACTACTCCCCCCCCCCCCCCTAAGTGAATTTTCCCGCAAAAAATACTTGTTTCTTTAATAGTGAAGGATCTTCTAAATACCAATTATCACGACTCTAACTTCTTCACTTTTGGATTTATGTGTCCTCATGAAAGGAATTCAACTCCTTTACACTCCCGCCCCCCAAGATGCTTCCCCCCCCCCCAAACGCGTTTTTCTTTGTTTTTAAAGGAGATCCAAATACGAATTTTCACGTCTGTAACAACTTTAGTTTTTATTAGATGTATATATTCTCATACAATTAAAGTCAATTAATTTTTCAATTCTTTCACCCCCTCCCCCCGCTTCATTGGATTTTCCGAGAATACGTGTTTCTTTACTTTTAAAGCAGATTGCAAATATCAAATTTCACGTCTGTAACATCTTCATTTTTAAGATATCAGTAGCCTAATTAAAAGAATTCAACACCATTTTCAGTCACTTTCACCCCCCCTCCACCCAAGTGGTATATCCGAAAATTAAAAATACACGTTTCTTTATGTTTAATAGAGATAAAAATACCATTTTTCACTTCTGTAACATGTTAAGTTTTTTAGATATACTGTAAAAATTCTCATTTTAAAATTTCACCCCTTTTGGGTTCCCCTTAAGTGGAGTTTCCAAAAACAAATCACTTATGTTCCTTTACATTTACAGGAGATTCCAAACACCCACTTTTTACGTCTGTAACATTTTACGTTTCCAAGATAATCTTTCAAAAAATTCACCCCAATTTGTCACTTCTGTTTAACCGCCATTAATAGGATTTTCCTAAAACTAAAAAAATGCGTGTTTCTTTATTTTTAAAGGAGATCCCATATACAAATTTTCAGTTCTGTAATATCTTCCGTTTCTGAGATATATGTATCCTCATTAAAGGCATTCAACCCATTTTTTACCCTTTTACACCCCTCCTATTGGGATTTACAGGAAACAAAAAAATACGTGTTCCTTTATTTTTAGAGGAGATTCTAACTACCAATTTTTACATCTGTAAATTTTAAAGTTTTAAGATGTAGACACATTCATTTTAAAAATTCACCCCCCTTTTCACCCCTCAATATTTGGATTTTCCAAAAACGAAAAAATACGTGTTTCTTTACATTTAAAGTAGATCCCAAATACCAATTTTCAGGTCTGTAATATCTTCAGGTTCTGAAATATAAGTAGCCTCATTAAAGGCATTCAACCCATTATTCACCCTTGTACACCCTTCCTATTGGGATTTTCCGAAAACAAAAGAATGCGTGTTTCTTTATTTTTAAAGGAGATTCTAAATACCAATTTTTACATCTATAAACTGTAACAGTTTTGAGATATAGATACACTCATTTTTAAAAATCACCCCCTTTTCACCCCCCCATTACTTGGATTTTCCAAAAACAAAAAAATACGTGTTTCTTTATTTTTAAAGAAGATCCCAAACACCAATTTTCAGGTCTGTAATATCTTCAGTTTCTGAAATATATGTAGCCTCATCAAAGGCATTCAACCTCTTTTTCACCCCTTTTCACCCCTCCTATTGCGATTTTCCGAAAACAGAAAAATACGTGTTTCTTTATTTTTAAAGGAGATTCTAAATACCAATTTTTACATCTATAAACTGTAACAGTTTTGAGATATAGATACACTCATTTTAAAAAATCACCCCTTTTTCACCCCCCATTAATTGGATTTTCCAAAAGCAAAAAAATACGTGTTTCTTTATTTTTAAAAGAGATCAAAAGTACCAATTTTCAGGTCTGTAATATCTTCAGTTTCTGAGATATAAGTACTGGTATACTGATTAAGGGCATTCAACCCATTTTCCACATTTTCACCCCTTTTCACCCCTGCTATTGGGATTTTCTGAAAACCAAAAAATACTTGTTTCCTTATTTTTAAAGGAGATTCTAAATACAAATTTTCACATCTGTAAACTTTTAAAGTTTTGAGATATACACACACTAATTTTAAAATTTCACCCCCTTTTCACCCCCTTAGCGACGGAATATCCAAAAATCCTCTCTTAGCGAGCACCTACATCTTAATATGAATATATCTTCAAAATTTCATTTCTTTATGTCCAGTAGTTTTGGCTCGGCGATGATGAATCAGTCAGTCAGTCAGGACAAGCTACTTTATATATATACTAGCAAGATACCCGTGCTTCGCTACGGTATTGTACTGAAATTTATAATTGAATGCTTATTGTTTTATATATAATCAGCCGAAATTCGCAATTTGACTGGTTATCTGAGAGAATCCACCAAAATTCACGATCTGACACCTTTTCTAATAGATTACGGCAAGTTTCCTTCCATTTTTCAATCTTTCTTTCCAGCAATCGATTTCATACTTCCCGGGCTAGGTCCAGGTATTTCACCCGGTCAGTTGGGTCAATTGGACGGTTAATCTCATTCCTATCGCTTATTTGAAAGGTGTTTAAATTTTTATTTATATGCCAGGAGAATCTACTGTAATCTAAGAACGTTCTCCGAAGGAAAAGATGGTTCTTGAAAACGAACCCAGGAAAGATAAAAAATGATCGGTTTATGATCAGAATAAGTACATCAGAAATCTACAGCCTGTTTCCAGTCATTCGACAGGGTCAGGAATGGAATGAATAAAGCCCCATCTGGCGGCGGCAATAGGAATTGTGCCGGCTGCCAAAGCCTGTCGCACTCCTCTGGGGCAATGGATAATGAATGACAAATGAAATGAAATTATATTGGACAGTGTTGCTGGAATGAATGATGACAGGGAAAACCGGAGTATCCGGAGAAAAACCCTGTCCCGCCTCCGTTTTGTCCAGCACGAATGTCTCATGGAGTGACCGGGATTTGAACCACATAACCCAGCTGTGAGAGGCAGGCGCGCTGCCACCTGAGCAACGGAGGCTCCTTATAAGTACATTATGAACAGTAAAATCAACTATTCTCACCTCCTTTTACACCCCACCGCCGTTAAGTTTATTTACCCCCCCCCCCGCCACACACAAAAATAACAGAAAGCCACGTTTCTTTATGTTTAAAGGAGATTCCAAACACCAATGTTCACGTCTATTACCTTCAGTTTTGAGATATAAGTATCCCCATAAAAATAATTCACTTTTTTTCACTTTCTTTACACTCCTCCCCCCCCCCCCCCGAATTGAATTTTCCGGCAAAAAACTTTGTTTCTTTAATAGTGAAGGATTTTCTAAATACCAATCATCACGACTCTAACTTCCTCAGTTTTTGATTTGTGTGACCTCATGAAAGGAATTCAACTCCTTTTCAAACCCGCCCACCAAGATGATTCCCCCCCCCCCTAAAAACGCGTTTTCTTTGTTTCTAAAAGAGATCCAAATACCAATTTTCACGTCTGTAACAACTTTAGTTTTTATTAGACGTAAGTGTTCTCATACAATTAAGTCAGTTAATTTTTCAATTCTATCACCCCCCCCCCCCCTTCATTGGATTTTTCGAGAATACGCGTTTCTTTACTTTAAAGCAGAATCCAAATATCAAATTTCACAATTTCCCTCCACAAGTGGACCCCGCTCCATCCCTCGTACCACTTTTCAAATTTCAAATATTCACCCCGTTTCACCCCCCATTAATTGGATTTTACAAAAACAAAAAATACATGTTTCTTTATTTTTGAAGGAGGTTTTAAATACCAAGTTTTAAATCTGTAAACTTTTCAAGTTTTAAGATGTAGATACACTCATTTTAAAAATTCACCCCTCTTTTCACCCCCCATATTTCGATTTTCCAAAAACGAAAAAATACCTGTTTCTTTATTTTTAAAGTAGATCCCAAATACCAATTTTCAGGTCTGTAATATCTTCAGCTTCTGAAATGAAAGTAGCCTCATTAAAGACATTCAACCCATTTTTCACCCTTTTCCACCCTTCCTGTTGGGATTTTCCGAAAACAAAAATATACGTGTTTCTTTATTTTTAAAGGAGATTCTAAAAACTAATCTTTTACATCTATAAACTTTAAAAGTTTTGTGATATAGATACAATCATTTCAAATATTCACCCCCTCTCACCGCCCATTAATTGGATTTTCCAAAAACAAAAAATACGTGTTTCTTTATTTTTAAAGGAGATGCAAAACACCAATTTTCAGGTCTGTAATATATTCAGTTTCTGAGATATAAGTATCCTCATTAAATGCATTCAACCCATTTTTCACCCCTTTCCACCTTTCCTACAGGGGATTTTCCGAAAACCAAAAAATACGTGTTTCTTTATTTTTAATGAAGTTTCTAAATATCAATTTTTACAACTGTAAACTTTCAAAGTTTTGAGATATAGATACACTGATTTTAAAAATTCACCCCCCTTTTCACACCCCATTAATTGGATTTTCGAAAAAAAAATACGGGTTTCTTTATTTTTAAAAGAGATCAAAAGTACCAATTTTCAGGTCTGTAATACCTTCATTTTTTGAGATATAAGTACTGGTATCCTGATTAAAGGCATTCAACCACTTTTTTACCCTTTTTCACCCCTCCTATTGGGATTTTCTGAAAACAAAAAAATACGTATTTCCTTATTTTTCAAGAAGATTCTAAATATCAATTTTTACATTTGTAAACTTTTAAAGTTTTGAGATATAGATTCACTCATTTTAAAATTTCACCCCCCTTTTCACCCCCTTAGCGACGGAATATCCAAAAATCCTCTCTTAGCGAGCACCTACATCTTAATATGAATATATCCCCAAAATTTCATTTCATTATGTCCAGTAGTTTTGGCTCGGCGATGATGAATCAGTCAGTCAGTCAGGACAAGCTATTTTATATATATATAGATAGATGTGGTTAAATGTCAGAGATAGTCAAGCCCCTAACTTTACAACATGAATTTATTTTTTTACATCGCACCGACACAGATAGGTCTTACGACGACGATGGGATAGGAAGTGGCCGTGGCCTTAACTAAGGTACAGCCCCAGCATTTGCCTGGTTTGAAAAGGGGAAACCATCTTCAGGGCTGCCGACAGTGGGATTCGAACTTACAATCTACCGGATGCAAGCTTACAGCTGCGCACCACTAACCACACGTCCAACTCGCCCGATTTGAAATTAATTAATTAATTATTGAACGAAATAATGCACCTGATAGACTCCCTTATTAGAGAATCAACATGATCGATCCCTAATCATTTCATAATTAATTACTTTTATCTGCTGTTTAGACACAAACGGGGTTTGAGTTGTGAGTCAAACGTAAATTTCCATCCATCAGGTGGACTTTCTCATTCTGATTTTATTGAAAAGAAGAGATCCACTACTTTTGCTTCTATTCCATGGTGACTAACAATCGCCAACGAATTTTTCGGTACGAAGTTCGCGATGGTCTAGACCAGGGATGGCGAACCTATGCCACGCGTGTCACTAAGTGACACGCGATCGCGATTTCGGTGGCACGCCTCATGAACATAATAATTTTCACGTCTTGTACTGCAGACAATACATATATTTTAGTGATTCACGTGTAAGAACTAAATATCGAAAATCTCAATACTATTTCCATCCGGACGTGCAATATGGCAACGCTGCTACACTGATAGGTCCGAAAGTCAAGTGAGATAAGTGTCGTTTTCTGGTGGTTTTGTGTACGGACCTCGCAAGCATGTTTTCGGTGCCGAAAAGAACAAAAACTTAACAAAGGTAGTGACCGGATTTTTCAAGAACAGTGGACAAGGTAATTCGGACTGATAGAAAGATGTGTTGGCTGTGTTTGAAAACAATATTGTGTCCCTCACATTTAATGTAAAGCGACATTTCGAGACTAATCATTCATATGTTTGTTCCATGCCAAAAGAAGAAAGAAGAGAGAGTTCGTGTCACAAAATATCGAACATTACACAAAACAAACTAGTTCTTTTGTATCATCTTTTCGGCCAAGGAATAATATCAGTGCAGCTGTTTCCATGTGTCTCACTGCATAGTACAGCATGCATAGAAAACTGCTTTCTGACGGTGAGTTCTTGAAATAAACTTCCTTATTGACGACCGACACATTATTTGAAAACTTCCCTAACAAACTACAAATAATTAATACAATGAAATGAATGCCAGCCAGCTGAACTGCTGTAATAAGAATGGGTGAAGAGGTTTTGGAGCAATTGAAAGCTAAGTTGAATAACTCCCAGATGTATGCAGTATATTTTGATGAAAGCATGGATGTGACCTTACAGGCAAGGATAGCTGTTTTCTTCTGTTTTACTTGCGGAAACGTAATGAAGTAGAAATTAACTTGTTGAGCATACGAACTACGACAACATGGAAAGATAATGAAACTAATGCAGCAAGTGAAGTCCATAGGCAATATTAGTGTTTTTGGTTTTTATCTCTAATAATATTTATCTTCTTACAATTTGTTTTCGTCGCACCGACAGAGATCGGTCTTACGGCGACGATGGGATAGGGAAGGCTTACGAGTGGAAAGGAAACCGCCGTGGCCTTAACTGAGATACAGCTCCAGCATTTACCTGGTGTGAAAATGGGAAACAACGGAAAACAATCTTCGGGGCTGCCGTCGGTGGGGCTCGAACCCACTATATCCCGGATGCAAACTGACAGCTGCGCGCCCTTAACTGCGCGGCCAGCTCGCCCGGTAGTAATATTTAATGACGAAGTGTGTTACAACTGGTGCTTATTATTTATTTATTTATTTATTTACAAATAATATGTATATTCAAAACTTACAGTATTAAAAATGTATTTTTGCAGTATTTCCAAAATACGAGCACGGAACATACAGTTAAATGTATTTACAACATAAATAAATAAATAAATAAATAAATAAATAAATAAATAAATAAATAAATACATACATATATATATATAAAACATATTATGAAACATAATTAGGAATTCGGAAAGGAAGTCGCCAGGGGGGAGACAGGGAGAGGGCATTCCTTAAAGGAAAATAACAAGTGGCACAGTCAACAGTTGAGAATAATACACCAGACTTAAAATGGCAGACTAGTTAATTTTAAAATCGTAATAAGTTCAGCATTTACTTAGGAATTGTCCCTTTAGCGCCAATAATAGGCCCAATAACTTCCCATTTTTAGTCCCATGAAAATAAATAAATAAATAAATAAATAAATAAATAAATAAATAAATAAACAAATGTAGTCTGCTCGTACTTGAAGGTGCTCAAATACGCGAAGCTTGAATCGAAGATTAAACCGGCATGTAAGGTAACTCCTAAGGGACAGAATTATGACACATCAGTGTCTCTGAAACTCATTAAAAAGTAGTTAGTAGAACATAAAACCTCTAGCACTATTATTATATAACAATGAAGTAACTGGAGTAAATGTGGTAGCGTTGTGTGTTACCATTCATTCCTAAAAATGAATATCAGAGTGGACTCGCACAGAGAACTGAACTTTTGTTATTAAACATTACCATTGCATGACATATTTTGCAATTACGTCAGTTATATCACTTCCACTACGTTCTACATATCGGTGTAATGTGTTCCTCTTCCGATAACATAAAAATGTGCATTATCTAAATTACGTTTTCTAATGAAGCATTTCGTATAGATAGACGCATTAATCTATAGTTACGTCACTTAGATTATAAAACCATCCACTTTCCATTAATAATCATGGTACTGATACAATGATTGATATGTAAATTGCAATTCGACACAAAGCAGTACTCTAGAGCTGGCCTGCCCAACAGGCGGCCCGTGATTCATTAGACAGGTTTTAAAAATAATGTATGGTCGTTCAATGACTCCTTAAACAATATCACACTCAAATGGTTTCTAAAATTCATGATATATGCATACATAAATACATACATATCCAAGTGAAAGGCAAATGGCTGCATTTAGTGGAACCGTAGTCCACGGTGCTATACACACCGCAAATTACAGTTTTTGTTACAATTTACAAAGATACGGGGTTTAAGCATACAAAGCACGATTTACAATTCTGTCCATGGGAATGACAGTATTTCCATTCAAAAAATTAAAATTACTGTTATTCATTTATCAAAATCTATAGGCCTATGTATAAAATAATTGTTTTGTCTGTACATTTCTCAGAACAAAAAAGAATGGTATTTTGGTATCGGTCATTTCTACAGTAGGAAGGAAATGCCATTTTTAATTTTCCGTCATGTCTGTCTGTCTGTCTGTCTGTCTGTATATATGTAAGCGCATCATGAGAAAATTGCTGAACAGAATGTAATAAAAATCGATATATAACGTGGGAGAATAAAGTACTACAATCTAGGCTATATATAATTTAAATCACTCTGGGTGAAATGGCAGTTTAGGGGAAAACGTAATTCTCAAATATATATGCTATTAGTGGTTCTATCGATAAATATCACATAACTAAAGTTATAGATATTACAATTTTAGATCATTTACGTCCTTTACATTTTTGCAGTACCGGCTATAGTAACCGAGATATTCATGATTTAATCTGTTAGTGTCATGTGCGGTGCACTGGAACAGAAAGTAAGGATCTCGAACGTGTATTTAAGTTGTGAAATGATTATAAAAACGTGAATTTAGAAGAAATATACACAGGCTAATTTTCAACTAACACTATAAACACTATCGCTAAAATGTGCAGCTGCCGACGTTTTTCAGGCTTCATCAATGAGAGAGCCTGATATTATGGGGTGATATGGGCATCATACCGATATTGTAAATAAATCGCAGGCAGCAATTCAGTGCTCGTTGAAGTTTAAGTGTTTCTTCGCTTGTTATGTCAACTAAAACGACGTTACAGTAATCGAGAATAGGAAGAACCAGTGCCTGTAGACTATTAGTTTGGCCTTTAGCTCAAATGGAAATACAACTCCTTATTCCCGGTAAGAATGATTGGATTGTTGCAGAGTTTATCAGGTAATTGAAACCCAGGCAACCACAAACCACAGCTTAACCACCATAACTTCGTATTAGATTGGAAATGGTTCTCTTGAAATATAATTCGTTATATACAGTACAAAGATATTTATGGTTGTAGGCTTAACTATTTATTGTATCCGGTCAAAGTACCCTAAACAGGAATAACTTATTTCTTACTACGAAAATTGAAAATGACTTGGTTTTCAGCCGTCTTTCTTTCGTTATTTTCTGCCACCATTTGAAACTCGTGTATTGCCTCAGAGATCGAGAGTGTCTGGGAGAACTTCGCCTAATCTTCACGGCCTGTTATTTAACCACATTTGTCGCTGGATAGCGTACGCTTATCGCCTGCCTGCCCGCCCGCTTATTGTGCTGTACGCCGGCGGGATGAAATGTCCCGTGAAGACTACTGATGTAGAAGAAGGCATATAACGGGGAAATGTTGGCCGTACCGAGTGATTATGGTATTAGGAGTAGGTTATTACAGGCAATGAAGGGAAATGGACAACTGGGAGGCAGTGAGAACTGATGGCAGAATGAGTTCTTTGTTCAAGTTACTTACAAATGAAATGCAAGGTTTATTATTCATAGAATGTCTGATTTACTAAAAGGTACATAACGACAGAGAAGGGTTCAACTGTGTGGAAATGAAGTAAACAGTTTTAGCAAGCGAGTTGGTTATGTGGTTTGGATCACGTAGCTGTGACCTTGCACTCCAAAGCTAGCGGGTTCGAACCCCAGATTCAGCGGCTCTGAAGGTGATTTATCAAGGTTTCCACTATCCGTTCCTAAAATCCGTTGAAAATGATCCGAATGATCTGACGGGGATTCCAACGCAATCCTTCCGTGGAGACCGAGCATACATTTATGCCTCACCTTGGCAGCCATCACCGAGGATAATACGTTGTTACTCCCTGAAGAGCGTTCGGGCACCGGTTGGGTAAGAAGAAGAAATCTAAGAGGATTGAATGTCAGGTCATGAATACAAAATTGGAACAGGTAGATATTTCGAATATTTAGGATGTGTAATCTCCAAAGTTCATAGTAAGTAAGTAAATTTTAATCGAGATGTAGCAAACAAAATACAATGAGCTCAGAATTGCAATCAACAATATTCTCTAAAAAGGAAGTCAGCTCCCTCACGAAACTGAAACTGTGTTTATACCGCTCTGTTTTTAGATTGCCTTCGCTTTGCGGGAGTGGATGTTGGGTGGATTCAGGCGGGGTTACTTTGTGACTGCATGGGTTACTTTGTGACAGGTGTGCGCCAAACAATTATTTCATATTTCGCGGGATATGCATCGATCGTCTGACAATGAACAGTATATGTTTTCACTCCTCAATAATGCTGCTACCTGTGTGTACAATGATAATGACTTAAGTGTTGGATTATTGGCTACAGAGAGCCTTTTGGTGCATTGTACTGAGCATGTGATTTTGTGAATAGCGGGAAACTTTTGTCGGCGAAAGAAAACGTTAATGAGATACACACATCAAAGTTAGTTGAAATCTTAATTTAATGTTTCCTGATAAACATGCACGATTCCCATGTCGCTTTGAGCTTTCTTTCTGTTATTGTTGTTAAAATAAAATAAAGAAGAGAAGTTTAAGGGGTAACTTTGTGACAACATTGGCACTGCCAAAAAGTAAATCCAGTGTTCTAAAATTGCCCTTTTCTTTTTGTTACGGAGATATCCATGGTAGTTAAGAGGTGAAAGAAGGTGCGGGCTGGAATAGGTCTCAAATACAAAATTAAAGTTAAGTTAAAACTTTAACAAAGGTTATATTTTCTTTTCAAAATCAGTCAATAACAAAGTATAACAGGTACCAAGTAGCAGATCAACAAATTAAGAAATTACAAATTACAGTTCGTTACAAGATTTGGGCTTCGAGCCCCACAATCACAATCCTTGAGCTATGAGCCCAACTTTACCAATGTACCAAGTTCAAACAAAGGGGCAGAAAACCCCAATCATGCCAAGGAGCACTTGCTCCCAATTACCATATTAAGCCTCCTAGAGGCACACAGAAATCAAATTTAGGAAAGAGCAGACCCGCTCTCAAAGTTCAAGCCTATCAAAGGCCACAACGAATTTCACTTCTAATTGCCCTCAAGGCACACATATAATGGTACAGGGGTACCTCATACCCAATCTACTGGGCCTTCGCAGGAAGGAAAACAAACGGGTTAAGTAAATGGCCCAAAATACAAAATTGAATGGAGGCGATAACTTGCACTCCTACAAAAAGTTTTTGTCTTAAAACCTATGTGGCGCTAGGCCGATAATACATGGGCTAATCCCAAGCTAGGGAGGTGACACGTATGAGAAAACTTTACTACATTAAAGAAGAGAAGAACGGTTATGAAAACGTAGTCACCTCCATTTCAAAATGAAGGGCCACGAACCTGCTACGCAGGCGTAGCAGGGGGAGAGGTGATACTCCCACGTGGCGCGTCCCAGGTGGCGGATAGGGGGGTCCTAACCGGCTTGCCGGCGGACTTGAGGGAAATAAAATACCTCTCGCGGACCAAACACACACCCCCTGTGGGTGGGGGAGGCTGACGAATAATACACCCACGGTATCCCCTGCCTGTCGTAAGAGGCGACTAAAAGGGGCGACCAAGGGATGAATGAATTAGAACCATGAAACTACTCTTGATTCGTACCATCATGCGGGGAACACCATAGGTTGCATGTACTTGCGAGTAGTATCACTAACATGGTACGAAATATGTTTGTTATTCGTTGCAGTAAAAAGCCTGGCCTGGTGGATTCCAGTACCCGTGCGTCGTACCCATGTGTGCACCACCGCGGGTCTGGGCGTAACCTATGAGTTGTACCACTATATGAGCAGCACCATGGGTCTGCGTTGCCTGTGATTAGTACCCACTATGTGAGGAACACCACGGGAATACCGGCGCCCGTGTTTAGTACACCTAGGTGGGGAACCTTCTCGGTTTGCGTTGACTCTGAGTTGGGCCATTGTGTGAGACACACCATAGGTCTGCGTTACTTGTACGTATTGCAATACTTGTGAGTAGTACCATCTTATGTGGAACACCGTGAGTCTTCGCTACTTCTGATTAATGCCCCAACATTACACATACCATGGTTCTATTTTACTCGCGACATGTACCATTCTGTGGGGCCTTAGACATGGATTTTGCATCCCCTTTAGACACCAAGCATCATTGTGCTTTATAAGTGGTTCCTTGGTTGGTAATAGTGTTATTTTCGTTCTCTATTGAATCCGATCCACTGGTTTTTGTTTTTGTTTGTTTGTTTTGTGTTTTCTTGGGTTCCTGTCCATCCATTCATTCTTCATGATCTTTTTTTTTTATTTTTATTTTGGTCAGTGGATGCCTTTGTAATTTTTGTTCTTTCATTTCATACCATTAGGGGCCGATGACCTTCGATGTTAGGCCCCTTAAAACAACAAGCATCATCATCATCAAAATGAAGGGGAGTTCGAGAGGGTGAAGCACTCTCTATCCCCGCTTTACAGTAAAAGATATTTGTAGATTTTACATAGAAAACGAATTTACATTTTAAAAAGATGGGTTACATATTAAAGGATTCGAACCTTCTCCGAGAGTTAAACTGCTGAGCTAGCAAGAAATGAAGATGTTAACAGGCCATTACCTTGTTGAAGAACTGCTGCTTGAAGAAAGACGCGCTTCCCGCCCCCTGCTACATATTCACACACTGAATTAGATGTTATACTGGTGGCACGGAGACAAGAAAATCAGCAGTTTTTATACCCTCGTGGAAAATTCGAGACCTTTCAGGAATGAGTAGACACACCACCTCAATTTTATTGGATAGCTAAAAGTTACACATCAACATCGAAAAAGAAAGACACTTTTGGTCAGAAATTAATTACAAAAATTAGTGATTGGTTAAATTCAAAACAGGCGGAAAGAAAGGATAACTGTTGCCAACCCACAAACCACAGAACAAAATTTAGTAAAAACAAAACTTAGGAATACAATATTTCTTCAGGAGAGTACATTCCTTTACACCAGAGTGCGTTATCATAGTTTTTGGTAGAGACATCTGTTAGAGATTGTCCACACTCCTTAATCGTTGAAAAACAAAGGCAAATCAAAAACACTCAGTGACATCTTCTGAATAACCGTGGAATTAGTTCAGTAGTTAAAGTTCCAAGTTTCTCCAGTAGAGAAGTTTCAATTGGCGCAAGATTTGAACTTGCGTCGGAGAGGTGTACCGCCCGATACACTTTTAAAGTAATCTGGAGTCAGAAAACGATGTTCCACTATACTGAAGCAAGAATGTCCATCTCTTGTTAAGATCTAATTCAGAACTAGTTGAAAATGATATGTGGTATTTGCCCTCTAAGCCAGGAAGAAGTGCTAAAGCACATGTACAACAGGGCAATGGATGTAGAAGGTGATGCTGTGAAACAAGCTGTAAGTTTCATTGAGAACCTGAATCTCAAAAGAGATAAGGTAAGAAATAATGGCTGAAGAAATGGGAGATGTATAGATGTGCCTCCTGGAAGAGGTATAAGAGCTTCAGATTATGACACTGTAGATGAGATTTCTAGCTGTAGCGGCACCAACGGGAACTGTCGCTCAAAGAACATTAAAGGCACGCGAAAAGAGGATTCAAGTAAAAATGAGTATGATGACATCTGTACTGAGTCAAAAGACAATTCATTGCATGAAGAGGAATTTAATTCTGACTCTGAAGTACTTCCTATTCGTGAAAATCGTATCTTCGAATCCTATGATAAGATTGTTGGAACATGCGTAACTGTAACAGTCGAAGGCAATTACTATCCAGGAGACGTAACGAAATAATACAAGCAAGGTGCAGTTGTCAGTGCTATGGATAGCACCGAGAAGTGGCCGGACATCAAGGATACTAGGGGGAACACTTGAAATCTATGGCATTCCAGAACTTACAGTTTGTAAACTATTCTCTCTTGAATGATGCAAATATTGCAAGCGGTCATATCTGAGGGTTTAACATATATCGAGTGTGTTGTATTATCATGGTTGTATTTAGCAGAAGTCTTAAGTAACCACTTAATGGGGGTAACTTTGTGACATCTGCACCAAACATGGAAATGCAATGGTAAAAAGGTGGTGTCACAAAGTAACCCACCTAACGGGGTAACATTGTGCCAAGTTCTTGAAATATTAAGTGATTAAATGCAAATACACGCATAAAAATTGTTGTAAAACATGAATAAAGGATGGAAGCATACGACAATAAAGAAAAAACCTTAATACATAATGATATTATTCCGAATACATTGAAGAAATCGTCAAAACTGTCACAAAGTAATCCCAGTTTACGGTAGTAAATATGAAAGTAGCGAGAATAATTGCTGGCAGGAGGGTGCTCGGAATGAGGAAATAAAAGCTAAGTTAGGAATGCACTCAAAGGATAAAACTGTGGGCACAAACCGTCTTCGGGAGTGAGGGTCATGTGACGCAACTGGACGAGGAGAGGTTACCTAGCACAATAACGGACTCCGCCTTTGAGGTTAAAAGATGATGACATCTGCTCTTTAAAGGGGCCTAACAGCTAAATCATCGGCCCCAAATGGTACGAGGTGCAACGAAATGCGAATTGACACTTGAAAATGTATCCTTTGACTTGAAACAAAAACAACCAGTTGGCTCCAATTCACAATGTCTTCATTTCTATGAATACCGAGCTCGATAGCTGCAGTCGCTTAAGTGCGGCCAGTATCCAGAAATCGGGAGATAGTGGGTTCGAGCCCCACTGTCGGCAGCCCTGAAGATGTTTTTCCGTGGTTTCCCATTTTCACACCAGGCAAATGCCGGGGCTGTACCTTAATTAAGGCCACGGCCGCTTCCTTCCACTTCCTAGGCATTTCCTATCTCATCGTCGCCATAAGACATATCTGTGTCGGTGCGACGTAAAGCAAGTAGCAAAAAAAATCCTATGAGGATACGTATCATCTAAGGGAGTCCAAAATCCAGCTACCGGCCCCTCACCGTGGTACTAATCACTGGTAAATAAGAACCATGGTGTTTCTCCTATAGTGGGACTAATCACGGGAGCCGGTATTCCCGTGGTGTTCTTCATTTGGTGGAACAAATGACAAGCCGCGGATGCTCATGGTGTCGCTCAGATAGCGACACAAATCATAGGCAATGTAGACCCACGGCGTATCACACATTATGGTAACTCCCACAGGCAACACAAACCCATGGTTTTCCTCCCATAATGGTACAACTCTTAGGCAACGCAGCCTCACATAGTGCTAATAATCACGGGCGCCAGCCAAACCCGTGGTATTTCTCACATAGTAGTACTAATCGCAGGCAACGTAAACTCTTGGTGTTTCTCATAAACGCAGACCCATTCTGAACACAGTGGAATTCGCACGATGACCCCTATCACAAAGAACGTTCAGACCCGTACTGTTTCTCTCATACTGGCACTGTTTCTATGTAAAGTAGAGGCAGTGTTTTCCTCGCAAGGTGGCACTAGTCGACCCATGGTGTTCCGCACGTAATTGTACTGATCTCAAGTAGTCTCATGGTTCTAATCTCATCATCCCTTGGTCGTCCCTTTTAGTCGCTTCTTAAGACAGACAGGGGATACCGTGGGTGTAGTCTTTGTCTGCGTCCTCCACCCACACGGGTAGAGAGAGAGAGAGGGAGAGAGAGAGAGAGAGAGAGAGAGAAGGATCAGACACTTCGAAAAACTAAGTACCGGACAAAGAAAGTCAAGGGCCACGAAGGGCGTGAAGATGTAAGACTCCCTAGGCCTCGAATGCTCTAATACCGTCAGGGTCGGAAAAGAACAGGAGTCAGCCAAGGGAGGTCGGACACGATAGATGAAAGGGAGGATCCTAGCACAAGTAAGTGTAAGAATCTCTGGGCTCAGCTAAGGGCCCCGTAGTCGCCAACCCACGCTCCTAATTTGAGAGCCCGTAGGGCCCCTTTCAGTCGCTTCTTAGGACAGACAGGGGATACCGTGGATGTAGTCTTCATCTGCGTCCCCCACCCACAGGGGGTGAGGGTAAATGAAGTATTGGTTATAAGTTCGTGTTTAATTACTTAATGATAATAGGTGTCAAATTAAGCGAGGCCGCAGAGATAGTTACAGAAAGAGGCTTGCAGACTGAACACTGGAAAACATAAATATATAATGTAGATGTATGGACGGTCGTTGGTGCGTGGTGCCAAGGCAATCCATAAAGGGATGCTCGGTACACGTAGAATGATAGGAGTTCGAATTCCCCATCAGAAAGGCGAAAAATTTAATAACTTGCAATTCTGTAACAGCACTGGCAAATTCCTAGGAATAAATGCAACAAGCATTGAGCTAACCATTGTATCATATTTTTATGGAATGTGGAAGCTCTTACCTCACTCTACTCTAAGACCCTTCGTGGCCTGCTCGGAAATGACATGGTTTTGGTTTAGCTTAACCTCCTTATGGTCATAGCTGTTATTAATAGTATTCCGAGTATTTCTTATAAATCACATTGATAATGTTTTACATGTTGCTATTTTGGCTGCCAGTGGATACATTCTTCTCTTACTCTCACAGATAGTAGAGAAAAATCGAACTCTATTGGTTTGCCAATGGATGAGTTTTCGTTAATTTTGTCGGGTAAACACCATATGTATCACTAAATATCTTTTACATGCCGATGTCATATGACATGGATTTTCTTCCAGTCCTTCAAAAATTCGAATACCTGCGCCAGGTTTGAACACACGATCCCATTGACCCACAGAAGAGGCAAGTGATTTCAGACAAAGTATGACATATAGGATCGATTATATTGAGGAACCCATTTGAGACCTCATGGTGACATGATAATGTTAAAGGTTTCTTATCTTCAGAATTTCAAGAACAGAAGAATTGCTTCCTTTGGCTGGAAACCTTACCATGCAAAGTCTACAGTTTCCTTCCTCATCTCATTCGCCGGAAATATTGGCTGACCACATTCGCAAACAGTAGCCTACACGCTCCACTGCTATATATGAGATTTGCTCTGGTATTATATCTCGACACAACCACTCGAAGGAGAGACAGCCGTCTACCGGTTATGTAAAAGTAAAACACAACTAGATAACAACGGGCTTTCAAGTCTTCCCAGAGGACGACGTCGCAATCAAATCACTGCTGACTACCTGGGTCTTGTCTGGCAATCAACCAAATGGCTGAAACAACCATCATAGTTCAAGGAACTGCACGAATTGGATAGTACAGGTTGTCATCTATAATGTTAAGAGTTTGCAGAGTCGAATTTAATCTTCCTGTACACTCACTGGATCTGTGACTATACTACGTTAATATTATTGTTTCTCCTTTCATGAAATAATCTCTGTTGTACGGGTCAAACTAGTCAATACTTATTTGTGACAATAAGTTGTTATCTACATTTTATTTAGTACAGTATATGTTTTGTCTAATCCCTTCAACAGCCTTACAAAATATTCTTAGCATATTAAAACCTCACTTTCTGTTGCCGTTACAAGTTTTCCAAAATAATTGAAATACACTACCTTTAAAATATTGGTTACCGGTACACTGTTAAAATATTATTATTATATTACATATCGATAACAGTTTGTTGTCACAAGTACTGTAAGTATTGACAAGGCAAGCCCATATAACATAGATTACTGTATTTTGTCAATACGGACCAATCGGACTACAAAATAGTCAAGATAATAAATTCTCCTTTTATGTGCATAGTTTCTGTTTATCAAGACAACAAACGAAATTATACAACATTGAATATTCCAGTATTTATACAGTTTTATAGAGGATAAGCTCAAGAATTAAAAGAAACGTCTGCAACATTCGGAGGAAAAGCTATGGAAGAACGAATCGTACAAGAGAACGCTTTCAACCAAGAAGGAATCTCAACCCTCGCTGGGGAAAAAGTGTACAAGTGTCAATAATGTAACAGTGCGTTTTCGCGAATTGTTGATCTCAAAATACAGAAGTGCATCCACTCGGAGATGAGATTACAGTAGTGTACAATATGCAGTACTACGTTTTCACGAAACGAACTAGGAAAAAACCAATATACTAATGCTATTCAGGATATGCTCACCTGATCAGTTAAACTGAGCACTGTCCCTGCATTGCAGGAGGCCATAGCCCTTAGCGGATTCACAAGGCTATTTATTTCTTATTTTATTTTACTGCGAAGACCATATAGTGAATAAAATATAATAGAACAGAACAGGTTATTAGTTTATTGTAACCCAAATTGATACGTATCTGTCAGAAAATCATTACACCAGTTAGTTTGCCTGTAACTACTGTAAACTTTCTAACTACATCATTTTTTCCTTACAATTTTATTTACGTCACACAGTCACACATAGGTCTTATGCGAACGGTGGGATAGGAAAGGGTTAGGAGGGAGAAGTAATTTGCCGTGGCCTTGAATCATTAAGGTACAGTCCCAGCATTTGCCTAGTAAGAAAATGGGAAACCACGAAAAACCATAACACATATTTCCACAATATTTGTATGTAAAACGATATTTAAGACAGTCTATAATATGCAAATTAGATGATGATGATGATGATGATAATGATGATGATGCTTATTGTTTTAAGGGCCCTAACATCTAGGTCATCGGCCCCTGATGGTACGAAATGAGACGAAATGCAATGACAAAATAAAAATCCAAAATCCTCCACTGACCGGAATTCAAAGCGTGAGGACGAAAAATTAAAGGATGGATATGAAGTTAAAACAATCAGTGGAGACGACCCGCAATGCCTCAGTCTCAGAAACTGATGGAAAACAATAGTAATACTGACCAAGGGACTGCTTCTATAGCTCAATACTGAATCGATGATGCTTGCAAGCTAAAGGGGTCCAAAATAGAGCTCATCCGCCTCACATAATGGTACTTATCGCTTGGAAAGTAGAACCATGGTATCTGACATAGTGCGGTACTAATAAAAAGTATCGTAGACTCGCGGTATTCCACACATTATGGTACTACTCACAGGTAATGAAATTCTCACATGTAATATAGACCTATGGTGTTTCACACATAACGGCGCCATTTACAGGCAACGCAAACCTATGGTGTTCATCACATAAGTGTACTAACCGCAGGGACTCGTACTATACCGTGGTGTTCGTTATATAGTGGGTACTAATCATAGGCAAGCAAGAACCCTGGTGTCGCTCATATAGTGCTACTAATCACAGGTACCGTAAAAGCCTGACCGCACGGTGCTCCTGAGGGCTACTGATGATGATGATGATGATGCTTGTTGTTTAAAGGGGCCTAACATCGAGGTCATCGGCCCCTAATGGTACGAAATGAAACGACAAAGTAAAAGTTCAAAATTATCCACTGACCAAAATAAAAAATGCCATGAAGAATGAATGAACGAATGAATGAATGAATGAATGAATGAATGAATGAATGAATGAACATGAATTTAAAACAATCAGTGGATCCGACTCAATAAACTAACATAGTTAATAGTATTACTGACCAAGGGACCACTTCCAAGGCAAATCGAGGATGCTTGGTGTCTAAATGGGTCCAAAATACAAGTCAAAGGCCCCTCAGAATGGTACTTATCGCTAGTAATGTAGAACCATGGTATCTGTCCTGTTGCGGTACTAATCAATGGTAGCAGAGACTTGCGGTATTCCACACATTATTGTACTACTCAACGCTTATGAAATTCGACATTAATACAGACCTATGTTTTTCTCACTCTGCGGCGCCATTCACAGGCAACGCAAACCTATGATGTTCATCACATAAGAGTACTAACCACAGGGACCTCTCCCTATCCCGTGGTGTTCCTCATATAGTGGGTACTAATCACAGGTAAGGCAGGTCCATGGTAGCTATCATCCCATGGTCCCGCTCATATGGTGGTACTAATCACAGGTACTGCAAAAGCCGACCGCGCTGTGCACCTGTGTGCTACTAATCACAAACCTATTTCGTACCTAATATAGTGGTACTACGCACAAGTAAAAGCGACCCTTGGTGTTCTCCGCGTGGTGGTACTAATCACATGTAGTTGCATGGTTCGAATACAACCATCCCTTGGTCGCCCCTTTTAGTCGGCTTTCACGACAGGCAGGGGATACCGTGGGTGAATTATTCGTCTGCCTCCCCCACCCACAGGGGGTGTGTGTTTGGTCCGCGAGAGGTATTTTATTTCCCTCAAGTCCGCCGGCAAGCCGGTTAGGACCCATCTATCCGCAACGTGGGACGCGCCACGTGGAAGTATCATCGCTCCCCCTGCTACGCCAGCGTAGTAGATTCGTGGAATATGCAAATTAATCGGCAATATTAGTTACCGGTACTCATTAAAATTGACAATTCTTCTGCGTTATAATATGATGCTCATATTCTCAGTTTCCGACTACGATATTGTTTTTAACAGTGAATCTAACGGCATATTTCGGAATGTTGTGGCTATTTATGGACTTCCCTCTGGAAGTTCGAAGTCTTACCGGTCACTGGCTACGTCGTTACTTTCAAACAGCGATTTCATTTGCTGCATTAGTTGTTTCCCTCCACGATTGAGTTATCTAGCATTCCAACTCACTCTCATTATTCAGCCCGCTTGAGTTTATTGTAAATTCTCAAAAAATGAGTGTACTATACTGAACTTTTGCCCGCCCCGCGGTGTGGGTGTAGCGAGCCTGCCTCTTACCCGGAGGCCCCGGGTTCGATTCCCGACCTGGTCAGGGAGTTTAACCTGAATCTGATGGCTGGTTCGAGGTCCACTCAGCCTACGTGATTACAATTGAGGAGCTATCTGACGGTGAGATGGCTGGCCCGGTCAAGAAAGCAAGAATAACGGCCGAGAGGATCCGTCCTGCTGACCACACGGCACCTCGTAATCTGCAGGACTTCAGGCTGAGCAGCAATCGCTTGGTAGGATGGCCCTTCGGTGATGATGATGATGATGATGATGATGATGATGATTGTTGTTTAAAGGGACCTAACATCGAGGTCATCGGCCCCTAATGGTACGAAATGAAATAATAAAAAGTACAAATTCATCCACCGACTAAAATGGATGGATGGACATGAACGTAACAAAAAACAAACAAAAACAGTGGATCAGACACAAAAAAAGGTAGTAAATAATAGTATTACTGACCAAGGGACCACTCATAAAGCACAATGATGCTTGATGTCTAAAGGGGTGCAAAATCCATGTCTAAGGCCCCACAGAATGGTACATGTCGCGAGTAAAGTAGAACCATGGTATTTGTCATGTTGGGGTACTAATCAAAAGTAGCGAAGACTCACGGTGTTCCACATAAGATGGTACTACTCACAAGTATTGTACTTCGTACAGGGAACGCAGACGTATGGTGTTTCTCACACAATGGCGCCACTCACAGCCAACGTAAGCCGATGAGGCTCTTCACCTAGGTGTACTAATCACGGGCGCCGGCATTCCCTTGGTGTTCCGCACCCTAGTGGGCACCAACCACAGGCAACGCAGACCCACGGTGTCGCTCATATAGCGGTAGAACACTCAGGCTACGCCTAGACCCGCGGTGTTGCTCAAATGGGTACGACGCACGGGTACTGGAAACTCCCAGGCCAACCTCTGTACTGCTACGAATCACATACCTATTTCGTACCTAATTTAGTGGTACTACTCGCAAGTACAGGCAACCCATGGTGTTCCCCGCATGATGGTACGAATCAAAAGTAGTTTCATGGTTCTAATTCAATCATCCCTTGGTCGCCCCTTTTAGTCGCCTCTTACGACAGGCGGGGGGTAGTGTGTTTGGTCCGCGAGAGGTATTTTATTTCCCTCAAGTCCGCCGGTAAGCCATTTAGGACCCCCCTGTCCGCCACCTGGGACGCGCCACGTGGGAGTCTCACCTCTCCCCCTGCTATGCCAGCGTAGTAGGTTCGTGGATGGTCCTTCGGGGCTGTTGCGCCATGGGAGGGGGGGGAAGTACTGTACTTTTCCATACACAGAGATCCAATTTTCCTTCAGGAGCACATCTGGTAGCGCCATGTTTTAATACTTTATATTTATTTACCATTCGAATGCGAGTAGTTATGTGATATTTAAAGCAGAATATTTTAAACTTCTTATCAAATATTTCAAGGTTTTTTAGCACATCAAATTCCTCTCCTTAAAGATAAGGTATAGAGAGGTTTGGAATTGATTCCAGGCTTCTGAGACGCACATTAGTGATTACAAAAAATAATTGTGTACAACCTACAATACCGGCCAACATTCAGATGCTGAAACTTTTTTCGACCGACGGAAGTCTAACAGGAAAATCACTGTGTCATGCCTTACGATCATGGCTACAAGGTGCACAGAATAACAATTGATCAAGGAAGATCAGACTGCAAGAATAAAACAGTGGATCGTGATAAAAGTAGAAGGAAGATAGCCCGGAAAAAGCTCGATGCCCTGTTTGTGACCTCTCATCCTGTCGCACCAGTGGTCAGCACGTGGGGGAGATTCATATCACGACACATTGCCTGAATATTAGCCTACACGACTGTGTCTGTTATTCGTGAGACAAAAAGTAATTACTTTCTCATCCGTATCCTGGGACGTAAAAAAAAGGCTCTTTATGACCAACAATGATGTGCAGTGGTCCGTAAATATCAGATGTGAAGCAGCCTGTAAGCATCAGAAGACCGGTAATTTTATCCTGTGTGTTCGAATCGATATCTTTGTGACCCTGGCGGAAGATATCAAATCGGATTATTTTCGAAAAATGCGCTTCTGGGCATGGACATTGATGTACAAAAAGAGCTGAGCAACGATTTTCCCAAAACTTCGCAGTAAATGCTGCAGTAAAGACAAGGGAGGGCATCATTAAGATAAGTTCCAGACAACGAGTTCATAAGTATTAAAAATAAACACACCGAGCTCGATAGCTGCAGTCGCTTAAGTGCGGCCAGTATCCAGTATTCGGGAGTTAGTAGGTTCGATCCCCACTGTCGGCAGCCCTAAAGATGGTTTTCCGTGGTTTCGAATTTTCACACCAGGCAAATGCTGGGGCTGTACCTTAATTAAGGCCACGGCCGCTTTCTTCCCACTCCTAGCCCTTCCCTGTACCATCGTCGCCATAAGACCTATCTGTGTCGGTGCGACGTAAAGCAACTATCAAAAAAAAAAAAAAATCTAAATATTTGAGTGTGATTCATAAAATATGATGATGTTCTTTCAGGAAAGAAACTTGTCATCTTTGTTTAATAGCGTGGATTTTTATTCCTTGTTAAATAGTGTGGTCCGGTCTAGAAAGCAAAGAATATAGGCCGAGAGGATCCGTCGTGCTGACCGCACGATACCTCGTAATCTGCACGCCTTTTGAATGAGCAGCAGTCGCTTGCTACGCCATGAACCTTCGAGGCTGTTGCGCCATAGTTTTTTTTTACAAGTAGTGTGTTTTTACAGGTATTTTATAGTGCAATATTTATATTGAACTTGTGTATTCGACATACTGAAAGGCATTGACGTTACATTTAACTGAGTGGACACTGGAGAGTATGGCTTCCTCCTTAACAAACAAAACATAATATTATTATTTATTATTATTAGCGTATTCTCCCAATAATGGAAGACGTTAAGCAAACAACTCAATCAAGCTTTCTTTGGGTTCTTCTTGTTCTTCCAATAGGCTTTCATTCTCTCTGAGAAGGCTTGTTTACGTTCTTCCGTTGCTTTGGTTGCTCTGATGTAACTTCCCACTTGTTGACTTTGTGTCTGAAGGTGTCTCTTTCTAAAATGTCTGTTGCACATATGTTTGCGTTTTTGAGGTCCTTTCGAAGTTCGTCCAGCCAAGGTGTTGAATTCTTAAGTGAGCTAACATAATTTAATGTTCTTTTTGACAGTCGATTTTCTGGTAATCTTGTGAGGTGTCCAAAGAATTTCATTCGTCTTTTCTTAATGTCAATTTCAATGTTTGAAACTTTTTCTGTTGTTTTGATTGATTGTAGCCTGTAACAATCTTGGGTATATCTTGCTCCTAGGATTTTCCTGATGATCTTCCTCTCTTGCTTTTTTATTTCTTCTAATTCTTGTTTACTGTTAAGTGACAATGTTTCACTTGCGTAAAGGACTGTTGGTTTAATGACTGTGTTGTAATGCAGAATTTTTGTCTGTCTTGACATGCATTTTTTGTTGTAGGTGTCTTGAACTAACCCTAATGCCTTCTTGACTTTTTGGAGACGGTTTTGCTGTGAGATTCTTCTCAAGGCCTGTCGGTTCGATGAATTCTCCGAGGTATCTAAAGTACGAGACCCGGTCGATTTTACCGTATTTTGTTCTCAGGCTCGTGATATCTGTCTTTGAACAGAAGAATTTAGTTTTCTCAAATGAAATCTGTAGTTCCACTTTTTCTGCAGATTCCTTAAGTATCTGAAGCTGCTTGATGGCAGTCTCCTCATCCTCTGTTAAAATCGCCAGATCGTCCGCAAATGCAAGGTATGGTACGTAGAGGTGGTTTTTGGGAAAGCCCAATCGGATCGGTTTCCAAGATTCACGTTTCTTGAGTTCCTTCTCCCATTCTTCCATAACCTTGTCTAGGACGACGTTGAACAGAATAGGAGAGAGTCCATCACCTTGTCTCACACCTGTTTGAATGTCGAAGGGTTCTGAAATTTCTCCCATAAATTTCACTTCAGATTTTGTGCCCGTTAGTGTTTGTCTTATGAGTTCTAGGGTTTTGGGATCTAGTCCTCTCTCTTCTAGAATGTGGAATAGTGAGGGTCTGTCTATCGAATCATATGCCTTTTTGAAATCTACAAATGTGCATACTGTAGGCTTTTGTCTGAGGGCTCGTAGTTTAAGTATGGTTTTGAGGTTGAAAATTTGTTCTGGGCATGACCTGTTTGGTCTGAATCCTGCTTGAAATTCTGATAATTTGGGTTCTAATTGTTGTTGTGTTCTATGCAAGAGACAGGCTGATAGTATTTTGTATGTGACTGATACAAGAGAGATTCCTCTGTAATTGTTTACGTCTAACTTGCTGCCTTTTTTATGTAGTGGATGGATTAGAGCAATCTTCCAGTCATCCGGGAGCTTTTAGGTTTGCCAAATATTTTGGATTATTTGTGTAATTTCTCTGAGTGAATTTGGGCCTAAATTTTTCAGAAGTTCAGCTACAATTCCGTCTTCCCCTGATGCTTTGTTGTCTTTAAGTTTCTTGATATGTGAATAAATTTCTTCTTGAGTTGGTGGTGCCGAATTTTCCGGTATGATTTCTGGCTGTACTTTCGGGAATCTCTTTTTGGGTTCTGGAAAATTTAAAAGCTGTGAAAAATATGTAGCTAATTCTTGGCAGTTTTCCTTATTTGTCAAGGCTAGTTTACCATCGTGCTTCCGAAAGCAAAGGTTCTGTGGGGAATATCCTTTAATTTGGTTCGCAAAGGTCTTGTAGAAATCGTGTGTGTTGTAATTTTTGAAGTTGTCTTCAATTGACTTCAGTTGGACATTGACGTATTTCCGTTTATTTTGTCTTAAAATCTTGGATACATGCTTGCGAACTTCGAAGAATTTCTTCTGTGTTTCTTCTGATTTGTTACAATTGTAGTTTTGAAATGCCTTTTTCCTTTCTTCTAGTGCGGTCTCACATTCTTGATTCCACCAAGGATGTTTTGGTTTCTTGCGAAGAGGGTTTAGGTCCTTCGCCGTTTCGATGATTTTAGTCTGGAAATTCTCCCAGCTCTCTGCAGGTCGTTTTTCCCATTCTTCTGAAATTTTGGAGTCCTTGATTTTGTGCAGATCAAATTTTGGAATCACCGATGTTTTCCTGTTGAATTTCCCTTTGGGTGTGAATTTAATTTTCATTCTGCTTAAATAATGATCCGAATCGATGTTAGCACCTCTGCGCACTTGCACATCATGAATTTCCTTTTGGAAATCATATGATATTGCCACATGATCAATCTGAAATTCTAAATGATGGATGGGTGATCGCCGAGTTTTTTGCTTTTTGGGATTCTTCCAGAGTGATGTTGACATAATTTTGAGGTTATTTTGTTGGCATAACTCAATGAGGCGTGTGCCATTTTTATTGGTGAATCTGTGGGCTGGATAGTCTCCCACTGTCCTCCTGTATTTGTATTCTCTGCCAAGCTGTGCATTGAAATCACCGAGTAGAATTTTCACATCATTTTTAGGGATTTTGGCCATTTCTGTTTCAAGTTCTTCCCAGAATCTTTCTGTTTTTTCAGGCTCCTTTTTATTGTCTCCATTTGTTGGTGCATGCACATTAATAAAGGTGTATTTTTTGTTTGTATGCCTGATTCTTAAGGTCATAAGCCTATTATTGATGGGTTTCACCTCTATTACTGAATCCAAAACTTTTTTGTCTACACAGAAGGCCATTCCTAGCAATGCTGCTCCTTTACCAATTTTCTTGTTTGTTCCGCTTTTGAAGATCCTATAATTATTGTAATCCATCGTTTCTGAATCAGTGAAGCGTGTTTCTTGTAGGGCCAGAATTTGGATTTTCTGCTTTGTAAGTTCTGTTGTGAGATTGTGCAGTTTTCCTGTTTGAATCAGTGTCTGAATGTTGAATGTGCCAATTAAAGTGTGAGTCTTTCGTGGAAGTTTATCAGAGCACTCCGACTTGCTCTCTCGTATTCGCCCAAGCTCCCCAGAATCCGAATGCTTGGTTGCCACTTTAGAGTGGGTGGATTGTCCACCTGGGGTAATTTTGTCTTTACTTGTACGAGTCATGTCTGCTTGTAAGCAATCTTCTAGCTTTCGCTAGTGGTGTAGAACCAGGGATTGTTAGTTCCTGGAGCATATTTACAGCCGCACCTCTGGTGATCAGACGCTGACCACTCTCCGCTTGCTACAAGTCAGACGCGAAGTGGATTTGATTCGGTTCTTCCGCCCTCTCTGCCATTGGGATATGTCCTCTTCTGCCGTTGAGGCCGTTGATCATTTCTCTGTTTACCTCAGTTGATCCGCGGGTGCTTATTTGGCTGAGCCTTATTCACACCTGTCCTGCATATCTACAGGAGCTTCCCCTATCAGCCATATGGGACGCGCCGTGTCGGGGTTGAGGCCCCCCACCCCAGTGTCTTACGCAGGGTTATGCCTAGCTCCTACTCATTTCAGAACCAGACCCCCACGTAAGCTTATTATTATTATTATTATTATTATTATTATTATTATTATTATTATTATTATTATTATGGTACCGGGCGGTACACCTCCACGCCGCTAATTTAAAATGTGCGCCAGTTGAAACTCCTCTGCTGGAGGAAGTCTGAACTTTATTGACGGTATTAATTTTCAAGTTTCTCAGAAGATGTCACTACCTGGAAATTTTAGAGTTTTTGAACTGTGTCATTTTCGACGTATTTTTGTTTTGCTTGTAGTAAGAAGTGTGAACTTTCTCTTCTAGAGGACACTACTGAAGATCAACAATAGTGCACCCTAGTGCGGAGTGAAAGAACTGTCTTTTGGAGAAATTTTTATTTCAAAAGTTTGTTTCTTGTTAAATTTCTTTCTGTTATTGTTTAAGTTGGCTGTATACCCCTCTCTTTCCCCTTGTTTGCATTTAACCAATCCCGAATTTCCGTTATTAATTTCTGACCAATCATAGGTATCTTCCCCCAACTTGAATATGTTGCTGTATCCTACCCAATAAAAAGTTTGTGGGAGGGTGTTTTCATTCCCCTAACACCTAGAACCTTCCGCGAGAGTATATAAACTGCTGATTTTAGGGTCTCTGCGCCACTTCTGTTCCATCTTTCTGTGTGTAAAGTACATAGCAGGGGGCGGGAAGCGCCTCTTTCTTCGGCAGCGGTCAACAACAAGGTAATGGCCAATTAATAACTTCTTTCTTTGCTAGCTCAGCAGTTTAACTCTCGGGGCGGGTCCGAAGTTTTTCCATTATGTAACCTTCCGTAAAATGTAAAGAAACTGGTATCTATCCTATCTTTTAAACTGCATATCGGGATAGAGAGTGCTTAACCCTCTCGAGCTCCCAATCATATTGTTTTGAGGTGAACTTATTTTTTCTCAACCTATTCTTCGTTAACGTAAAACAAATTGTTTCTTTCCTAAAGTCACCTCCGTAGTATGGGATTAGCCCTTGCATCCGTGGCCTAGAGCCAAATTAGGTTTTGAAACAAGTGTATTAGGAGTGCAGTTCGCCTCCTCTCAAATTGTTATTTTAGAGGTCATGTAATTACCCCCTTTCATTTAATAGACCTCAGTAGGTTGGGTATTTTACCCCTGTGTCTATGTCCAGTGAGGACAACTTGAAGGTGGAGTTCGGTGTGGCCCTTGAGAGGCTTAAAGTTGAGAGCGAGTGGCTCTTTTGTAAATTGAGTGTTGTATGCCTCGTGGAGGCTTTTCAGTGTAATTTGGAGCTAGGGCTCCTAGGCATGAATGGGATTTTCTGCCCCTCTGTTGAAAATTGTGTTTGGGGTAAAACTGAGCTGATTGCCCAAGCATTGTGTTTTCAGGGCTCGAAGCCCAAATCCTGTAAATATTGTAACTACCCTTTGACTTGCTACTTTGTACCTGCCATGCTTGTTATTTCTTTGTTTTTGAAAAGAAAATATAACCTTGTTAAATTTTAAATTAATTTTACTTTCGTAGTTTGAGACCCGTTCACACCCGCACCTTCTTTCACGCATAACTACCACAAAAACACGGTAACAATAATAATAATAATAATATAATTATAGTTCCCGCTTTAATATTTATATCATCCGCATCATTAACTACTTTTATGGTTTTCCGAAACGTCTTGGTGCCGGAATTTTTCCCCGCATGTAAATCTACCGACACGGAAATGGCGTATTTGAGCATCTTCAAATACCACCAGACGATCCATGTTCGAACCTGACAGCTTGGGTCAGAAGGCCAGCGCTCCACCGTCTGAGTTAGTCAGCTCGGCTCTCTAAACAGTCACATACTAGTATTATTCCTTGATTATTCCACGACATTTGGTACACTGTGTTTCAAATAAACTCTTATATAAATCGGAACATAATACAGAAATTAGTGGTAATGTCTGAGGAATATTTGACAGAAAGGCAATAGTAATGGTACAGTACGTTTGTGAATATGAATGTCGTGAGAATCCGTAACAGTACCCACCTTTTATAATACACCTCCGAGTGATATCGTAGCAATGGTACGAATGGTAAATTAACCAGGTGAGCTGATGGCGAGATGTTAATTTATTTATTTATTTATTTATTTATTTATTTATTTATTTATTTATTTATTTATTTGAAAGTCTACAGGTTTTACACCCAATTAAGTACCTTCTTAACATTCATTATCAATCTATGTCCATGCAGTTAAAATTTAACAAAAAGAATGTTAAAAAATCAACAAAAAACAAAATAAAACAAAATGAATATGAACATTATATATGATACCATTTACAGGTTGAAATAAATGAAAAATGCAGTAAGAAATCACACGGTAATACAAAGGAAAAGACAATACAAGAGAAACTTAAAACACAAATGAGTACACTGGGAAATATGATGAATACCAGGAAGGGGAATTATCAAAAATTTACAAATTATTTTAAGGCAGCCTTCTAGTTATTTTTGAATTCGTAATCCGATTCGTTGAATATATCGACTTCTTTTGTTACAGTGTTATAAATTGTTGTCATTTTCACGAAAGGTGAAACTGACGGATGCAAAAAAAAAAAATTTAAAAAATTGACATTTGAACGTGAAATATTTGGTGGTGACGTGATCATATCTGAGGAACCTGGAATGAAATTCGGTTTAACTTTCCTAGGAATCAAATCGACCTATTACAATTTTTCTTAGTATTTGTATAGAAATTAAGGACTGTCTGGTTTTCAATGAAGGAAATTGTAATATATTCCTCAATAACTGCGTTAATGTATCGAAAGGGCGAAAAGAATTAAACGTTTTGAAATAAAGGTAACGTAGGGACATGTTTTGTACAATTTCAATACCATGCACTTGTTGCTTTGTATACAGGATCCAGATTATTTCAGAATGCATATGTTAATACACTGAAAGTTCTCAAAAATGTTCAACTTCCCTCAAAAGATTTTGAATTTTTTTCTATGGATTCACAAAAACATGAAATACCCACATTACGAAGGAAGAACTCGAGTTAAAATTTCATGTAGAACAGTTCCATACGTCAATTACTCTAAGTCAATAATAGTACTCTAACTAAAACATTGTAAATAGTTTCAGATTCTGTACTACATACCCTGAATATAAGTTTTGTCGTTATTCGCAACCCCCAATTTTGGAGAAAGCCGAATGATACTTATTCAGTGTAAATAAAGCTCCACAAAAAGTACGACACGGTTTATGAGATTAATCCACGCACGCAGGTCTGATGAATTGAGGTACTGAAAGCGTTTCATTTGAGACAATATTCATATGGATAGAGTATTTTTCGTTTCGGAACTAGAAGTACCCTGACTGTACACCGCGACAAAATCTAAAATCTAAACTACTGGTAAGGTATTCTGAAGGCCAGGCCTAGCTAGCTATCACGAACGTTTCCAGGTGTCTACTCTGACACGGGAAAAACAGTTTAAGATTCCAATCTGATTTATAGTTTCCGCTTTAGTATTTATATCATCCGCATCAAATATGCTTAATGAATTGATGAACGTGATTTAAAATTACCATGCTATTCATGCAGCACGTGACGGTACGAAGCAAAGTGAAGGTTAATATTAGTTCAAGAGTTACTTTACCGTCATCAAATGTTCAGTGCTTGGAATGCTGGTCCGGTATTATGGTCGAAATAAGGCGATATCACAGTATTACACCACTTTAACTAACTTGAAGAAGTATGAGAGCTTCAAAGAAAAATAGTAGTAGAAAATTAATGAATATAAAACCATTTATTCCATTACTTGAATCTTTTTACATTCGATGATGACGGTGATGCTTGTTGTTTAAAGGGGCCTAACATCGAGGTCATCGGCCCCTAATGGTACGAAATGAAATGACAACAAAAAATTCAAAATCATCCACTGACCAAAAGAAAAAAAATCGTCATGAAGAAGGAATGGATGGACATGAACCAAAAAACAACACCAAAAAAACGAGCACACAAAAAATTAATGGATTCAAATAAAAAAAGGATCATATATAATTTATTACTGATCAAGGGACCACTCATAAAGCTGAATCCTGAATCGAGGATGCTTGATGTCTAAAGGGGTGCAAAATTCACGTCTAAGACCCCACAGAGTGGTACATGTCGCGAGTAAAGTAGAACCATGCTATTTTTCATGTTGGGGTACTAATCAAAAGTAGCAAAGACTCACGGTGTTCCACACAAGATGGTACTAATCACAAGTATTGTACTTCGTACAGGTAACGCAGACCTATGGTGTTTCTCACACAATGGCGCCACTCATAGACAACGCAAACCGATGAGTTTCCTCACCTAGGTGTACTAGGCACGGGTGCCGGTCCCACGGGCCCCGTGGTGTTCCTCACATCGTGGGTACTAATCACAGGCAACGCAGACCCACGGTGTCGCTCATATAGTGGGACAACTGACAGGCTACGCCCAGACCCGTGGTGTTTCTCACAATGGTACTAATCACGGGTACTGGAAACCCACAGGGGAACCACTCTCTGCTGCTACTAATCACAAACCTATCGTGTACCAAATATAGTGGTACTACTCGTAAGTAAAGGCGACCCATGGTGTTCCCCGCGTGATGGTACTAATCAATAGTAGTTTCATGGTTCTAATACCAGCATCCCTTGGTCGCCCCTTTTAGTCGCCTCTTACGACAGGCAGGGGATACCGCGGGTGTATTCTACATGTGCGTCCCCCATCCGCAAGGGGTAGTGTGTTTGGTCCGCGAGAGGTATTTTATTTCCCTCAAGTCCACCGGCAAGCCGGTTAGGACCCCCCTACCCGCCACCTGGGACGTGCCACGTGAGAGGAACGTGGGTTTTTACATTCCTTCAATACATACCAAAATAACTAATTTTCAGCCGTTGACCTATTTATGTTAGGAAATGTTCTTTGTTATCGTGATATTTATCTGAAGAGCTAGTTCCATAAATAAATAATGGATAAATACATCACTTTGATTTATCGTGATGGTTTTAAATGTCACCAGTGAAATGCAGGTTGTGTAAACATAATATTTGAGGTATATTCTTGAAGTTCATTTTAAATTAATGCTTTGCAAGTTTGTACGGTATTTTATGTTGTGATTCTTTTAGATTATCGGTAATAATTTAATACAATAAAATATTATCACCATAGTAGAACGTGTTTAACTTTATAAATTAAAATACCTTTCATATGTATCAATAGCACTGTAACTAGATTCCAATAAATTTCCAATTAGATTTTTCACTACAGCATGTCTATATCTTCTAAATCCACTCATTTCTATAGATAAGAATACAAATATAATGAAATGTTAAAATTCAAGAGTTATGACTTGAACTAGTCCTTTCAATTGAATGCGGTGTAAAATGTTGTATGAATATTGCTGTTCAACTGAAAGCAACAAATTTCGCAGAAATGATGAGGTAAATATAGTATCTTCAATACTTCCAAATGATGCTACGGGGTTATTAGCCTTTTATCATAAGGATCATAATACTTAAAAACAAAGTATTGGACATGGAAAAATCCTTAATTTTTAGAAGCTGAGGTATCAGAACCTGGAACAAGGTTAGAGCTGAGAGATATGTTTCTAAGGCACTAACAAAGGAAATGTTAGGTTGGTTCACATATATTTCAAGGAAACTTAGAGGAATATTCAGATGTGATATAAAAAATTAATAGTAATAATTATTTTTCTGTAAAATTAACGGTAATGCTACAATTAATTGTTACAAAATAACTGGATTGCTAAGAGAAGTTGTCTGGTGACGTATGCACTGCAGAAATACACCAATAGTACTATTTAAAAGTCAAATAAAACACTTCGTACCGAGAATGAGATTCTGACAAGAACAAAATTGCGTGCTCTAAAAACCTATTGTTTTAATACGTGCAGTATAGCAATATTTCAAAATAGTAGGAGTTTAAAAACCAGATAAGGCAGAATTAGATTTTGTTAGCGTCGTAAAACGCTCGGTTTAGGTTACTTCTGAAAATGCCTAATCAACAATGAACGATATTGTGCAGCTATTCTGTTCGAATGTGTTGTGTAGGCAAGGTAAACAGGCGCGAATTAAGCCGATACTTAAAAAACACATAATATTAAATTAATATTTTCGAACCTCTGCACATATCCTTCTGGAAGGACACCAGCTCTATCTGGGAATTTCAACGTCGTGTATAAATGAAGTTAAATTACGAAGGATGACGTCTTGGTTGCCTCTAGTCGTGCATGATGTTATTGTAAACTTTTATTATTACAAACGCGGAAAGTCATTTGTAGTTCATAATCAGACATTTGCTCATTCTGTGTACAACCCACATGAAAACACCAGGAGTACAGCGATATTCGTGATGATGATGATGATGCTTGTTGTTTAAAGGGGCCTAACATCGAAGGTCATCGGCCCCTAATGGAACGAGATGGACGAAATGACATATGATATTTAAAATTTAAAACGGAGCCACTGATTAGAGTTTTAAAAAATGCGATGAAAAATGAGTATGAAATTAAAACAATCAGTGGATCTAATTCGCAATGCCTTATTTTGGAATAAAATAAGAAAAATTACAGGAGATAATGGAATAAGGCATTGCCTGCTAGTACACATATATATACATACTTTACATTAGACGTGAAAAGAACACATTAAAATACGCAACACAAACTAAAATGAAGTCAATAGGATGAGAGCGTAATTGACACAAAGATACAAGCACAAAGGACATCATTACATACGATAAAACAGACCACTATCCCTCATAAAGCGGATGACGAGGTCTGCTGACTGCACGTCATCACGCAGGATAAGGGAGATGGTATCCGGGAGGTTAAGACTACGGCGAAGATCAACCAGGTCCGTACACTCCGTAAGCATGTGTACCACGGTAAGATGGTCACCGCAGGTACACACCGGAGGAGGTTCTCCTTTCAAAAGATGCGAGTGAGTCACGATACCATGGCCGACCCGAAGACGACATAATAGCACGGCTTCCCGCCGCGAAGCCCGAAGGGAAGTCCTCCATACCTTCGTCGTTCCTTTTATCGCTCTCAACTTATTGGGAGGTGGAATGGCCTGCCACTCCATCTCCCAATGGGACATAATATGATGTCGCAGCTGGGAGCGAATATCACTTGCTGGAACCTTGAAAGGCAACGGAAGCAGTGTAACTGCCTCCTTGGCAGCCTGATCTGCTAACTCGTTTCCCTCTATGCCCATGTGGCTTGGGAGCCACAGAAACGTGATTCTGGTGCCGGCATCCCAACACCCGGCCAGCAGGTCCTGGATCCGCTGCACCAGAGGGTGTTGAGGGAAACAGGTATCAATAGACTGAAGCGAACTCAAGGAGTCAGTACACACAAGAAAGCGTCGGCGATCATTGTATAGGGCGTACCGCAGAGCTCTGCAGATAGCATAGAGCTCTGCCGTGTACACACTACAGGTTTCCGGGAGAGCAAAAAGAAACCGATCATTGTCGACAACGAACGCACAGCCCACCTTCGCATCTGTCCTTGAACCATCCGTGTAGACGACGACTGAACCTGGATAGCGGCCAACAACGGACATGAAGAGCCTCCGATAAATCGAAGGGTCCGTGTTTTCCTTCGGGCCAGTGTGTAGGTCCAGGATTATTTCAGGACGTCGAACTACCCACGGAGGTGCCCCACTCGGTTGTCTGACAAGGCATGGAACCGAAGGTACTTTAAACAACCTGTAACTGCTCTCCAAGCGTATTCCAACCGGCCGCGTAGCTCGAGGACGAGCAGCGTACAGAAAATGGTTGCCATTGTTGAATACGCAAGGATAGCTGGGATGAAGTGGCATTTGTCGCAAATGAGCAGCATACGAAAGAAACATTTGCTGGCGCCGCAGGTGTAAAGGCGGCACACCAGACTCAGCGAGCAGGCTAGCGATGGGGCTTGTACGAAAGGCTCCCGTCGCCAACCTAACCCCGGCGTGGTGGATGCTGTTCAGCTTCGCAAGAACGCTTGGTCTTGCGGAGCCATATGCTGCACTGCCGTAGTCTAACCTAGATAAAACGTGTGCCCTGTAGAATCGTAGGAGCACCGCACGGTCAGCTCCCCAATTAGTGCTGCTAAGAAATTTCAAGAGATTTAGCCTCTTGGTGCATTGCACTTTTAGCTCCCGCACGTGTGGCTCCCACGATAATTTACTGTCGAAAAGGAGCCCAAGAAATCGGTAAGTGTCAACCACGGGAAGAGCGACATTTCCTAGATAAAGTTCAGGATCTGGATGTAGAGTACGTTGACGGTAAAAGTGGACAACGGAGGTCTTTGCAGTAGAAAACCGAAAACCATGTTCAAAGGTCCACTGCTCCACCTTCCGGATAGCTTGCTGTAATTGTCGCTCTGCGACTGCCATACTGTGCGAGCTATAGTGAAGAGCAAAATCGTCCACATATAGCGACGGTATTACTGCTGGACCAGCAGCAGCAACAATACCGTTTATGGCAATCGCGAACAGAGTGACACTAAGAACCGATCCCTGTGGGACTCCATTTTCTTGAACGTGGTATTGCGAATATGTCCTCCCTACTCGGACACGGAATAGACGGAGGGACAAAAAATTCGCAATGAAAACCGGCAAGTTACCTCGGAATTTCCATTGATGCAGGACTGAAAGGATATCATATCGCCATGTGGTGTCGTAGGCCTTTTCTAAGTCAAAGAAAACAGCTACCAAATGCTGTTTGCGGAGAAATGCATCCTGGATAGAACTCTCCAGGCGTACCAAGTGGTCAGTGGTGGATCGAGCGGCTCGGAAACCACACTGGTACTCGGACAAGAGTCCTTGTTTCTCCAGACACCACACAAGGCGGCGATTTACCATCCTCTCAAACAGCTTACACAGGCAGCTGGTAAGACAAATAGGTCTATAACTCCCTGCATATTTAGGATCTTTGTCAGGCTTGAGGACAGGAATGACGATGCCCTCTCGCCACTGAGACGGATAGTCACCCTCCATCCAGATTCGGTTGAACACACGAAGGAGATAGAGAAGACTGTCCTCACTAAGGTGTTTCAACATCTGGTTATGGATATTGTCTGGTCCAGGAGACGTGTCCTTGCAAAGCGCTAATGCGCTACGGAGTTCCCACTCCGTAAAGGGCACGTTATAATCCTCTGAATCCTGAGTGGCAAAACTGACGACGTTCTGCCTCCCGCTTCAGAGGTAGGAAGTCACGATGGTAATTCCCGGAGCCAGACACGTCCGCGAAATGGCGAGCAAGATGGTTAGCAATCGAGAGTGGTTCAGTGACGATATTGCCTGCAATGGAAATTCCCGGTACCGAAGATGATCCATGAATACCCGAAATACGCCGAAGTTTAGTCCACACTTGAGATGATGGAGTGTGTGACGTCATAGACGACACATATCTCTCCCATGAAGCCTTCTTACTTTGGCGAATAAGAACCCGCGCCTTAGCGCGGAATTTCTTAAATGTTACCAAGTTGGCCGCAGTAGGCTGTCTACGGTAACGTTTATGAGCACGACGGCGTTCTTTGATAGCTGCTGCTATTTCCTCGTTCCACCAAGGAACGAGTTTTCGGCGAGGAGTCCCCGAGAAGAACGGAATGGACTCCTCGGCAGCAGCAAGAATAACTCGGGTGACATAAGTTATTTCCTCGCCGACGGTCCGCCTGATATCATCGTTAAAGACAGCTAGTGATGTGTACTTTGGCCAATCAGCATGTTTAAGAATCCATCGAGGGGGAGCCTCGACGGATTTTTGGTTCATCAAAGTAAGAATGATGGTAAAATGGTCACTGTCACAAAGATCGTCGTGTGTGTTCCACCGAAACAGCGGAACCAACGTTCGGCTGCATAGACTTACGTCTATGCGAGAATATGTGCCGTAACGTACACTGAAGTGTGTTGGTTCCCCTGTGTTCAAAATACATAAATCCAGGTCTGTTACCAATGTTTCCAGCTCTCTTCTCCGGGGGCAAGGCGTCTCAGAGACCCATATGGGGTGATGGGCGTTAAAATCGCCCAACAAGAGGAAGGGCGGTGGAAGCTGATCTAGAAGATCAGTGACATCATTAATGTTAAGAGGTAGCCCTGGCGGAAAATAGACATTACACACTGTTGTTATGACAGGCAGCGGAACGCGAACAGCTACAGCCTCCAGCGGGGTTCTTAGTGGAACCTCCTCGCTGTAGGTATCAGAACGGACAAAAATGCCAACGCCACCGGACGCCCGGTGAGCATAATGTCGTTCTGTCGAGTATAGTCGAAAATTTCGCAATACCGTATGATGATCTGGTCGGAAGTTTGTTTCCTGAATATAGACTATACTCGCCGAATACTCGCTAATGAGCTGGCGCAACTCAGCAAGATGCCTATCATAACCGTTACAATTCCATTGTAACAGTGCCATATTGTAAGTGTGGACTTCTGAGGATTAGGATAGGAGCAACGGAATGCTACCTAACCTAACCTACACTCACATCCCCATCCGAGGATGGAGATTCGTGCTCCATGTGCAGCTCCTCGTCATCAGACGAGGTGATGCAGGCCTTCAACTTCTTCGACGTAGTCCGGGTGCGGGGTTTCTGCCCACGAGGGGAGCGCGCAGGTTTCCCCGAAGGAAGACCTGCTGACGCAGAATCAGGCCCTCCAGGTGGAGGGCGGGACAACCCATTTGTAGGAGATTTGGAAGAGCGCCTATTAAGGGCGCCCTTCTTCCCCGCCGTCGATTCTTGTTTAGACGGGCTGGGAGGGGATTTCCCAGCCCTGGTCGACGATGCCGCCTTCGCCGGCTTAGGCGCGGCTTTCGCCGACCTTGTAGGGGAAGGAGACGTTGTCTTCTTCCCCTTCTGTGCCGGCGTAGGTTTCTTAGCCGGCACAGGCAAATTAGTGGTCGAAGGCCGGGATGGACCAGCCTTCGAGCTTGTTCTCTTTGCGGCGTTGCTCGCAGGAGCAACCGCCGCCTTGGGCGCAGCGAACTTCTGGACAGGTGTTGCAGATGAAAATGAGGAACCTGGCAGGGACTGAGCTATCAAGCTGAAGTCTAGTGTCTTGGCCGGTGCATTCAGGGAATTAAACTTACGGCGCGCTTCCTGGTAGGAAAGACCATCCAGGGTCTTGATCTCCTGGATCCTCTTCTCACTCAGATAGGTCGGACAGGTCCGATCCCGAGGAGAATGAAGACCAGAGCAGTTAGTGCACTTGTACGGAGGTGTGCACTCCTCCGCGCCGTGAGCTACTTTCCCACATGTACCACACACTGACTGATTCGAACAACGAGATACCATGTGTCCGAATCTCTGGCATTGATAGCACCGCATAGGAGGCGGGATGTACGGCCTCACATCGCAACGATAGGTTGTCACCTTGACTTTCTCTGGCAACACTGACAATTTGAAGGAGACTATAAACGCACCCGTGGCAACGTCTTCACCGTTGACTTTGCGTGTGATACGCCGGACGTGGGTCACGCCGCGGTGCTTCATGTCTTCCATCAATTCATCGTCAGTGTTCAGGACGAGATCACGGTGGAAAATCACTCCACGAACCAGATTCAAGGTTTTGTGCTCTTCCACTTTGACGGGGATGTCGCCAAAGTGGTCGCACTTAAGCAAACGATCTGCTTGGAGCGCAGTGCTCGTCTTTAAAAGCAAACCACCATTGCGCATTTTTTTCAGGTCCTCCAGTTCACCGTAGACACCTTCAATGTGGCGACTAAACAGAATCGATTTCACCAGCTTGAAGTCTTGCCCATCGGTCCTGGTAGCAACCAGGAACCTAGGGAAGTTGGAACCCAGACTAAGTCGCTGCGCGTGTTCCCAAGGGGTTGCCCCCCTTAGAGAATCAAAAGTTAAAGACTTGGGTAGCGAACTACCCGAGGTGGCAGGCGGAAGTTGTTTCGACGCCATGCCCGAAATCATCCTCCCCGAATGCCACCCACTCCGATCAGGGGTCTCTGTAGCCGAACCAATCAGCCAAGGCAATACCCACCTGGTCGTAGCAGGTATTGCCCGGGGTCCGATGTTGAACGTTGCCTAATACAGGATGACTGAGGCAATGAGCACTAGGACTCCCTTCCTCCAGTCACCCGCAATAGCATGTACCCCATAGCGTGTACAGAGCACTAACAATAGGAAAAATAAATAAAAATAATTAATAATAATATGTCCTTCTGGCATTCGGCTGTGCGGGGACCTGCGTTGTCAGGCGGATACCACTGCCCGGGTACATGACACTCCCACCCGCCGCGTCCTGGGTGGTTGCTGGCACGGGCTTTCGAGCGTAGTCGCACACATAGGAGCTCCATCGCCGGGCAGCACGCACATCAAATTTTGAATGGTCTACATCTGACCCTCGGAAAAATAATAAAAAATAAAGAGGGGACCATGGCCACATGACCCTTTAAGTCGCCTTCTACGACAGGCAGGGATTACCTATGGATGTATTCAGCCTCTCCCATCCACAGGTGGTCCATCACATTATACCAAACCGCAATCCATGTCCGCGCCAAGATCGCCCCTTTTTGTCGCCTCTTACGACAGGCATGTGTGTCCCCCACCCGCAGGGGGTAGTGTGTTTGGTCCGCGAGAGGTATTTTATGTCCCTCAAGTCCGCCGGCAAGCCGGTTAGCACCCCCTATCCGCCACCTGGGACGCGCCACGTCAGCGATATTCGGATGGCTAAACAGAACATACTGCCAAGTTACATTATAATCGGTTTGCTAAAACCGAAACTATTCCCTTGTAAGTAATGGTTTCATACCACGTTACAGAATAAAATATCTCCAAAATTATTCAGGGTTATCAGGTTTCAAACTCACTTAACGCGCAGTGTTTACAGATTTATTCGGAGAAAAAAACACATTATGTACTTCATATATATGGACCTTTCAGGCATATCCCAAAAGTCTGTAAAAAAAATATATAGTTGATGATGATGATGATTCATAAAAGATTTTGGAAGGTCTTTTGTCACTCGTGGGTGGGGACCGAAGAAGAAGAATACACCTACGGTATCGCCTGCCTGTCGTAAGAGATGTATAAGAGATAATTAGAAACATAAAACTACATGTGCTTAGTACCTGACTTTTATCTTGTATACATTCGGCCGACGATGTCCAAAGTTATGTACGAAGCATGTTCCAACAATTATTAACAATTAAAAACATATATCAGTATTGTAAAGGTGGAGTCATTTGCCTATTTTCCCGGTACATTATCACCTTGTGTCACACATTTATTTCCACACACACTGTTTTGAACAATTCGTTATTTTAGGTTTTTAAACAACTTGTTTCCAAGCTCTGGCACCCATCATTAGCAAATTAACATTTTTAACATTTACGGCGGTAATGCCATCTGGCGCAAGTGAGTGGCAGCAGATGAGGCGGACTAAATCACTATTGAAAATAAGATAGCCCAACACTGTAAGAAATAAACCAAAACCCCATGGCGCAACAGCCCCGAAGGGCCGTGGTCTACCAAGCGACCGCTGCTCAGCCTGAAGGCCTGAAGATTATAAGGTGTCGTGTGATCAGCACGACAAATTCTCTCTGCCGTTATTATTATTAAATAATATTTGAACATGAGAGATCCATATCGTCGTTGCCGGGAAAAAAACCTCCTATGTGTCAGAATTTGTGAAAATGAGATTTTAGCACCAAGAGATTTAGAATGGCTGCCACTACGAAGTGGCAAAACCTCCAATGTGTTAGAAAATATT
The DNA here is from genome assembly GCF_040414725.1 of Anabrus simplex. Taxonomy (NCBI): domain Eukaryota; kingdom Metazoa; phylum Arthropoda; class Insecta; order Orthoptera; family Tettigoniidae; genus Anabrus; species Anabrus simplex. The sequence goes on from NC_090268.1 coordinate 138,310,629, forward strand.
AAATGGGTTAAATTCCACAAAATATTGCACCTCCTATGTGGCTTAGCATTTTTGTTGCTGGGGAAAATCTCCTATGTGCTTGAAGGACACATAGGAGTATTATACCTTGGTCCACACTGTTCACGCTACCGGGAAATATCTCCTATGTGTTGAGTCGAACACGTTAGTGTTATACTTTTCCGCCTTCTGCTCGACAATGACAACTCTATAGGGATTGTTTACTCTGTATGGCGCCAGATTGAACAAGTAGACGTCATTGCTGCAGGAACTTTATTGTGAAGAGAAATGTTCAGCCGTGGAAAGAAGATTCTACAAATGGCATTGGAGATATCTACAAAATATTATCAGTCAGACAAAGGTAAGTCAATTAATAAACAGTGATGAAAGCATGATGCATTGCAAATCTTAAAATACCAAAAACACAAGGGCTATCCCAACTCTATGTACATTTAAATAACAACTACTATGGATTGTAAGATGACAGTAGTATGATCGTTTTATTTCCTTTAATATACCGCAGGTGCAATTCTAAAACCCACAACAGAGACAAATCACTATGAAAATGACGACACCCCTACCATGGAAGAAATATTGGACGACGTGGTGGATGTTACAAGTTCTGCAGCAGGTACGTATGAATTACAATACCAACTTGAAACACATGGATATCATAGAAACTATGTTCAATATGAATGTTGCATTATTGGTAAACAAATAGTCATGTGGCCTCTAAAATTTATCTACAAAATAATCCTCATTTCCCTTTCATCCAGAAGAACTTACTGCATCCATAGCGGCGATGTCTGATAATGCCTCTACCAGCACAGCAAGAAATGTGGAGGCAATGGAAATCGCCTGCCCTATAATAGGTATGTTTGAAGTTTTACAAGCCTTCTACTTAAACATAAAATTGTGACTAATACGAGTACAAAGCAATTAGTGTAAAATCTGTGACGTTGACAAATGGAGCCACACGAAGGATAAAAACTGTGTTCTAATATTAAATCATTTATTTCAGATTTAGAAGATCTACATGACATGTCTTCCATTAAGTGGAATGTAGAAGAAGATGATCTCCAAAATATACTGAACTCTCATAAAAATAGAGGGACACCGAAGATCGAAGATACGTCTAACGAAGGTACGAAAACTGTGAGTGAGGTGCTGGATCATTCCGAAATGTCTGTTGGTAATCCTGATATACGAAATGTAAGCGCAGAGAAGAGACTCAACCACAAAGCAAAGGAAAAATCCCGTTCAAATAGAATCTTTGGCAAGCCTTACTTAGGCTTACAGCAAAAGGCTAAAGTAATCACAAAACAGGCAAGACAATTAGGTAACAGATGCAAACATAAAGAACTTATAAAGAAGTCACAGAAGACATTCCTTTGCGGTACAATCAACGAGGAGCACCGATGTCAATTGTTCAAAGATTTCTGGCAGATGCCATCCTGGGCTGAAAAGAAGGCATACATCAGAGGGCTTGTCACCACTAGGAATGTTCTCAGGAGGCGCAAAGAAACAGCAGGCAACATCAAAAGAAAGAACGTAGGCCATGATATACATTTAAATAAACCTGACGGAGAAAGTGTGCGTGTTTGCCGAACGTTTTTCATAAACACTTTGGGAATTGGTGAGGACAGTTACAAGAGATGGACACATGTAAAGGACGTCGAACATATTTCAACTTCTACTGGTAAGGGAGCAGATAATTCAGACACCGATGCCCGAAGCAGTCCATTGAAGAAACGTGCCCAAGAAAAGCAGGATGTACCTATGTCCATCAAGAAGAAAAAGAAAATTGAAGACAAGAAGACAATTCGTGAGTGGCTTGGAGTTTTACCTAAAGTTCTCAGCCATTATTGTCTAAAGTCCACGAAAAATGTATACGTTGAGCCAACTTTTCGATCAAAATTACATATGTTTTCAGTCTACAAGGAATGGTGTGACGAAAACAACAAATCTCCGAGCTGTAGAACCCTTTTCATGGATACGTTGGAAGAAGACAACATTGATATTCATCTGCCTAAAAAAGACCAGTGCGACATTTGCTGTGCATATAAAGTTGGTCAAGTAGAAGAAGAATATCAAAAACACCTCCTAAGGAAAGACGAGGCTCGGGAAGCGAAGAATAAAGCTAAGGAGGCCAGTACTGATTATCATGTTGTGGTAACAATGGATCTTCAAAGTGTTCTTTTGTGTCCTAAGTTGCTAGCATCCAAGACATACTACAGACAGAAACTTCAAGTACACAATTTCACAATTTATGATCTAAGAAACGGTGATGTTACACTTTATGTATGGCACGAGGGCAATGGTGGTGTGAGTGCAAATGAATTTACATCATGCATAGTTAATTTTATTGAAAATTTGCCACCTACAACCAATAAGGTTACCTTAATTTCTGATGGCTGTAATTATCAGAATAGGAACAAGGTTTTAGCCAGCGCCTTAAGTAATGCCGCTAGATCTAAGAACATCACCGTGGAACAACTGTATCTGGAAAAGGGGCACACTATGATGGAATGTGATAGTGTCCATGCCACTCTAGAGCACTACTTCTCTCCACCAATTAATTCGCCCATGGATTATATAGCAAGAATGAGGCAAGCCAGACCCACGAAACTATACAATGTGAAAAGTGTCGACTTCAGTTTCTTTAAGGATTTTGAGCATAAATCAAACCTCCCATCATTACGGCCTGGAAGAAAATCTGGCGACCCTGTAGTGACAGATATCCGCCAACTGCAGTACTTACCTGATGGAAGAATAAATTACAAATTGGAACACACAGCAGAGTGGGAAGAACTTCCACAAAGGAGGAGAATGAGTTTTCCAATTGGTGAACCACGCAGTTTGTACACTGCACAATTGCCAATCACAATATCTAAGTTCACTCATTTGCAGGAACTGAAGCAGGTAATTGAGCGTGACCACCACTCTTTCTATGATAATCTCTCGGTAAAGCCGGACAAGTGAAAAGTTCCCAGAAGAGGACAGTGATCAATTTGCACAGTATACATTTAATAAAATACAATTAGGAACAATTGATGTAATAAAATTCAGCCGAATAAACTGTAATGATTCATGTGTTTGAGTAAAACTTCAATATAATAAAAGCTTCATTCTTAGAGCAAAATCTCCTATGTGTAATTTCGTGGAAACCATAACCTCCTATGTGTCAACGTAATGAACAAAAATTAAATATCTTGTGAAATAATTGATATTACTGCAGTTAAACAGTACAGGGTTATAAAAAGACAGGTACAGAAAGGAACTAGATTACTTCGATTATTATGAAGTTAAGTATTATTATATGAAACAGTTTTTTGTCTCTCCTGAAAAATTTGTTATTTTGCACATAGGAGGTTTTTTCCCGGCAACGACGATATGACCCTGAGGTTCACTCAGCCTACCCAAAAATGAGTACCAGGTTAATTACTGGGGGCAAAGGCGGCCGGGCGTAGAGCTAACCACACTACCGGTATCCCATCACATGCTGCGGTTAGCAATGGTAGAAGCCTTTACCTTCCACTCCTCCAAGGGCCGTCATGGCCTGTACGGAGGTGACTTTGCTTTGCTTTTATTTGAACATGACTATAATTTTCAGCGGTATTCAGTAAAATGGTAGGTTCCAAAAAGTGACAGATTCCTGCCTCTCTACCAGCCACTTTCTAACGAAAAAAACATGAATTTAAACGAATGATTATGAACATTGCATCACGTGACTGTCTTGACGGCACACGAGGATTTGCAACATTGCCAATCAGTAGACTCAGCACCCAGCTGGAAAGGAACCAGTCACATGCGACAAAACATTAATACCATAGAAAATATTAATTTGTTCGTTACTTCAACAGAAAGGAAAAACGTGTGCTGAACATGAATGATTTCAAGTAACTTGATGATTTAAAAGGGTCTATAGATTTGACAGAGAACGAATAGTACCTGCAAAACTAGGTTGGACTTTTCTGTAAACCCCTAGTCTATTGAGAGATTTTGATATCATTGGTGTCCTAACACCTGCTCCTGCGGAGTAGTAAGAAGTTTGGTCGAATGTTATTCTACCGTTTGATGGCGGTGCAAAAAATCGTGAAACAAACACGAAAGCTGAACAGCACTAATGTCGTCTGGAGTAGATCTGAAACATATAATATTCCAAAAATTTACAACAGACATGAATGTAGAAACGTAAGACCCCCTATCATTTAAAATTGATAGTTATTCAATATAACGATTTTTTCTGGTTTAATTTGCTTCCTTTCCTCTCTTACTTCCACACAAATGTTTTCGGCGATGCTAGAATGTCGAGGTGGTTACAATGGGAAATATAGGATATGTAGTTTCATGTACACAGAATTTGTCTGGTATGAAATCGGCAAACCACAGAGAGAAGATCTTCGGGACTGCCGACGGCGGGAATCGAAATTAAGCTTACAGCCTGTTTACTTAGATCACTCAATGAAATGAAATGGGAAGATCATACCACGCCTCAAACGGATGACTCTTCAGTGTGATCGATATTTACTTGAGTACTACTTTCTAATATGAACATCTGACTCCCCATATACCGATACTTCAATCACTACTGATCTGCATTTAGAGCAGTCGCCCAGGTGGCAGATTCCCTATCTGTTGTTTTCCTAGGTTTTCCTTAAATGATTGCAAGGAAGTTGGAAATTTATTGAACATCTCCCTTGGTAAATTATTCCAATCCCTAACTCCCCTTCCTATAAACTAATATTTGCCCCAATTTGTCCTCTTGAATTCCAACTTTATCTTCATATTGTGATCTTTTCTACTTTTAAATACACCACTCAAACTTATTCGTCTACTGATGTCCTCCCACGCCATCTCTCCACTGAAAGCTCGGAACATACCACTTAGTCGAGCATCTCGTCCCCTTTCTCCGAAGTCTTCACAGCCCAAACTTTGCAACATTTTTGTAACGCTACTCTTTCGTCGGAAATCGTCCAGAACAATTCGAGCAGCTTTTCTTTGGGTTTTTTCCAGTTCTTGAATCAAGTAATCCTAGTGAGGGTCCCATACACTGGAACCATACTCTAGTTAGGGTCTTACCAGAGACTTATATGCCCTTTCCTTTACATCCTTACTACAACCCCTAAATACTCTCATAACTATGTGCAGAGACCTGTACCCTTTATTTACAATCATATTTATGTGAATACCCCAATGAAGATCTTTCCCTATTTGTGAAACTCACAACCTGACTTTTAACCCCGTTTATCTTCATACCATTGCCTACTGTCCATCTCACAACATTATTCGGTCATTTTGCACTTGCTCACAATCTTGTAACGTATTTATTACTCTGTACAGAATAACATCATATGCAAAAAACCTTATCTCTGATTCTACTTATTTACACATGCTTTAGTATTAGTCACCTCCTTTTATATATAAGAAAACATAATAAAAGTCCAATAATACTGCCTTGAGGAATTCCCCTCTTATTTATTACAGGAACAGGTAAAGCTAAGCCTACTCTAATTCTCTGAGTTTTATTTTCTAGAAACAGAGCCACCCATTCAGTCACTCTTTTGTCAAGTCCAATTGCACTCATTTTTGCCAGTAGTCTCCCATGATCTACCCTATCAAATGCCTTAGATAGGTCAATCGCAATACAATCCAATTGACCTCCTGAATCCAGGATATCTGCTATATTTTGCTGAAATCCTACAGGTTGAGCTTCAGTGGAATAGCCTTTCTTAAACCCAAACTGACATCTATCAAACCAGTTATTAATTTTACAAACATGTCTTATATAATCAGAAAGAATGCTTTTCCAATGCCTACATGCAATGCATATCAAACTGATTGGCCTGTAATTTTCAGCTTTACGTCTATCACCCTTTCCTTTACACACAGGGGCTACTATAGCAACTCTCCATTCATTTGGTAAAGTTCCTTCATGCAAGCAATAATCAAATAAGTACTTCTAATACGGTACTATATCCCAACCCATTGTCTTTAGTATATCCCCCGAAAACTTATCAATTCCAGCTGCTTTTCTAGTTTTCAACTTTTGTATCTTACTGTAAATGTCATTGCTGTCATAGGTAAATTTTAATACTTCTTTAGTATTAGTCACCCGCTCTATCTGGACATTAACCTTGTAACCAACAATCTTTACATACTTCTGACTGAATACTTCTGCCTTTCGAAGATCCTAGCATACACACTCCCCTTGTTCATTAATTATTTCTGGAATATCCTTCCTGGAACCTGTTCCTGGCTTGAAGTACCTGTACATACTCTTCCATTTTTCACCGAAATTTGTACGGCCGCCAATTATGCTTGCCATCATGTTATCCTTAGCCGACTTCTTTGCTAGATTCAATTTCCTAGTAAGTTCCTTCAATTTCTCCTTACTTCCACAGCCATTTCTAACTCTATTTCTTCCCAACCTGCAACTTCCAGTGTTCTCATAGTTCTTCTTTATCCTTTTATTTTATTTTATTTTATTTTATTTTCTTCCTACTGTAACCAATCATTACTCATAAGAATCCTTAGAAGAAAATATGATTTATTAAGTCATCAACTTCCCATATGCACAGGCTGCCAACAATAGAAAAAGTGTACAATAGACAATTGAAAATTTAAAAATCTACAAATCTGAGAACTACCGTGCAATACAAGTTGGCCGATTGAAGGCAGACTAAAAGTTGTTTTATGTACGAAAACACAAATGTGGATTACAAATGACGTTCACAGGTTGTGGATGTGATATCGAACTATTCCCACTGAACTGTGTATTTCAGATATGACGAGGTCAAAAATCCTGTCCTTTGGTTAACTAAACCATTTACAGAACTTGATGAGAAAGGCTAGTACATCAATCTTATGATGGTGGTATTCACATTTATAGTAAGGGTTACATAATTTCCCATACCAATGATGATGATGATGATTATTATTATTATTATTATTATTATTGTTGTTGTTTAATGGGCCTAACATGTAGGTCACCGGCCCCTAATGGTACTAGGTGAAACGGAATGCAAATTAAAACTTTGAAATATATCCACTGACTAGAATCCAAAACGAATGGTGATGACAAAATGATTGTGAAAAAAAAGCAATCAGTGGATCCAATTCACAATTTCCTAATTACTGGGATGATATTTATTACCTAAAGGGGTGAAAATTCCAGGTCACTGGCCCCTCAGAATGGTCATAATCACAGGTTAAGTTCAACCATGGTGTTCTTCCTAAAGTGGTATAATCACAGGTAACGTAGGCTCATGGTGTTTCTCATTTAAGGGCTCCATTCGCAAGCAACGCAGACCCATGGTGATCCTCACATAGTGATAAAATTCCCTTTCTCAGTGCTAACGTCTTCAGGCTGGACTAGAAGATTTTCAAACCTGACAGTAGGATATATTATTTAGCCTTGCTTGTTCTTGTAGGCAATCATGTTTACTTGTCTGGAAATGCCATTACATGATATGCACATTGAAACCTTTCCTACGAAGCTCTACAGTAATGAAGGACCTGATTTTATGGTGGTGGGAGTTCCTCAGTACATCAGTGAGCGGACTAGATCCAAGAACGTTAGCCAGCCTTTCTTTTTATCCCTGCAGCATCGCCGGCAGAGGTTGCCGTCCAAAGATCTGACCTGAACAGTTCTGACTGCAGTAATGTTGGTTGTCATGTTAATAGCTTCGAGCCATTCACTGCAGGAAAGGCCTCCGTAATGTTTTATCTAGCTGTTTACCCCTTGCAGCACGGGGTATATAGACATTTGTATAAAAAATTTAGAGCAACTGTAAATAAGCTACAATAAGAACGCACAGAAATACACACATAATATTATGAAGAACAATTATGACATAATATTAACTTCATAAACACAACACAAGTCATGAAACCCAAGTTTGTTTCTCATTTTACAGTCACCGAAATACTTTTAAACAACAAGGACTTGGTATATTACGCTTTATATAACTGTTTTTGTTATGTGATATCTTTGTTTTAGTTCTAAATTGTATTTAAACTATGGCTGATGATGTCCGCGATACAAGAACGAAACATGTACTAGCAGATTTTAATAAAATTGATATTTGTAGTGTAAAGTGGGACTTCTGTGAACTCATTTGATGATGACGATGGTGCTTGTTGTTTAAAGTGGCCTAACATCTTAGTCATCAACTCCTAGTGTATGAAATGTAATGACAATTTAAAAGTCCCAAATTCATCCACTCGCCAGAATTTAAAACGTGACGTGTGTACTCTTTTATAAGGTGCACAATTATTATTCACTGCTAGTTAAAGCGATGCAAGGCAGAAACCTCCGTATCTTTGTGTGGTAGTCCACCATATAAATTGTTTTGTTATCCATCTGAATGCATAATATGTTCCACTTTTAATAGCAAACTTATCTACAATTTCTTCATCAAATAAATCAGAATCACGATGAGTCAACAGCAAGTAAAGTCCATTTAAACTGGATTCAGATAATGTACTTGTCATATACGTTTAAGTATCTTGGTGTGGACAAATTTATTTCTGCAGTAGTAGTCAGAACTGGCAAACCAGCTAATATCAGGAAAACAAGGTACATATTGCTTACACATAGCATTCATTGCTAAATGTTTGTGATTTATTCTTCTTATGAAATTATTTCACCTCTAAAGGGTCATAAAAGATACTGCTAGGTAAATTTCTATTTTGATGATGCTTGTTGTTTTAAGGGGCCCAATATCTAGGTCATCGTCCCCTGATGGTAAGAAATGAGACGAAATGCAATGATAAAATAAACATCCAAAATCCTGCACTGACCAGAATTCAAAGCGTGACAACGAAAAAAGAACGGATGGATATGAAGTTAAAACAATCAGTGAAGCCGACTCGCAATGCCTTAGTCTCAGAAACTGACGGAGAACAATAGTAATACTGACCAAGGGACTGCTTCTAGAGCTCAATAGTGAATCGATGATGCTTGCAAGCTAAAGGGGTCCAAAATATAGGTCATCGGCCTCTCATAATGGTACTTATCGCTTGGTAAGTAGAACCATGGTATTTGACATGGTGCGGTACTAATCAAAAGTATCGTAGACTCGCGGTATTCCACACATTATGGTACTAGTCACAGGTAATGACATTCGCACAGGTAATACCGACCTATGGTGTTTCACACACATAGCGGCGCCATTTACAGGCAACGCAAACCTATGGTTTTCATCACATAAGTGTACTAACCACAGGGACTCGTACTATCCCGCCACGAACCTGCTACGCAGGCGTAGCAGGGGGAGAGGTGATACTCCCACGTGGCGCGTCCCAGGTGGCGGATAGGGGGGTCCTAACCGGCTTGCCGGCGGACTTGAGGGAAATAAAATACCTCTCGCGGACCAAACACACACCCCCTGTGGGTGGGGGAGGCTGACGAATAATACACCCACGGTATCCCCTGCCTGTCGTGCGAGGCGACTAAAAGGGGCGACCAAGGGATGAATGAATTAGAACCATGCAACTACTCTTGATTCGTACCATCATGCGGGGAACACCATGGGTTGCATGTACTTGCGAGTAGTATCACTAATATGGTACGAAATATGTTTGTGATTCGTTGCAGTAAAAAGCCTGGCCTGGTGGATTCCAGTACCCGTGCGTTGTACCCATGTGGGCAACACCGCGGGTCTGGGCGTAGCCTGTGAGTTGTACCACTATATGAGCGACACCGTGGGTCTGCGTTGCCTGTGATTAGTACTCACTATGTGCGGAACACCACGGGGCCCTTGGGACCGGCACCCGTGACTAGTACCCTAGGTGAGGAAACTCATCGGTTTGCGTTGGCTGTAAGTGACGCCATTGTGTGCGAAAGACCATAGGTCTCCGTTACCTGTACGAAGTACAATACTTGTGAGTAGTACCATCTTTTGTGGAACACCGTGAGTCTTCGCTACTTCTGATTAATACCCCAACATGACACATACCATGGTTCTATTTTACTCGCGACATGTACCATTCTGTGGGGCCTTAGACGTGGATTTTGCACCCCCTTTAGACGCCAAGCATCATTGTGCTTTATACGTGGTACCTTGGTCGGTAATACTGTTATTTTCGTTCTCTATTGACTCCGATCCACTGGTTTTTGTTTTTGTTTGTTTTGTGTTTTGTTGGGTTCCTGTCCATCCATTCATTCTTCATGACTTTTTTATTTTTATTTTGGTCAGTGGATGCCTTTGTACTTTTTGTTCTTTCATTTCGTACCATTAGGGGCCGATGACCTTCGCTGTTAGGCCCCTTAAAACAACAAGCATCATCATCATCGTACTATCCCGTGGTGTTCCTTATACAGTGCGTACTAATCATAGGCAAGCTAGAACCCTGGTGTCGCTCATATAGTGCTACTAATTAAAGGTACCGTAAAAGCCTGACCGCACGGTGCTCCTGATTGCTACTAATCACAAACCTATTTGGTACCTAACATAGTGGTTCTACGAGCAAGTAATAGCGACCCATGGTGTTCCCCGCGTGGTGGTACAAATCACAAGTAGTTTCATGGTTCTAATCCAGTCATCCCTTGGTCACCCCTTTTAGTCGCCTCTTACGACAGGCAGGGGATACCGTGGGTGTATTCTTCGTCTGCGTCCCCCACCCACAGGGGGTTGTGTGTTTGATCCGCGAGAGGTACGATATTTTATTTCCCTCAAGTCCGCCGGCAAGCCGGTTAGGACCCCCCTATCCGCCACCTGGGACGCTCCACGTGGGAGTATCACCTCTCCCCCTGCTACGCCAGCTTGGTAGGTTCGTGGAATTTCTATTTTGCGTGACGCATGTTGTTTATTATTTTGTTGCATTGCTAGATACTAATTATCGTGTAATTAATGAAGTTAGTTATACCAACATATGTGCTCATTAGTGTTTTAAACCACAAGGTCTATAAATTACTATCCAAACTAAGTCCGATCATCAGGTACAGTTATAAATATTAACAACGCGAGACGTATAATCAGGATACTGTGATCGATCACTCAGTCAATCAGTAACCACTGATTTGAATTTAGGGCCATCGCCCAGATGTTAGATTCCCTCTCAGTTGTACAACTAGTCTTTTCTTGAATTATTTCAAGGAAGTTGGACATTCCGGATAATTTGTTATTTATCGTATGACTTTATATGCAGAACTACTGTACAGGGTGAACCGAAAGTTCGTTAACATTTGACGAGGAAATACCTCACGGAATATTGGAGGTAGAGAGGTAATAACTGGCACACCTGCTTGGCATGACATAGGGTTTTACTGACACCAAACTAAAGTACAAAAATGACCAACAGACGACGTTGGACAGCAACATATCATGTAAAAATGGACACAGATGCTTGATATGACATGAGGTTTTATTGGCACCAAGTCCGGCTTCAGGGCTAAATGGTTAGCGTGCTGGCCTTTGGTCACAGGGGCCCCGAGTTCGATTCCCGGCAGGGTCGAGAATTTTAACCATCATTGGTTAAATCCGCTGGCACGGGGCTGGGTGTGTGTTTTGTCTTCATCATCTTTTCATCCTCATCACGACGCGCAGGTCGCCTGCGGGAGTCAAATCAAAAGACATGCACCTGGCGAGCCGAACATGTCCTCGGTCACTCCCGGCACTAAAATCCATACGCCATGTCATTTTCAGTGACACCAACAACGAGTGCACGAAAACGCCCACAGATGGCGCTGGACAGCAACACATCAGTGATACCGCATAGGACCTGTGTAGAGTATAAAAAAAGCTATCGTGAGAGAGGGCGCCAAATGCGCCTGCAATCGTAGCATGTCATGTTTGGCCTCCCCGGTCCCGCGACCTCAAACCGTGTGATTATTCGTTGTGGGGTTACCTGAAGTTGCAAGTCTAACTCGATCGTCCGACCTCATTAAGGATGTAAAAGACAACATCCGACGGCAATTTCTCACCATACCTACAGATATGCCGTACAGGGCTGTTCACAACATTGTCCCTCTACTACAGGTATGTTGATAAATCACGGCCGACATAGTGAGCATGTGTTATAAAGAAAATCGTCTTTGCTAAATCTCGATTGTTATGCTAATTATTGCTTGTTTAAAGTATGGAGAGTGATCTGCTGGTCATTTTGTGTACTTTATTTTGGTGTCAATAAAACTCCATGTCACACCTGTACCGGGCGGTACACCTCCGCGCCGCTAATTCAAACTTTGCGCCAGTTGAAACTCCTCTACTGGAGAAGGCCTGAACTTTAACTACAGTGTTAGTTCACAAGTTTTTCAGAAGATGTCACTACTTGTAAATTTCGAAGTGTTCTGAACTGTGTCGCTTTCGATGTATTTTTGTTTTGCCTGTAGTAAGAAGTGTGAACATTCTCTTCTAGATGGCACTACTGAAGGACTACAATTATGCACCCTAGTGCGAAGTGAGGGAACCCTTTTTTGAAGAAATTTAGTATTTATAAGTTTGTTCCTTATTAAATTTCTTTCAGCTTGTGTTTAAGTTGGCAACGTTAACCTTTTCATTCTGCCAGTTTTGAAACTGGCCAATCATAAATTTCTGTAATTAATTTTCCACCAATCCTGGTTTTCTTCAATTCTGACATGTAATCTTTTGGTCGTCCAATAAAAGGCTTGTGGGCGGGTGTTCTCATTCATGAAAGGTCTCTAATGTTCCGCGAGGGTATATAAACTGCTGATTTTCGGGTCTCCGCGCCACTTCAGTAACACCTACCATTGTGTAAATTATGTAAGAGGGGGCGGAAAGCGCCTCTTTCTTCGGGCAGCAGTTCAACCACCAGGTAATGGCCGTCTTATAACTTATTTTCTTGCCAGCTCAGCAGTTTAACCCTCGGGGCGGGTTCGAAACCTTCTACCATGTAACTTTCCTCTAAAATGTAAAAGACTCTTGATTTAAATTCTGCCTCTGTAACTACAAATTGGGATAGAGAGTGCCTAACCCTCTCGAGCTCCCCTTCATATTGTTTTTGAGGTGACTACGTTTTCTCAACCATTTTTCTTCGTTTCGTAATGTAATAGTTTTCCTATCGTGTCACCTCTTTAGTATGGGATTAGCCCTTGCATATGCGGCCTAGTGCCCAGTAGGTTTTAATAAAGTGTATTAGGAGTGCAGTTTCGCCTCCTCTCAAGTTGGTATTTTGGAGGCCATGTAATTGACCTGTTTCTTTACTTAATAGGCCTCAGTAGGTTGGGTATTTTTACCCCTGTTTTCATGTGTGTGGAGGTCAGCTTGAAGGTTGAGTTTGGTGTGGCCTTTGATAGGCTGGAACTTTGAGAGCGGGTTGCTCTTCCCAAAAAAATTTTGTTTCTGTGTGACTTGAGGAGGCTTTTACTATGTAATTGGGAGCAAGTGCTCTTGAGCATTATTGGGGTCTTCTACCCCTTGGTTGAATCTGGTATACGGGTAAAGTTGGGCTTATAGCTCAAGAATTGTGTATCTGGCTCTCGGAGCCCAAATCCTGTAACTACTGTAATTGTACATTCTCGATTTGTTGCTAGGCTACTACGTACCTGTTATATTTGTTATTTCTTGATCTTGAAAAGAAAATATAACCTTGTTAAATTTTAAATTAACTTTAATTTCGTAGATTGAGACCTATTCATCCCAGCACCTTTTTTCACCTCTAACTACCACGGATAACTCCGTAACAATACCAATCATGTGTGTCAAATATTACCTCTCTACTTCCAACATTCCGTGAAGTATTGCCTTGTCAAATGTTAACGGACTTTTGGATCACCCTATATTTATGCCAGATTGAAAGGTGACGAAAAGTACCATATACAGCATATAGATTACATTAATGCACAAGGCGAAAGACAACTAATGTATCTATGTTCTAAAATCCCAACGATCCAGCCACTGTATCACAGAAGGTGGCCTGAAAAAATCCGGTTGACCACCTTCGTAGGTCCGCAGTCTGCACTCGAATGTGACGTGTTGTTTACACTGGGAAGGAACACAACAGTCACAGAGACAACGACGGAACTTCGCCCTGTCTGAACAAGGACTCTGCACAGATTGCATTTCTTGTAAATTATTCCAGTCCTTAATTAATCTTCTTATAAACGAATATTTTCCGAAATTTGTCCTCTTGAATTCGAAAGTTAGGCTATCTTTATTATAACCTTCCCCGCTTTTGAAATCTCCATTCTGGCTTGTATACCTACTAATGTCATTCCACACCATCTCACAGCTCGGAACGTACCACTTAGTCGAGCAGCTCGTCTCCTTACTCCCAAGCCTTACCAACCCAAAGACTGCAACATTTTCGTGACACTCTGATGCCGGAAATCACCCCAAATCACTCGTGATGATGATGATAATGATGTAGGAAGAGGATAAAACCTGATGTCGTATACCATAGTCCTGCCGAATTACATCAAGAGTTCTGCACAAGGCTTAATGTCCCCATCCTACCGACGCAAGATCCTCAAGAGCATCATATGCTCTCACTCCATATAAACTCTGTGGAGAGGGTTTGAAGTTAAACCAAGGCTCTTGGTATGCAGTCTGGAGTTTAGAAATTGAATACCAACACCTCTCCTATGCTGCTGATTCTCTTTTTACACGAACTGGACTCCAACCGGCTAACCACGATGATAGACAGGTGTGTGTATCCGTCGATAATGGTTTAACGTTTGTACATCAAAATACATTGATGAGCAACTGAATTATAAACACCTGGCCAGTAGCATGTACCAACTGGTACCTCGACTCATCTGTCCAGGTAATAATTTACCATACTTCGTGAGTTCAGTGGCGATGCTACCTTATCTGTATCAGTCGCTGTGCCTTATGACGTGTCGCAAGGAGAGGACTTCTATTGGTAGAATGGTTTCTGTACTCCATTGCGTGGAAATGTTCCTGGATTGTACGACTGCTCACATCTAGCTGTTATCCAGCATTTAATCCTGGCGTAATTTGCTGGAAGAACGTAGTGACGATCACTAGAAGACTGTATTTAGGCCTCGAGTGCTTTAATATGTGATGCTTACACATCGGATTTATATTCTGTATAAATCACCAATATAAACATCCAAGTATGCTGCAAAAAGTGATGTAATATACACTTATTTTCATGCTATTAAACACTTGTATGAAATGCAAATGTAACATTCCCTTACTAGACTCACGTGATTCACTCACACCAATACATAAAATAATTATCATGAATAAACAACTAAATGGAAAACAAAATATCACACTATTTACAGTTGCGGGTGTTCCTCTAATACAATCAATCAGTGCATAGTTTGTGAGCTGTATCAGTCTATCATTGTTCACTGCTAAAACAATATTCACACATCTCCTAGATAAAACACAAATGTATTATTTAATAGACATGAAAAATCAATTAGTCAGATTGAAAGAAATCTGTGAAAAAAGACAAACGTATAGGAACCCAGTTAACAGACATTAGTCTTTCATTTTTCTCTGCACACCCTTCTCGTCCCGTCCATAATTTGCTTTTCAGTATACTACAAGGGTCTTCTGACATAAATTGCTGCATTTGTCTGTTTTTCATAATCATCATTTTACAGTTCCAGCTTCCCGGGTACTGTTGGCGAGCCTCTTCCATTTTGTCTTATTGAGATTCGTTCTGTTGTTAATGACGTACTCCAGTGTCCTTCCCCGTTCTGCAATGTCCGTATTTACGATGTCGATGATGATGATGATGCTTGTTGTTTGAGATGATGATGATGATGCTTGTTGTTTAAAGGGGCCTAACATCGAGGTCATCGGCCCCTAATGGTACGAAATGAAACGACAAAGTAAAAGTTCAAAATTATCCACTGACCAAAATAAAAAATGCCATGAAGAATGAATGAACGAATGAATGAATGAATGAATGAACATGAATTTAAAACAATCAGTGGATCCGACTCAAAAAACTATCATAGTTAATAGTATTACTGACCAAGGGACCACTTCCAAGGCAAATCGAGGATGCTTGGTGTCTAAATGGGTCCAAAATACAAGTCAAAGGCCCCTCAGAATGGTACTTATCGCTAGTAATGTAGAACCATGGTATCTGTCCTGTTGCGGTACTAATCAATGGTAGCAGAGACTTGCGGTATTCCACACATTATTGTACTACTCAAAGCTTATGAAATTCGACATTAATACAGACCTATGTTTTTCTCACTCTGCGGCGCTATTCACAGGCAACGCAAACCTATGATGTTCATCACATAAGAGTACTAACCACAGGGACCTCTCCCTATCCCGTGGTGTTCCTCATATAGTGGGTACTAATCACAGGTAAGGCAGGTCCATGGTAGCTATCATCCCATGGTCCCGCTCATATGGTGGTACTAATCACAGGTACTGCAAAAGCCGACCGCGCGGTGCTCCTGTGTGCTACTAATCACAAACCTATTTCGTACCTAATATAGTGGTACTACGCACAAGTAAAAGCGACCCTTGGTGTTCTCCGCGTGGTGGTACTAATCACATGTAGTTGCATGGTTCGAATACAACCATCCCTTGGTCGCCCCTTTTAGTCGGCTCTCACGACAGGCAGGGGATACCGTGGATGTATTATTCGTCTGCCTCCCCCACCCACAGGGGGTGTGTGTTTGGTCCGCGAGAGGTATTTTATTTCCCTCAAGTCCGCCGGCAAGCCGGTTAGGACCCCCCTATCCGCCACCTGGGACGCGCCACGTGGGAGTATCACCTCTCCCCCTGCTACGCCTGCGTAGCAGGTTCGTGGTGCTTGTTGTTTAAAGGGGCCTAACATCGAGGTCATCGGCCCCTAATTGTACGAAATGGAATGACATATTAAAAGTCTACAATTCTCCACTGACCAGAATTCAAAAGCGTGAGAACGAAGAATGAATGGATGGACATGAATTTAAAACAATCAGTGGATACGACCCGCAATGTCGCACATTCACATAAACTGACGTGACAAAAGAGTATTACTGACCAAGGGAGTACTGCTATAGCATAACACAATCGATTATGCGTGCAGACAAAAGGGGGTCATAAATCGAAGTTATCGGTCCCTCATAACGGTACTGATCGCTAGCAAAGTAGAACCATGGTATTTGTTCTGTTGCGGTACTAATCAAAAGTAGCAGAGACTTGCGGTATTCCACACACTATTGTACTACTCAGAGCTTATGAAATTCGACATATAATACAGACGTATGTTTTTCTCACTTTGCGGCGCCATTTACAGGCAACACAAACCTATGGTGTTCATCACATAAGAGTACTAACCACAGGGACCTCTCCCTATCCCGTGGTGTTCCTTATATAGTGGGTACTAATCATAGGCAAGGCAGAACCATGGTAGCTATCATCCCACGGTCCTGCTCATATGGTGGTACTAATCACAGGTACTTCAAAAGCCGACCGCACGGTGCCCCTGTGTGCTACTAATTACAAACCAATTTCGTACCTAATGTAGTGGTACTACGCACAAGTAAAAGCGACCCTTGCTCTTCTCCGCGTGGTGGTACGAATCACAAGTAGTTTCATGGTTCTAATACAATCAACCCTTGGTCGCCCCTTTTAGTCGCCTCTCACGACAGGCAGGGGATACCGTGGTGTATTATTCGTCTGCCTCCCCCACCCACAGGGGGTGTGTGTATGGTCCGCGAGAGGTTTTTATTTCCCTCAAGTCCGCCGGCAAGCCGGTTAGGACCCCCCTATCCGCCACCTGGGACGTGCCACGTTGGAGTATCACCTCTCCCCCTACTACGCCTGCGTAGCAGGTTCGTGGATTTACGATGTCCATCCTGTGGGTTCTTGGTCTTCC
The DNA here is from genome assembly GCF_040414725.1 of Anabrus simplex. Taxonomy (NCBI): domain Eukaryota; kingdom Metazoa; phylum Arthropoda; class Insecta; order Orthoptera; family Tettigoniidae; genus Anabrus; species Anabrus simplex. Next base: position 138,328,395 of record NC_090268.1, read on the forward strand.
CACCATCCGTTTTCCTGCCACATGTCTCTCCAAGTCAATATATCCTGTCTTTGTTGGCTCCGTCGTCATTACATACCCAAACCACCTCAGTCCGGACATGCTGAACCGATTAATCAATGATGTAACAATCCCAGCTTCTAACTACATCATTCCATAATTTGTCTTTTTTTTTTTTTTTTTTTTTTTTTTTGGACCTAAGGAACTTCATCTCAGATGCCGGCAACCTTGATGAGTCTTTCTTAGCGAGGGCAGAGGTTTCAATACCATAGGTTTTTTAAATGCTATTTGTTCGGCGTGTCGACCTATAGGGATCTTTTGCCCCCACTTGCACCATGTGATACGAACCTGCGTGTAATTGGAATGGAGGAAGTGTAGAGTGTTGAATGTGAGGAAAGGAACGTTAAGGACGACACAAACACCCAGTCCCCAGGCCAGGGATAATAATCATTTACAATCACAAAACATTGACCCAGCTGGGAATAGAACCCGGAGCCGCCGGGTGACAGGCGGACGCGTTGGCCCCTACACCGCGGGGCCGGAATACCATAGGTTAAGACTGGTATGAATTATTTATTGAACATAACCAGTTTCGATTTTGTTGGTACTTTGTGATCACAGAGGAGTGTTCGTACTTGCTGGTAAAAGCGAGAAATCTTCTGCACTCCACTGTATTTGCCACGTCATTGGTGGCTAGTATATCTCGAGATATTACACTGCCGAGGTGTGTAAAGTTTCACACACTTTCTGGTGGATGGTTTCCTAGCATGATGTTCGCTGGTAGTCACTCTCTGTTTATTGCCATCACTGCTGGTTTGGGTACGCTTATCTTGAGACTGAACTCCTGGAACTTAACCTTCCATTCAATGAGTTTTGACTGTACTTGTTCCTCATTTTCTCTCCATATCATAATATCATCAGCGAAAGCCATTGCACTCAGTTGACCAGAGGTTTCCTTGATGTTCTTCATTATGTCATCCATGATGGTGATAAACAACAATGGGGTAGTGCACTGTCTTACTGACTTCACAGTTGGTCCGGATGTGACAGGTCAGGACTTGAATTTTTGAGCGAGTGTAGGTGTCAAAACAGTCGAACAGACCCACGTTCTCAGATCCAGCCTAAGATACCATTATAGCTACCATGATATCATAACCCGGATTTTGTTTTGCGACATGTCCTGGGATAACTTCCAGTTCACGCCTCACGTTTTCCATTATGTTCAGCGATTCAACAAGACGCAACCCACGTGTTTTTAACATTTAGATGATGATGATGATGATGATGATGATGATGATGATGCTTGTTGTTTAAAGAGCCTACCATCTATGTCCTCGGCCCATAATATTACGAAATGAGACGTAATGGAAATTCAAAAGTTCAAAATCATCCACTGACCAGAATAAAAAGCGCGATGATGTAGAATGAATGTATATGAATTTAAAACAATCAGTCGATCCAACCCAGAAACTAGTATTACTGACCAAGGGACTGCTTCCAAAGCACAAACCTGAAATGAGAATGCTTGTTGTCTATGGGGGTCAAAATTCCAGGTCAATGGTCCCTCATAATAATACTTATCGCTAGTAAAGTAGAACCATGGTATTTGTCATGTTGGGGCACTGATCAAAAGTAGCGAAGACTCACGGTGTTCCACACATGATGGTACTACTCACAAGTATTGAACGTCGTACAGGTACGCAGAACTATATTGTTTCTCACAAAATGGCGCCACTCATAGCCAACGCAAACCGATGACTTTCCTCACCTAGGTGTACTAATCACGGACGCCGGTATTCGAGTGGTGTTCCTCACATAGTGGATACTAATCACAGGCAACGCAGATCCACGGTGTCGCTCATTTAGTGGTACTAATCACAGGCAACGTCCAGATCCGTGGTGTTGCTCACATGGGTAAGACTCACGGGTACTGGAAACCCACAGACCACTACCCTCTGCTGCTACCAAGCACAAACCTATTTCGTACCTAATATAGTGGTACTCCTCGCAAGCAAATGATGATGATGATGTTTGTTGTTTAAAGGGGCCTAACATCGATGTCATCGGCCCCTATGGTACAAAATGAGACGAAGTGGAATGACAAATTAAAAGTCCAAAATTCTCCACTGACCAGAATTCAAAACATGAGGACGAAAAATGAATGGATGGATATGAATTTAAAACAATCAGTGGATGCCACCCGCAATACCTTATATTCATAGAAAATGACGGAAAAAGAATAGGATTACTGACCAAGGGACTGCTGGTAGAGCATAATACTGAATCGAGGATGCTTGCAGTCTAAAGGGGGTCCAAAGTCAAAGTTATCGGCCCCTCATAACGGTACTTATTTCTAGGAAAGTAGAACCATGGCATTTGTCATGTTGCGGCACTAATCAAAAGTAGCAGAGACTCGCGGTATTCCACACATTATGGTACTACTCACAGGTTATGAAATTCGACATATAATACAGACCTATGGATTTTCTCACATTACGGCGCCATTTACAGGCAACGCAACCCTATGGTGTTCATCGCATAAGAGTAGTAACAACAGGGACCTTCCGCTATCCCGTGATGTTCCTCATATAGTGGGTACTAATCATAGGCAAGGCAGAACCATGGTAGCTATCATCCCATGGTCCTGCTCTTATGGTGGTACTAATCACAGGTACTGCAAAAGCCGACCGCACGGTGCTCCTGTGTGCTACTAATCACAAACCTATTTCGTACCTAATATAGTGGTACTACACGCAAGTAAAAGCGACCCTTGGTTTTCTCCGCGTGGTGGTACTAATCACAAGTAGTTTCATAATTCTAATACAATCATCCCTTGGTCGCCCCTTTTAGTCGCCTCTCACGACAGGCAAGGGATACCATGGGTGTATTATACGTCTGCCTCCCCCACCCACAGGGGTAGTGTGTTTGGTCCACGAGAGGTATTTTATTTCCCTCAAGTCCGCCGGCAAGCCGGTTAGGACCCCCCTATCCGCCACCTGGGACGCGCCACGTGGGAGTATCACCTCTCTCCCTGCTACGCCAGCATAGTAGGTTCGTGGGTTGCTGTGTTTGAGCTAATGACCTGTTTAAAATAACTACTGAATGGAAGGAATCACAACGTTTCTAACTTTGAAAATTTTGGTTCTAGTCTCTACTAATAGAGAATTGGAACGACCTCATTCTTTACATGTCTTTGTACCAATGAACGAAAAGCAAATAAGCTGCTGATAATGAGGTCATAGCCACTGGACGTCCAGTTACAAGTGGAATCCGAACCACAAGGAAGTAATATTTAATTTCAAAAATCACAGCTGCATTTGTGTTCAAACTGCGGCCATCTTTTGGGAAAGACCGATGACTATACCACACCATCCCGATTCATACTACAGGGTGAGAAAAGTAAAACTGGTCCGAAAAATATTAACAATAGGAGGTGGTGGTGGTGGTGGTGATTATTGTTTTAAGAGGAAGTACTACTAGGCAACCATCCTCTCTATAACACTAATCAGAGGGAAGAATGGAAGGTGTCCGACACTTCGAAAAAATGAAGATATCGGCCAAAGGAAGGCAAGGGCCACGAAGGGCGTGAAAATGAAAGACTCCCTAGCCCTCGCAAACCTAATAGCGTCGGGGTCGGAAAAGAACAAGTGTTGACCAAGAGAGGTCGGATAGGATAGATGAAAGTGAGGAGCCTGACACAAGTAAGTGGAAGCAATGCCAGGACTCAACTGAGGGCCCCGTGATCGCCAACCCACGCTCCAAAGTTCAGAGCCCCTGGTGCCCCTTTTAGTCGCCTCTTACGACAGGCAGGGGATACCGTGGGTGTTATTCTACCGCCCCAACCCACAGGGGGATTAACAATAGGACAGACGCAGGATTGGCTCTTGTTAAGGAATACGACAGAAGATTCTGGAAATGACCTCATCTGTATAAATGAACTGGTCCTGACTCTCCTTCACTCAGAAACCACTGGCAGAACTCAAGACGCGAGGAAAGGGCGCTTTATCGCATGCATAATAATAAATTTGTAAAGATACAGACGTAGGTCATTTGAGATAACTTCTCGAGACGACGATCTCTTTATTCCCACTTGCACAGATACATAGCGTTAAGATTTCTACAGACTTCCTTCCAGATTTTCCATTCCTTTACTTGTGATCGAGCTCTTTTCGGATAGTTACAGTTTTAATTCGCTACAGTGTCCGTTTCACGCCATTTTGCCACTAATTTTTGCAGACTTTGCTGGAGATTTTGCCCAAACACTTCAAGTCTTAAACTCTTGCGCAAACAGTTCCGCTACGGTTTTCCACGAATCGCATAGAATCGAATCGAATCGAATCGAATCGACACGCGCTGTTTTATCGTGAGTATCATTTTGTGTTGCATTCAACTGGCCACTAAACACGGCTGCTCCTCTCACTCACTCGCACGTAATGACACAGTGGCGTACTTGGAAGATGTGGGAGATGCGCACGCGCAGACATGTGAGAGAAACTGATTGGTTAACCGAAATCACGGTTTCCAGCATTTCCTGTGATAGGCAGATCTCCTGTTCATTAACAAGAGTCAATTCCACGTCAGTCTTATAAATGTTTTTCGGGCCAATTTTATTTTGCCCACCCCGTACATTTTATACCATGCACAGTCGCTAAAAAGGAAAATAATGTGCATGTGGTATTTTATATTTTCCTCATTGGTACACTTTCCTCAGAAATAAATGGTCCCCTAGACCTCAGGAATTAAAGGTCCTAGAGACAGGTTTATTGTGGGTGTTCACAGGGTTTGTATCTACATGGAATACGAATTATATTTTGATTTTAGGTCTGATAAAATATTCAGTATGATGATGATGATGATGCTTGTTGTTTAAAGGGGCCTAACATCGAAGGTCATCGGCCCCTAATGGAACGAGATAAACGACATGAGAGATGATGTTAAAGTTTTAAAAACATATCCACTGCCTAGAGTTAAAAAAAAGGATGGAGAAAAATGAGGGTGAGATTAAAACAATCAGTGGATCTAATACGCAATGCCTTATTTTCTAATAAAATAAGAGAATCTACAGGAAAACAAAAGAATAAGGCATTGCCTGGTAGTACATAATTTACGAGAGACGTTAAAATAACACATTAAAATACGCAACACAAACTAAAATTAAGTCAATAGGATAAAAGCGAAAGTGACACAAAACACACTAGGACAAAGGACAGCATCACACACGATAAAACAGTCCACTATCCCTCATAAAGCGGACGACGAGGTCTGCTGACTGCTCGTCATCACGCAAGATAAGGGAGATAGTACTCGGAAGGTTAAGACTACGGCGCAGATCGACCAGGTCCACACACTCCGTAAGGATGTGCACCACGGTAAGATGGTCGCCGCAGGTACACACCGGAGGGGGTTCTCCTTTCAAAAGATGCGAGTGAGTCAAGATACCGTGGCCGATCCGAAGACGACATAATACCACGGCTTCCCTCCGCGAAGCCCGAAGGGAAGTCCTCCATACCTTCGTTGTTCCTTTTATCGCTCTCAGCTTATTGGGAAGTGGAATGGCCTGCCACTCCATCTCCCAATGGGACATAACAAGATGTCGCAGCTGGGAGCGAATATATCACTTACTGGAACCTTGAAAGGCAACGGGGGCAGTGTAACTGCCTCCTTGGCAGCCTGATCTACTAACCCGTTTCCCTCTATGCCCATGTGGCTTGGGAGCCACAGAAACGTGATTCTGGTGCCACCATCCCAACACCCGGCCAGCAGGTCCTGGATCCGCTGCACCAGAGGGTGCCGAGGGAAACAGGTATCTATAGACTGGAGCGAACTCAAGGAGTCGGTACACAGAAGAAAGTGTCGGCGCTCATTGTACAGTGCGTACCGCAGAGCCTCATAGATAGCATAGAGCTCTGCTGTGTACACACTACAGGTTGCCGGAAGAGCAAAAAGGAACCTATCATTGTCAACAACGAACGCAGAGCCCACCTTCGTATCTGTCCTTGAACCATCCGTGTAGACGACGACTGAACCTGGATAGCGGCCAACAACGGACAGGAAGAGCCTCCGATAAATCGAAGGGTCCGTGTTTTCCTTTGGGCCAGTGTGCAGATCCAGGAGTACCTCAGGTCGTCGTACGACCCACGGAGGTACCCCACTTGGTTGTCTGACAAGGCAAGGAACCGAAGGTACGTCAAACAATTCGGAAATGCTATCCAAGCGTATCCCAACCGGCCGCGTCGCTCGAGGACGAGCAGCGTACAGCAAACGGTTGCCATTGTTGAACACGCAAGGATAGCTTGGATGAAGTGGCATCTGTCGCAAATTGGCAGCATATGTAAGGAGAAGTTGCTGGCGCCTCAGGTGTAAAGGCGGCACACCAGACTCAGCGAGCAGGCTAGCGATGGGGCTTGTAAGAAAAGCTCCCGTCGCCAACCTAACCCCGCTGTGGTGGATACTGTTCAGCTTCGCAAGAACGCTTGGTCTTGCGGAGCCATATGCTGCACTGCCGTAGTCTAACCGGGATAAAATGTGTGCCCGATAGAATCGCAGGAGCACCGTGCGGTCAGCCCCCCCAAGAAGTGCTGCTAAGAAACTTAAGGATATTAAGCTTTCTAGTGCATTGCACTTTTAACTGCCGCACGTGTGGCTCCCACGATAATTTACTGTCAAAAAGGAGCCCAAGAAATCGGTAAGTGTCAACTACTGGAAGAACGACGTTGTCTAAATAAAGCTCAGGATGGGGGGTGAAGAGTACGTTGACGACAAAAGTGGACAACGGAGGTCTTTGCGGCAGAAAACCGAAAGCCATGTTCTAAGGTCCACTTCTCCAACCTCCTAACAGCTTGCTGTAACTGTCGCTCTGCGACTGCCATACTGCACGAGCTATAGTGCAGAGCAAAGTCATCCACATATAGGGACGGTATTACGGCTGGACCAGCAGCAGCGACAATACCGTTTATGGCAATCGCGAACAGAGTGACACTAAGAACCGATCCCTGTGGGACTCCATTTTCTTGAACGTGGTATTGCGAATATGTCCTCCCTACTCGGACACGGAATAGACGGAGGGACAAAAAATTCGCAATAAATACCGGCAAGTTACCTCGGAATCTCCATTGATGCAGGACTGACAGGATGCCATATCGCCAGGTGGTGTCGTAAGCCTTCTCCAAGTCAAAGAAGACAGCTACCAAGTGCTGTTTGCGGAGAAACGCTTCCTGGATAGAGCTCTCCAGGTGTACCAAGTGGTCTGTGGTGGATCGAGCGGCTCGAAATCCTCATTGGTACTCGGACAAGAGTCCTTGTTTCTCCAGACACCACACGAGTCTGCGATTTACCATCCTCTCAAATAGCTTACACAGGCAATTTGTAAGACAAATCGGTCTGTAACTTCCTGCATACTTAGGATCTTTGTCAGGCTTGAGGACAGGGATGACTATGCCCTCTCGCCACTGAGACGGAAAATCACCTTCTGTCCAGATTCGGTTGAACACACGAAGGAGATATAGTAAACTATCATCACTAAGGTGTTTCAACATCTGGTTATGGATGTTGTCCGGTCCAGGAGACGTGTCCTTGCAAAGCGCTAAGGCGCTGCGGAGTTCCCACTCCGTAAAGGGCACGTTGTACTCCTCTGAAGCTTGGGTGGCAAAACTAAGGTGATGACGTTCAGCCTCCCGCTTCAGAGGTAGGAAATCAGGATGGAAATTCCTGGAGCCGGAGACATCCGCGAAATGACTAGCGAGATGATTAGCAATCGCGAGGGGATCAGTGGCGACACTGCCTGCAATGGAAATTCCCGGTACAACAGATGATCCTTGAATACCCGAAATTCGTCGAAGTTTCGTCCACACTTGAGATGTTGGAGTATGTGACGTCATGGACGACACATATCTCTCCCATGAAGCCTTCTTACTTTGTCGAATAAGAACTCGCGCCTTAGCGCGGAGTTTCTTAAATGTTACCAAGTTGGCCACAGTGGGCTGTCGACGGTAACGTTTATGAGCGCGACGGCGTTCTTTGATGGCTGCTGCTATTTCATCGTTCCACCAAGGAACGAGTTTTCGGCGAGGAGCCCCCAAGAAAAACGGATTTATGCTTCAACAAAGTAAGGATAATAGGAAAATGGTCACTGTCACAGAGATCATTGTGTGTATTCCACCGAAACAGTGGAACCAACGTTCGGCTGCATAGACTTAGGTCGATCCGAGAATACGTGCCATAACGTACACTAAAGTGAGTTGGTTCCCCTGTGTTCAATATACATAAATCCAGCTCAGTTGCTAATATTTCCAGCTCTCTTCCCCGGGGGCTACGCGCCTCTGAGCCCCACATGGGGTGATGGGGGTTAAAATCGCCCAATAAAAGGAAGGGAGGTGGAAGCTGATCTATGAGATCAACGACATCAGTTATATTAAGATGCTGGCCTGGTGGAAAATAAACATTACACACTGTTGCTATGACAGGCAGTGAAACGCGAACAGCTACAGCCTCGAGCGGGGTTCTTAATGGCACCTCTTCGCTGTAGGTATCAGAACGTACAAAAATGCCAACGCCACCGGAAGCCCGGTGTGCATAGTATCGTTCTGTAGAGTATAGCTTAAAATTTCTCAAGACCGTACGATGACCAGGTCTGAAGTTGGTCTCCTGAATACAGACTATACTCGCTGCGTACTCACTAATGAGCTGACGTAACTCAGCAAGATGCCTGTCATAACCATTACAATTCCACTGTAACAGTGCCATAGTGTGGACGATATAAGTAGTGTTGGGTTATGAGCAATAAAATGCTCACAAACCTAAAGACTATCAACATCTACATCCGTAGATGTAGTGGACAGCGCGACATCCATCTCGTCGTCAACAGACGGCGGGGATGCCGCCCAGAACTTCGACGTTTTTCGGGGGCGAAGGGGTCCCCTACGAGGAGAGCGCGCAGGTTTCGGAACAGGAGTACCGCCCGGCGCAGACTCATACCCCTCGGGCGGGGGGCATGACTTCTCCTTCGCAGGGGAAGTCCGAGAGCGCTCAGGACGGGCGCTCTTCTTCCCCTTCTTTTTTTCGAGTATAGACGGGCTGGGAGGTGGTTTCCCAGCCCTGGTCGACGATGCCACCTCCGCCGGCAGGGGCACGACTTTCGTCGACCTCCTAGGGGGGGGGAGACTTAGTCTTCCCCCCTTGCTGTGCCGGCTGGGAACTGCCAGCCTGCACAGACTTCTGGTTGGTCGAAGGTGGGGTGGTCCCCCCCTTCGAGCTTTTACTCTTTGCGACGTCGCTGGGAGCAGCAACAGTCGCCTTGGGCGCAGCGATCAGCACAGGTGAAGATGTTGAAAATGACGAACCTGGAAGACTCTGAGCTATCATGCTGTAGTCGAGTGTACGGGCAGGTGTATTCGTGGAATTAAACTTACGGCGCGCTTCCTGGTAGGAAAGACCATCCGGGGTCTTGATCTCCTGGATCTTCTTCTCACTCAGGTATGTCGGACAGTTCCGATCCCGAGGAGAATGAAAACCGGAGCAGTTAGTGCACTTGTACGGAGTTGTGCACTCCTCCGCGCCGTGAGCTACTCGTCCACATGTACCACATACAGCCTGATTCGAACAGCGAGAGACCATATGTCCGAATCGCTGGCATTGACAGCATCGCATAGGAGGCGGGATGTACGGCCTCACATCGCAACGATAAGTTGTTACCTTGACTTTCTCTGGTAACACTGACAACTTGAAAGAGACAATGAAGGCACCAGTGGCAACGTCTTCACCGTTGACCTTGCGCGTAATGCGCCGGACGTGTGTCACGCTACGGTTCTTCATGTCTTCCATCAACTCGTCATCAGTGTTCAAAATCAGGTCGCGGTGAAAGATGACTCCGCGAACCAGGTTCAATGACTTATGCTCCTCCACTTTGACGGGGATTTCGCCAAAGTGCTCGCACTTAAGCAGGCGATCAGCTTGCAGTGCTGTACGAGTCTTCATAAGCAAACTACCGTTGCGCATTTTCTTAAGGTCCTCAAGTTCGCCGTAAACGCCTTCGATGTGTCGACTAAAAAGGATCGACTTCACCAGCTTAAAATCATGCCCATCGGTTCTGGTAGCGACCAGAAACCTAGGGAAGCTGGATCCCATTCCTTCACGCTGCGCATGTTCCCAGGGAGTTGAACCTCTCAGGGAAGCAAAAGTTAAAGACTTAGGTGGGGGACCACCTTGAGAGAGCCGACTTCATTTGGAAGCCATTTCCGATAGCATCCTCCCCGAATGCCACCCACTCCGATCAGGGGTCCCTGTAGCCGAACCAAGCAGCCAAGGCAATACCCACCTGGTCGTAGCAGGTACTGCCCGGGGTCCGATGGTGGACGATGCCTAATACGGGATGACTGAGGCAATGAGTACTAAGGCTCCCTTCCTCCAGTCACCCGCAATAGCATGTACCCCATAGCGTGTACAGAGCACTAAATATAGAGAAAAAAATTTAAAATAATTAATAATAATATGTCCTTCTGGCATTCGGCTGTGCGGGGACCTGTGTTGTCAGGCGGATACCACTGCCGAGGTACATGGCGCTCCCCACCACGCAATGGTCCTGGGTGGACAGTTGCGGGCTTTTGGGCGTAATCGCTCACGTAAGAGGCCCATCTCCGGGCAGCACGCACATCAAAATTTGGAATGGTCTACATCTGACCCACGGAAAAATAATAAAAAATAAAGAGGGGACCATGGCCACATAACCCTCTAAGTCGCCTTCTACGACAGGCAGGGATTACCTATTGATGTATTCAGCCTCTCCCATCCACAGGAGGTCCAACACATTATACCAAACCACAATGCATGTCCGCGTCAAGGTCGCCCCTTTTTGTCGCCTCTTACGACGGGCAGGGGATACCGCGGGTGTATTCTACATGTGCGTCCCCCACCCGCAGGGGGTAGTGTGTTTGGTCCGCGAGAGGTATTTTATTTCCCTCAAGTCCGCCGGCAAGCCGGTTAGGACCCCCCTATCCGCCACCTGGGACGCGCCACGTGGGAGTATCACCTCTCCCCCTGCTACGCCTTCGTAGCAGGTTCGAGGATATTCAGTATGTGGAACATACAACACTATGGGCTTTCTTGTTTTAAGCGACTATACGTTACTCAAGAACTAAACAACTAAATTATACATGTACTTTGGGAGTTCACAAGTAGTCGAAATGAGACGGTATCATTAAAATGAGTCTTTTCATGAATATTATAGGAGAGAAAAGCATATAGTTCGTGGGTAATCTCGGTATTCATTGCATCAGTAGAAGTTTCGCAGTGAGCGATAAACAATTCATACCGCAGGAGTGTCATAAAACTTCCATCCACTTAAAAGTTAAATTGAAGATTTGTATCATCCACCACCCCTAAGATAGTTAAGACCGAGCAGACTGTGTTGACATAAATGACCTCATTATGTTTATAGTGACTTGAAAGTACAATGATGATAATTAATTGGTTTCATACTCTGCAATTACAATGATCTGCAGTGATTTCGGTACTGAAAAAAAAAACACGCGTAACTTACCAACATTTTTGTGTGCTGATTACAGATCTGAAGTTGGCTTTTCACGCTATCGCAGTTTTAAAATATAATAATATTTTACATTTTTTCAGTTTCTATACATTTAGACTCATTTTATTTATTTCATTATTATTGCATCTTCGGAAAAGTGAGATCATATATAGGGCGACGACGAACTCCACCGACAAAACTTTGGAGGTTATTGAGGAATACCTTCTGAGTATATTAATACAAGAAACCCATGGTCTTCCGTGGCTCTTATAGAAAAATAACCTAAAGCCCGCATTTTATGCAGTAAGAAGTGTCGGCCACCCGCTCTTCCATATTGTAGCAAGAGTAAAATTATAGGGGTTCTGATGGGCCGTACCCCTAATGTTTATGCAATCCCTATAACTTAATCGTAAGGTAGACTGTACTTGCTACTCGCTTCAGCAAGTTTGCATTCTAATCTATTCATGCATAAAAATCCGACTGATAACGTAATTACGATTTATTAGGTTTGTTACACCAAACATTCTTGTTTCTGTGAAAACACTTTCATATCAGTGACAATACGTACAACATAAAACCCTCATATAAAACACGTACACTTTTGTCACAGTGTGTTCAATCGGTTCTTGCCGTATACTGTACAGTACGTAACAATGCAGCACTGTTCCGTTACAGGTAAGCCGGCTGTTCAAAATTTCGACCACCATGTTCATGGCATCGTTGGCTTCCGGCACGTTAAAGAACTCCTGCGGGACAAAATTCCGACACCCAGGCGTTAGCCAAAAACTAGCATGTATTATTTTAAGGGTAATGCAGGTTAAAGTTAACTGGGGCAACTAACCAAACGAAATGCAATTACTCTGTAATGAGCCACCGGAAAGCACGAGTCCCGTTTACCACTATACTCAGAAGGTATCCCCGAAGCTTCTCCGCAAATTTGTCGCGGGAGTTCGGCTTCACCCTGTATGTTGAAGTCATGGCCTCTTCAATAATTTCATTAGTCAATTGTTGATTTCAAAATCCCGGTTGTCGCATGGTTTTTAAAAGTACTCTTTTCTCATTAATACATGGGAATTTTTTCCTTCAAATTTCGATGCTGTAAGCAACGAACATGGAGACAGGTCCATCAGGACATAATAACGATGAAATTCAGGTACCAGTGTCAATACTATCCAAGAATGAGGGGTGATTTATGATTGTTCCTACAGCGATCAACCACATGCCAATGTAAAGGGAGAAGCAAAGGTCTCAAGCATTTTTAAGTTACTGAATACCAATGGTGTTTGAAAAGAAACATCACTTTTGCTGTGACATCTTTATCACTCATTGTACAACAGTTTAAGCACCGTCTCTCTCAAAGTAGTCCCCTCTACTGGCAATATACCGTTCCCCTCCATTCTTCCATTTTTGGAAGCCTCCTGGAACGCACTATCTGGAATGGCGTGTAGGTCTCTTGTCGCATTGTCCTGAATCTCATCTACGGTTTGGTTTCAATATCATGACAGAAAACCCGCGTCTCATTGCCTTTCATTATGTTCTTAAGAAAATTTTCATTGTTATCGGTAGTGCCAAGCAGTTCCTGAGTGATTTCAACACGGGTCTGTTTCTGATTGACAGTTAGCAAACGTGGCACGAATTTGCACTGACACCTCAAGTTTATCATTAAATTTTCATTTAATTGCCTCCGTGAAATTTTCTGCAAGTTTTCGAAACCGACATTCAACCTATTAGGTCTTGTAATATAATTGCAGTATAATTTCACACAGACACACATGTGCGTTGTTCTTCAAGCTCTTTCATTGCCACTAATCCGAAGGACAGCTTGTGCGCGATCTCACTTGAGCGGCTGTAGCTCGCCAACTAACGGTCAGAGCGTAACGTGGCAAATAGCTGTTTCTTGTCTAAACCTCCCGTTACGTGCGTTCAGTACCCGAATGGCGCGCTATTTCAAAAGCTTGGTTTCTTTTAGAACAGACCTCTTATTGTACATACGGTACTGTATTATATAGTGCCACTTTATATCGTCTTATATTTAAAATAATATAACAATTTGCTCAATTTATTTCTCTGACTTTACGGTAGGGTGTATACTGAATAGCAAGATTTTGAATTAATGTTACAGTCCCATAACTCAAAATACTGACGTGCTATGAGAAATGTAATTACGGATCTGGAAACGACGCATCAATTTGAGTAAAATACACTTGAAATTTCTACAGTATCAAACGAAGAGTTTGTTTTTAGACCAGTGTTAGTGGAGGAAACGTCTTGAAATTTAGACCATATGTAGGTACAATTGCGTACAGAAAATGTGGCCCAAGAAAGAAGTGATTAAGGTTCATAACGAGGTGTATGATAGACCCATCCTCTCCAGCGCCATAACAACATGACTGACTTACTGACTAGTTCTCCCCTTTGGTCGAGTACGTCACACGTCTCCCTTTACTCGGTCGAGGCTGTAATCATGTTACCCTGCCTGTTAAAACTGACTCTCCCAGAACAAGTACACATACTCACCACCGGCGGATATGTTAATAATTAGAGTTGAAATTGTATGTGGCAGGTAGAACGGTCACCAGAGTGCAATAGATTTGTTCGTGTTTAGTGTTGTTACCAGGCCTGGTAGAGTATATAAGAGGCGTGAACAGTGCTGTGGTGCCACCTCGCGCGCTACACAGCGTGTCTCCGGGAACACGGCGTATTTCCCAGCCAGCACGCTGACGAACCTGTGACTTCAGCCCGCCTGCTGTATAAATATAGGCGGACAGGCGGAAGAGACAGAGAGGCCTACCAGGAAGGGCCTGTGACCCGGGCGCAAACCAGGAAAGCGCCCGTGATGGTGGACAGCAGCACAGCAGTGGAGAAGGACGCCCCTGGCGTTCTGAGGCTGCTGCACAGGCTCAGCCTGCCTGCAAGTCTGTCGAGCTGCAGACCTCGATGTGCGCCCCACAGGACCGGGAACGCAGTCGAGAGCTAGCACCGACCGACACCGCCGCCGCCAGCCAGGAGAAGGAAGAAGACGAGGCCTCTTCCCCTGCCGAGAAGAAACCCCCGGGAAGAAGAAGACGACGCCGGACCAGGAAGCAGAAGGCGACGCCGCCCATCAGGAGAGGGCCACCCAGACGCAACCCAAGACTGCTCCCAGGACAGCAGTCAACCGAGGAACCAATCAGGAGAGGACCTCAGCGGGTAGCGGCAGTCAGGTGAGAGTAAAACGTCCTCCTCAGCAGCTCTTGCAGTGTTTCCGCTGTCTAAGGTGGGGCCACCGTCAGGTCAGCTGTGGGCTCGAGGTGAGGTGCAACCGCTGTGGTGGTGATCACCACTACACGGCCTGCGCAGCACTTAGGGAGGTGCCGGTGTGCGCCAACTGCTCGGGGGGCCGCCCGGCCTCCCATCGCAGTTGCCCTGTCTACCGGGCCATGGCGCGGGCAGAGAGGAATGAGGCCCGGCGCCATGACCCACCCCCTTTCAGGAGGCCCCCGCCTCGGCGGGCTTGGCCTCATTCTCCGGGATCGGAGACTGGGTACGAGGTACCCCAAGGAGGTGGAGCCGTGCGGCAGGCCATAGTGGTACTCGACGCATGGCTCCGCAGCCGGCAAGGGCCGCGCTAGTCACAGCAGTGCCCAGACGGACTGATCCCCAGGCGATGGAATGGCGAGGAATGGGTTTATGTTTTGTGTATGTCACCTGTTCCTAACTAACACAACCTCTGATCTTTTCCAGCCCACATCCTTACATGTGCAATCCAAAAGGTGTCAGGTTTTACATGTAGGCTCTTTCTTCTTTCCGCCTATGTGGTTTTTCCCTGACCCTTCTGTTACCGTATTTTTGTGGTAGGTAGAGGTGAAAGAAGGTGCGGGGGTGAACAGGTCTCAAGCTACGAAATTAAAGTTAATTTAAAATTTAACAAGGTTATATTTTCTTTCCAAAATTCAGAAAAAACACGAATGGCAGGTACAGAGTAGCAAGGTAACAAATTACAAGTACAGAATTCACAAGATTTGGGCTTCGAGCCCCTAACTCACAATTCTTGGGCAATTAGCCCAACTTTACCCCAAAACAGTTTTCAACAGAGGGGCAGAAAACCCCATTCATACCCAGGAGCACTTGCTCCAAATTACACAGAAAAGCCTCCTCGAGGCATACCACACTCAATTTTCAAGAAAGAGCCACTCGCTCTCAAACTTTAAGCCTCTCAAAGGCCACACCAAACTCCACCTTCAAGTTGTCTTTTCAGGACATAGACACAGGGGTAAAATACCCAACCTACTGAGGTCTATTAAGTGAGAAAAAGGTTAATTACATGACCTCTAAAATAACAATTTGAGAGGAGGCGATCTGCACTCCTAAAACATTTTGTTTAAAACCTAATCTGGCTCTAGGCCGCTAATGCAAGGGCTAATCCTATACTAAAGAGGTGACTTTAGAAAAAAAACAATTTACATTACGTTAAAGAAGAATAGGTTGTGAAAAAATAAGTTCACCTCAAAACAATATGAGTGGGAGCTCGAGAGGGTTAAGCACTCTCTATCCCAATATGTAGCTTAAAGGAGAATAGATACTAAAAGTCTTTACATTTTAGGGAAAAGTTGCATGGTGGAAAAGCTTCGGACCCGCCCCGAGAGTTAAACTGCTGAGCTAGCAAGAAAATAAGTTATTATACGGCCATTACCTGGTTGTTGAACTGCTGTCCGAAGAAAGAGGCGCTTCCCGCCCCCTGCTATGTACTTTACACACAGAAAGATGGTAGAGAAGTGGCGCAGAGACCCTAAAATCAGCAGTTTATATACTCTCGCGGAAAGTTCGAGGCGTTTCAGGAAAGAAAACACCCGCCCACAATCATTTATTGGTTAGGGTTAAGCAGTATATCCAATTTGAAGAAGAAACCCCTTATTGGTCGTAAATTAATTAAAGAAATTCGGGATTGGCTAAATTCAAAACAAGGGGAAAGAAAGGGGAATACAGCCAACTTAAACAATACCAGAAAGAAATTTAACAAGAAACAAACTTTTGAAATAAAAATTTCTCCAAAAAACAGTTCTTTCACCTTGCACTAGGGTGCACTATTGTAGTCCTTCAGCAGTGTCCTCTAGAAGAAAAAGTGCACACTTCTTACTACAGGTAAAACAAAAACACATCAAAAACGACCCAGTTCAGAAACTTCAAAATTTCCAAGTAGTGACATCTTCTGGGTAACTTGAAAATTAATACATTAGATAAAGTTCGGACTTCCTCCAGCAGAGGATCATCAACTGGCGCAAAGTTTGAATTAGCGGCGTGGAGGTGTACCGCCCGGTACACCTTCAATACCATACTTCAACACCATATACCTAACACAATCTCGCCTGGTAACGTGTCTGACATGGAAACAGGCAAATACTCCTTGTATCACTTTCCACTCTACCCAGCTATCTCTTTTCTTAGAAATTAATAGCATGACAGAGGCCATGTAGATTGAGTCGATGGTCACGGCGGGGGAGCGGGCTAGGGGGGCTCCCCGTATAAAAAAAAAAAAAGAAGAGACAGACAGGCTGTTAACAGCTGTCCAACGACTAACCCTACATCGTCAGTCGGACACGGAGGTCACGCCTCTTGAAAATGTGCACCGAAGTGGGCGACTAACGCTAGCTGGGAGGTTTCACCTCAGGATAAGCTCTCTAGCCTCATCTCCTCTGATTTGCACGACTCTTATCACTTGAAACATTGTCCTTACTGACATCAGTCATATTAAGATTGTAAACTTAAGTAGCCTTCTGCTAGAACTCTTCTCATGGTCGACTTAGCCAGTCAATTACAGAGATATTGATTTGCATTAAGTCCTGGCAACGAAAAACTTATTGTTCATATTAGGTTAGATTTGTATATATGTATCATGTTTCAAAGACAACCTCAGGCTTATTCAGATTTCGAATTTAATGTACACTGACTGTCAGTGACAATGCAACACCAAGGAGGAGTGGTTCGAAGGGATGAAAGTTGGGGAAAAAACAGAGACTGCACGGACGAATAATTGATGTTTATTTCAAACCGATATGCAGGTTACACAATGCGCACGGCATCGACTCAGTAGGATGTAGGACCACCGCGAGCGGCGATGCACGCAGAAACACGTCGAGGTACAGAGTCAATAAGAGTGCGGATGTTGTCCTGAGGGATGGTTCTCCATTCTCTGTCAACTATTTGCCACAGTTGGTCGTCCGTACGAGGCTGGGGCAGAGTTTGCAAACGGCGTCCAATGAGATCCCACACGTGTTCGATTGGTGAGAGATCCGGAGAGTACGCTGGCCACGGAAGCATCTGTACACCTCGTAGAGCCTGTTGGGAGATGCGAGCAGTGTGTGGGCGGGCATTATCCTGCTGAAACAGAGCATTGGGCAGCCCCTGAAGGTACGGGAGTGCCACCGGCCGCAGCACATGCTGAGCGTAGCGGGGGGCATTTAACGTGCCTTGAATACGCACTAGAGGTGACGTGGAATCATACGCAATAGCGCCCCAAACCATGATGCCGCGTTGTCTAGCGGTAGGGCGCTCCACAGTTACTGCCGGATTTGACCTTTCTCCACGCCGACGCCACACTCGTCTGCGGTGACTATCACTGACAGAACAGAAGCGTGACTCATCGGAGAACACGACGTTCCGCCATTCCCTCATCCAAGTCGCTCTAGCCCGGCACCATGCCAGGCGTGCACGTCTATGCTGTGGAGTCAATGGTAGTCGTCTGAGCGGACGCCGGGAGTGCAGGCCTCCTTCAACCAATCGACGGGAAATTGTTCTGGTCGATATTGGAACAGCCAGGGTGTCTTGCACATGCTGAAGAATGGCGGTTGACGTGGCGTGCGGGGCTGCCACCGCTTGGCGGCGGATGCGCCGATCCTCGCGTGCTGACGTCACTCGGGCTGCGCCTGGACCCCTCGCACGTGCCACATGTCCCTGCGCCAACCATCTTCGCCACAGGCGCTGCACCGTGGACACATCCCTATGAGTATCGGCTGCGATTTGACGAAGCGACCAACCTGCCCTTCTCAGCCCGATCGCCATACCCCTCGTAAAGTCGTCTGTCTGCTGGAAATGCCTCCGTTGACGGCGGCCTGGCATTCTTAGCTATACACGTGTCCTGTGGCACACGACAACACGTTCTACAATGACTGTCGGCTGAGAAATCACGGTACGAAGTGGGCCATTCGCCAACGCCGTGTCCCATTTATCGTTCGCTACGTGCGCAGCACAGCGGCGCATGTCACATCATGAGCATACCTCAGTGACGTCAGTCTACCCTGCAATTGGCATAAAGTTCTGACCACTCCTTCTTGGTGTTGCATTTGCTCTGTCAGTCAGTGTATATTCAGCAAAAGAAGCAAGTTAGAGAAACTTTTATTTTGTACATAGTTAAAAAAATCTTCAACAATAAACATTTTACTTGTGTTGTACAAATCTGCTTCTTTATATAAAACAAACAGCGTCAGCTGTTGAGTGGGCACTTTAAAGGACACAGGGATGCCGCGTACTCGTGTACGACAGCGTTATCGGTACCTGAGTCCGGCTCCATGGCCAAATGTTAGCGTGCTGGCCGCTGGTCACAGGGGTCCCGGGTTCGATTCCCGGCAGGGTCGGGAATTTTAACCATAATTAGTTAATTTCGCTGGCACGGGAACTGGGTGTGTGTGTCGTCTTCATCATCATTTCACCCTCATCACGACGCGCAGGTCGCCTACGGGGGTCAAATAAAAAGACCTGCATCTGGCGAGCCGAACTTCTCCTCGGACACTCCCGGCACTAAGAGCCATACGCCATTTCATTTTTCTTTTATCAGTACCTAACAGAGTTTGAAAGGTTTGTGAGTCTCCATTTGGCTGACTGGTCGAATCGTGCAGTATCCAGCTTTGTGGGCCATTCGTATGTGACAGAGGCCTGATGTTGGACTTCACGGGAACGTAAGGGCAGGCATACTCGTCGTGAAGGTTCCGGTCGACCACGTCTGACCACCACAAGGTATCATCACCGTATTGTGCACCAAGCACATCGTATCTCCTTCACATTCGAAGCATATCATACAACAATATCATACAATTAAAAAATGTTATAATGTCAATTATTCTTCAAGCTTTCTAAATGCATGTTTTAGATGTGGGCTCAGTATTCATTGTACACATTTTAAATTCATCTACATAATGACTATCAATAATAGGCTTTGTATTTTAATTTTATTATCATTGACTGATTCGCTAGTCAAATCACCCATTATTCATCTATTGTTTTAAATTGTTCTTGTTTCAATTATTTTGTCTTTTACTAATGGCTGATGATGTCCCAAAGTGGACGAAGTATGTCCTATTTTATTAAACATATGTTATTTTGAAATGAACAAAAAAAAGTTTGTATTGTAAACGTGGAACACTTTCACTGAAAGCATTAAACTGTAAATTCTATTATTGACAACCATGACTTTTTATGCCTCTTGAGCTTCCATGTGCCCCGCTTTAATGCAAGGACAAATGTAACTTTTCATAATAAAAATGTTAGATCAAGCGCTCACAAAAATTCTCCACCCTACAGGCTATGCAATGCCTACAACAGTGCAGTTCAGAAAAATAATTCTTTAGATTTCTGTGTACCTCTAGACCTGTTTTTACAACAATTCACCATCTCCGTGAAAACTCTCTAATTTGTAATGCTGATTTGAACCACATCATGTATTATAAACGTTCATCATTAAGCCCTATCCCATAAATATAATAAGTGTTAGAACTAGAAGAAAATAATAGTTTAGATGTGAAATAACGATTTCTAAATTTTTAATTTTTAATTTACTCTTTCTTGTAAAGATTAAATTAGATTAGATGTGAAATACTGTTCCTTTCTCGTTGTAAATATAATATTAGAATAGTTCAGATATTAGGTTATTAGACTAAGTCGAAGCATTAAGATGATGATGATGCTTGTTTTTTTAAGGGGCCTAACATCGAAGGTCATCGGCCCCTAATGGTACGAAATGAAAGAACAAAAATTACAAAGGCATCCACTGACCAAAATAAAAATAAAAAATGTCATGAAGAATGAATGGATGGACAGGAACCCAACAAAACACAAAACAAACAAACAAAAACAAAAACCAGTGGATCGGATTCAACAGAGAACGAAAATAACATTATTACCGACCAAGGAACCACTCATAAAGCACAATGATGCTTGGTGTCTAAAGGGGGTGCAAAATCCACGTCTAAGGCCCCACAGAATGGTACATGTCGCGAGTAAAATAGAACCATGGTATGTGTCACGTTGGGGTAATAATCAGAAGTAGCGATGACTCACGGTGTTCCACAAAAGATGGTACTACTCACAAGTATTGTACTTCGTACAGGTAACGCAGACCTATGGTGTTTCGCACACAATGGCGCCACCCACAGCCAACGCAAACCGATGAGTTTCCTCACCTAGGGTACTAGTCACGGGTGCCGGTCCCAAGGGCCCCGTGGTGTTCCGCACATAGTGAGTACTAATCACAGGCAACGCAGACCCACGATGTCGCTCATATAGTGGTACAACTCACAGGCTACGCCCAGACCCGCGGTGTTGCCCACATGGGTACAACGCACGGGTACTGGAATCCACCAGGCCAGGCTTTTTACTGCAACGAATCACAAACATACTTCGTACCATGTTGGTGATACTACTCGCAAGTACATGCAACCCATGGTGTTCCCCGCATGATGGTACGAATCAAGAGTCGTTTCATGGTTCTAATTCATTCATCCCTTGGTCGCCCCTTTTAGTCGCCTCGCACGACAGGCAGGGGATACCGTGGGTGTATTATTCGTCAGCCTCCCCCACCCACAGGGGGTGTGTGTTTGGTCCGCGAGAGGTATTTTATTTCCCTCAAGTCCGCCGGCAAGCCGGTTAGGACCCCCCTATCCGCCACCTGGGACGCGCCACGTGGGAGTATCACCTCTCCCCCTGCTACGCCTGCGTAGCAGGTTCGTGGTCGAAGCATTAAAAAATGCATATAAACATTTGCCACTGTAATTGGGATTACAAATCTGTAGTGCGAAATAAATAAATAAATAAATAAATAAATAAATAAATAAATAAATAAATAAATAAATAAATAAATAAATAAATAAATAAATAAATAAATAAATAAATAAATAAATAAATAAATAAATAAATAAATAAATAAATAAATAAATAAATAAATAAATAAATAAATAAATAAATAAATAAATAAATAAATAAATAAATAAATAAATAAATAAATAAATAAATAAATAAATAAATAAATAAATAAATAAATAAATAAATAAATAAATAAATAAATAAATAAATAAATAAATAAATAAATAAATAAATAAATAAATAAATAAATAAATAAATAAATAAATAAATAAATAAATAAATAAATAAATAAATAAATAAATAAATAAATAAATAAATAAATAAATAAATAAATAAATAAATAAATAAATAAATAAATAAATAAATAAATAAATAAATAAATAAATAAATAAATAAATAAATAAATAAATAAATAAATAAATAAATAAATAAATAAATAAATAAATAAATAAATAAATAAATAAATAAATAAATAAATAAATAAATAAATAAATAAATAAATAAATAAATAAATAAATAAATAAATAAATAAATAAATAAATAAATAAATAAATAAATAAATAAATAAATAAATAAATAAATAAATAAATAAATAAATAAATAAATAAATAAATAAATAAATAAATAAATAAATAAATAAATAAATAAATAAATAAATAAATAAATAAATAAATAAATAAATAAATAAATAAATAAATAAATAAATAAATAAATAAATAAATAAATAAATAAATAAATAAATAAATAAATAAATAAATAAATAAATAAATAAATAAATAAATAAATAAATAAATAAATAAATAAATAAATAAATAAATAAATAAATAAATAAATAAATAAATAAATAAATAAATAAATAAATAAATAAATAAATAAATAAATAAATAAATAAATAAATAAATAAATAAATAATATGGGCTTTACCCTCAGCTGGGCACGAGATGTCTTTAGATACTTCACATCACTTTCAGAACACGTGTAAACCGATATTTGCTTGCTGAGATCTAGGCTTTCTGTGACATCTCTTATGTGGTTGAGCTGAATAAAATAGTAACAATGTCAAATGTTGATTTATTATTTACTGTTGTCCAGAATATATAACAAAACAGGTACTCCTCCTATGGGCATATGGGGCCTCTGCAGACTCCAAGATATCTTTCCTTCTGGCGTGTGTAGTGTGCTACTAGAACGTTTTGCTGTTTGTAATACTGTGCGTTATTAGATGGTACTTTGTTGACCCAACTTTCAATTCTTGTCATTGAACAAGTGCGGTAAGTTGATTAGAAATGTAGCAAAGTGAGGTGTTGGCATAAAGAATCAGACGGCAGACACATACAGTATACAGCGCGACACCAAACACTGGCTCCTTGTTTTCTTCTAGAATATGCTAGATGCAGGAATGATTGCTGCCATGATACTGTGGTTGTATTATTATCCACAAAGTCTAGGACATTCCAACAAGAAAGGAAGAAAGTTTCTGCGGTAGCTAGGAAGACAGCTAGTTCAACCTATACAGACGATCGACGTCTGGAAGAAACATGAATTCAGAAGGATGTGCAGAGTGGTCTTCTTGTCCTTGGATGTGGAATTCATTGTAGACAATAAGGAAAACCAAGAGATGGTTATGATGATGATGATTATGATGACTGTTTAAAGAGGCGTGACAGCTAGGTCGTAGGCGCCTAATGGTATGAGTTGTAACGAAAAGAAAGTTAAAACTTCAAAATGTATCCTCTGATTTGAATCTAAAACAAATGGTGATGAGAAAATGATCGTGAGAGCAAAACAATCAGTGGATCCAATTCACAATGTATTAATCATTGGGATGATGCTTATGATTTGAAAGGGTCCAAAATCCTGGTCACCGGCCCCTCACAGTGGTACTAATTACTAGTAAAGCAGAACCACTGTGTTCCTCCTACAGTGATACTAATCGCAGGTAATGTAATCTCGTGGTTTTTCTCGCATGGCGGTACTAATCGCAGGTAATGTAGACTCATGGCATGTCACACACAATGGCACTACTCGCAGGTAATACAAACCCATGGTATTTCGCACTTAGGGGCACAATTCACAAGAAACGCAGAAGCATGGTGCTCTTCACATTGTAAGACTAATCACGGGCGCGCGTATTCCCGTGGTGTTCCTCACTTGGTGGAACTATACACAGGCCATGTATACTTATGGCGTCCGTTGCTCACATAGTGGTACTAACCACAGGCAATGCAGACCCACGGTGTATAACACATTATGGTAACGCCCACAGGCAACAAAAGCCCATGGTGTTCCTCACATAATGGTACCACTCTCAGGCAACACAGACCAATGGTTTTCCTCAAATAGTGGTACTGATCACGGGGGTCAGCCAAACCCATGGTGTTTCTCACATAGTAGTACTAACCACAGGCAACGTAAACCCATGGTTTTTCTCATGAAGTGTTACTACTCATAGGTAACACGGATCCATTCTGAACACAGTGGAACCGACCAGTGGAATACACATGATCATAAACAACACTTATACCCATAAGTTCCTCACATAATGGTACTGCTCCTATTTAACTTAGGCCTATGGTTTACTTCACATGGTGGCACTAGTCACTAAGAACGTCGACCATGGTGTTCCGCATGTAATGGTACTAATCACAATTATTCTCATGGTTATAATTTCGTCATTCCTTGGTCGTCCATTTTAGTCGCCTCATACGACAGGCAGGGGATACAGTGTGTGTAGTTTTCGTCTGTGTCCCCCACCCACAGAAAGTAGAGAGAGAAGAAAGAAGAAATAATTAATTATCATTTTCAGTCGATGAAATAAAATTATGGTTTACTTCTAGGGAACTTCTTTCTAATATATTAGGGCCCTAAAACCAAACGTTTCGGAGACATTTCTGAAGAACGCCAGCTCAAGATATCTTAATTCAACTTTCTCTCTAGCTTTGTAAGAGTCAGTTCCGAAAAATGGCGCGGTTGTCTTCAACAACTCTATATTTTGTTGCGCCATCCCACGACGTCTTCAAGGGCTGCAGTGTTGACTTCTATCATAGCAATTCATTCTCTGGAAAATTGACTTCAATACCATGAATGAGTACGGAATGATTGCTTGCAGGTGTACAGTAGATTACTTGCTTCAATCATATGTCCCATATTCTAAGTCATGAGGCCAGTTCATAAACCGTAGTTCTAATAACTACAGACACAGTTTAAATACTATTACTGACATCTCAATACCACAATTAACGTACATCTTTTGATACACACAAGTATACGGATGTGATGCCTTTAGCTCACAAATTTATTCAGTATCAACACTGCACTTACAGACAATTGAGGGGTTTGGAAGCAACAGGTGCGACACTTTCCCTACATAAGTGACTTACGTTTCTCATCCAACGAAGGAACCTCGTCTTTATCATGAGCAACACTTGTGCAGATGGAATCTTTAACAGAAACCACTAGGCGCTAGCTACATGCAGAGCCGCTGTTATCCAAATAACGATGTCGTGCGCCAGCAGTCACGATTGCATATGAACAGAGGGCCTCTCTCTACACAGGAAGAGGATATGTTGGCTCTCGTTGCGTCCATACCGCACTTATCATGAATACTTTACCTCGGTGGAGAAAATGGGTAACTTCAACCATAATCTAGTGGAGATAATTAGTAAGGTTGATGTGTTTCAGGTGCTCAATTTATAACTGAATTGGTTGCTATTGTACCAGGAAAAGTTGTGGGCAAAGGGCATGAGTAGGACCTCAGGGAGTGGAACTGGGTTTTGGAGCCGATACAGAGAAGGATAGTCTCGCAGAGGGAATAATAGATGGAAAATAATTTTTTTTCAAAACAATTTATTAATTTCTCACCCTGCGGTATGATTGTTGACTCAAAATTTATATTGAAATTAAATGTTGAAAATAATCTTCTTGAAAAAAAAAATGGCATAAATATCATTGGTTTCAAAGTCTTTCATATGTGTGAATTTCCACCTAAAGTCTTTTTAAACCTAAGCACACTTTTATAATGGTAAATGGATATGAGAAATTATTAAAAGTTTTCAGTTCTCAGTTCGTCAATCTCGTTATACAACACACTTGAAATCCTACAGTCTTTCTACGAGAAATGAAATTGAAATTAAATTTATCACTTTTGAGAAATTATGGAAATTGTTCACACGCGACACTGAAGTTTCACTGTTCAAAATAAATTAAAAAGTTTAGTCAGTTTGTTACTCACTTATGACAAGAACTGTTGTTACCAAATGTCGAAAGATGGACATCTGGAATGTTCCATGTAGAATCAGGATCGGCGATGTTGACGTTCCCGATGAGGTGATGACAGCTGGAACTGTTGAGTTTCGCACACGAAAATTCATTTAGTGCGACTGGTTATCACTTACACTGTTGAACACTATTTATGGCGTATGAAGAATCACAGTCCTTTCTGTATTAAATACTATTTACAGTCGTTATTGAAACGTTCTTAATCACACAGTTCACACTTGAAGAAAAAAAAAGAAAGAAAGCAAGTCGATAAGCACAGTCTGTGAACACAGTCATTAAGTTAGATTTTCTGCTAAT
The DNA here is from genome assembly GCF_040414725.1 of Anabrus simplex. NCBI lineage: Eukaryota > Metazoa > Arthropoda > Insecta > Orthoptera > Tettigoniidae > Anabrus > Anabrus simplex. Next base: position 138,354,598 of record NC_090268.1, read on the forward strand.
CCTGTTATATTAACTCAGAAAAGTTCTTACTTTTTCATTCAAAATATTGATGTGACGTGAATAAAGAAATATAATGCAATACTCGAGAGAAAAAAAATAAGTTCTGGTGATTCTTAAGTATTAGGCTCTGTAGAAGTTTAATGTTACTTGACGTTGCCTAAGTTCACACGTAATGAAATAGTTAATATTTGTACTCCAATAAGTTCACTCGTGTTACAGTCTTAAATGTCTTTTTAGGATTATATTGTAATCGCGACGCGACATACTAACTGCAGTGCGACGTCCTTTATCGGCGATAGAATTTCGCGTTCTGGAGATACGACGAAAGTACTTCTACCGTGACTGCGCGAACATACTGTACTGTACTGTACTGCACACTGGTTTGCGGGCTATCTGGCCTTGACATATATAGATACCAGCGCAGGGAGGGGTGGCAGCTCTCTCTCGGCCATGTGACCGTAATTACGTAATTTCGTTGAGACTTTAAATTGTTATAACTCAACAACCGTTTGATGAATTAATTTGAAATTTACAGGGATTAACTTTTATGATGTTTGCTATAATTCAGCGTTTGTCCCGTTGAAATTGGTTAAGGTGTTAAAAAGCTGTTAAAAGAAAAATTCTTTCGAGAAATATCTCTAGGGGAGGTGAGCTTCGAGCGACAGGTGACGTCACTTGACTCCGCCTAGCGTACTCGTAGGGTCTGGCACATACTGGAACATTCTTTACATGGATGTTCGTACGTCGGTCGGATCTTTAATGCTGGAAATAACATTTCTTTCAATTAATATGGACCAGGACCTAGGCCTTCCTGGTACACTATATATTTTCTTACCTTTTACATCCCCAAGATCGCAGGGCTTGGCAGTGATAAGAACAAGAAGAAAATTTAAAAAAAAGTTTGATGATTGATGCTTGTAGTTTAAAGAGGGCTAACATCTAGGTCATCGGCCCTTAATGGTACGAAATGATACGAAATGAAATGACAAATTAAAAACCCAATATCCTCCACTGACCACAATTTAAAACGTGAGGACGAAGAATGAATGGATGGTTGGATGGATATTAATTTAAAACGATCGGTGGAACCGACCCACAGTGCCTCACGTGCACAGAAGTTGGCGTAAGACAATAGTATTACTGACCAACGGACTGCGTCTATAGCACGATACTGAAACGATGATTCTTGTAGTCGAAAGAGTCCAAAATCCAAGTCATCGTGTTCTCATAATGACACTTACGGCTAGAAAAGTAGAACCATGGTATTTGTCATGTTGCGGTACTAAATAAGAGTAGCGTACTACTCACAGGTAATGAAATTCGCACATGTATTACAGACCTACTGTGTTCCGCACACTGCGGCGCCATTGACAGGCAACGCAAACCTATGGTGTTCATCACTTAAGTGTACTAACTACAGGGACTCGTACTATCCCGTGGTGTTCCTCATATAGTGGGTACTAATCATAGGTAAGCCAGAACCATGGGTTCCGTCATCCCATGATGTCGCTCATATAGTGCTACTAATCACAGGTACTGTAAAAGCTGTCGCGCTCTGGTTTGCTACTAATCACAAACCTATTTGGTACCCAACATACTTTAGTGGTACTACGCGCAAGTAAAAGCGACCCATGGTGTTCCCCGCGTGGTGGTACTAATCACAAGTAGTTTCATGGTTCTAATTTGATCGTCCGTTGGTCGCCCCTTTTAGTTGCCTCTTACAACAGGCAGAGGATAGCGTGGGTGAATTCTTCGCCTGCGCCCCCCACCCACAGGGGGTCTTGTGTTTGGTCCGCGAGAGGTATTTTCTTTCCCTCAAGTCCGCCGGCAAGCCGGTTAGGACCCCGCTATCCGCCACCTGGGACGAGCAACATGGGAGTATCGTGATGATGATGATGATGATGATGATGATGATGATGATGATGATGCTTATTGTTTAAAGGGTCCTAACATCGAGGTCATCGGCCCCTAATGGTACGAAATTAAATAACGAAAAGTTCAAATTCATCCACTGACCAAAATAAAATAAAAAATGTCATGAAGAATGAATGGATGGACATGAGCCCAAAAAAAAAGAACAACAAAGAAACAAAGAAAGGAAAAACAGTGGATCAGACGCAAAAAGGATCGGAAATAATAGTATTACAGACCAAGGAACCACTTAGAAAGCACAATGATGCTTGATGACTAAAGGGGTGCAAAATCCACGTCTAAGGCCCCACAGAGTGGTACATGTCGCGAGTAAAGTAGAACCATGGTATTTGTCATGTTGGGGTGCTAATCAAAAGTAGCGAAGACTCGCGTTGTTCCACACATGATGGTACTACTCACAAGTATTGTACATCGTACAATTAACGCGGACCTATGGTGTTCCTAACACAATGGCGCCACTCATAGCCAACGCAAACCGATAAGATTCCTCACCGAGTGTACTAACCACAGGGACTCGCACTATCCCGTGCTGCTCCTCAACATAGTGGGTGACCAATCACAGGCAACGCTGACCCACGGTGTCGCTCATATAGTGGTACAACTCACAGGCTACGCCCAGACCCGCGGTGTTGCTCATATGGGCACGACGCACGGGTACTGGAGACCACCCGGCCAGGTGCTACTAATCACAAGCCTACTTCGTACCTAACTTAGTGGTACTACTCGCAAGTACGGGCAACCCATGTTGTTCCCCGCATGATGGTACGAATCAAAAGTAATTTCATGGTTCTATGTCAATCATCCCTTGGTCGCCCCTGTTAGTCGCTTCTCACGACAGGCAGGGGATACCGTGGGTGTATTATCCGTACGCGTCCCCCACCCACAGGGGGTAAAAAGAGAGAAAAAAGGAGAAAGAACGGATCCGTCACTGCGAAAAATGAAGTAACGGACGAAGAAAGGCAAGAGCCACGAAGGGCGTGAAAATAAAAGATTCCCTAAGCCTCGAATGCTCTAATACCATCGGGGTCGGAAAAGAACAAGAGTTGACCAAGGGAGGTCGGACAGGATAGACGAAAGTGAGGATCCTGGCACAAGTAAGTGGAAGCAATGCCAAGATTCAGCTAAGGGCTCCGTGGTCGCCAATCCACATTCCCAAGTTGAGAGCCCCTTGCCCCCCCCCCCGTGGGAGTATCAACTCTCCCCCTGCTACACCAGCATAGCAGGTTCGTGGAAAAAGAAGAAGAAAAAGAAGAATTTCGTGTGGCTTCCGGTGAGGCCTGCTGCAGGTATTTCAAGGTGACGTCTGATAGATGATCTGCGCCTCTGTGAGAATATGGCACTACGTACGATGAATTCTAATGCTGAGGACGTCAAACATTCCAATCCCCGAACCACCGGAATTAGCCAATGAAGATGAAAATCCCTTACCTGGCCAAGAATCGAACCCCGGATCCCATGGTCCAAAGGTCATCACGCCAACCATTTAGCCATTGAGCTGGATAAATTTACCCACTGACTATTTTTTAAAAAATGATAATGAAGAAAATGAATATGAATTTTAAATAATCAGTGGATCTAATTCGCAATGCCTTTTTCCCTATAAAATGATATAAACATAGATTGTAATGTAATTAAATTGAATAAGGCATTCCCTTTAGAGTGAAATCATTCTATTAAGCTTAAAAGCTCAAACCATATTGAAATTTACAGACGGATTGCTAAAAATGCAGTAAGAAATGAAAGCATAGTTAACAATGAAGGTAAACTTCGAAACAAAAAACATGAGAACATTTTTAAACACGGTAAAACAGACCAATATCCCTCATGAAACGGATGACGAGATCAGCTGACTGCTCGTCATCTCGTAGGATGAGGGAGATGGTATTTGGGGGTGTTAGATTACGGTGCAAGTGCGCACTCCGCAAGGATATGTACTACGCTCAAATGATCGCTGCAAGTACACACCGAGTGGGTCTTCACTAAGTAGCATGGCCGATCCGAAGACGACGTAATACCACTCCTTCTCTCCGATAAACCTTAGTTACTAATTTAATAGAGGGGCGATCTGCTACTCCAACTCCCAGTGGGACATTACCGAATGTCCCTTGCTGCAACCTCGTAAGGCAAAGGGAGCAATGTGACCACCTCCTTGGCAGCCTTATCACTAACTCTTTTCCCGCTACACCCATGTGTCTTTGGAGTCACAGAAACGTTATTGTGGTGGTAATCCTCCACAAGCCTCTCAGCATGTCCCGTTCTCGTGTGCGGCCTCCACCCACAGGAGGTTAATTTTAGTACATTCTCGTTTATATCGCCGTATTTTGACTCGCTTACACGTACTAAATTAATATATCATCATAATTCGAATAGCTTTTGTTTAGTTGTTGTAATTTTAATTTAATTATACTGCAAATAAATGTGGTTAGTAATTACTAATTTTGGTACTGCACATAATATTTTTAACAAATTATCTCATATATTGCAGTTAAAACACAATATGCAAATTTGGTTGTATATTTCACAGTTCACTGACATCGCAGTTAATATCTTCTTAGCTACCAAGTATTTAAATAGGCTGTATACAGTACATACTTACAGTCAATGTTAAATAATTTAGTGTAAATAGTCTATTAAATTGGTCAGATGTAAAAGAAATTCAACTAGCCTAAATCTTGTCAGGATAAATAATCAATCAATCAATCAATCAATCTTCTAAGTAACATACCTGCAAGTCTATCTAATATTAATGACCAGTGAACGCCGAAATATTTCAGTGAAAGGGTACACTTCAGTGCCTTTAAATTATCCAATACTGGTCTTTGGCATTTAAACGCTTTTAAGAGCTAAAAGGGAAGTGTCAAGATATGATGTCTCAACCTTGAGCATAGGCAGTGAACACCTAAACCACCAGAATTTCCCATCAGATGGTTTATGCACTTAAACAATTGAATTGTTTTGTTGTATATTTCACAGTTCACTGATATCTCCCTTTCATCTTTGGTTGATTGTTACATGACAATATGGAAATAAGCTAATATTTGCTTGCTATTGTATCCCATTACGTTACCACATTATCAGAAAATTGAACGGAAATTGAGCAGGATATTTGTGATCGTGTTTTCGTTTATTTATACCGAAACACTCATTACCCACCGGGTGTGATAACAGTTCAGTTATGGAATGATTGTTTGAATGACAAATAAATCACTTTCATATTTTGTTAATCACTGGTAAATGTTGAAATCAGCCACATAACAACAATCATGGTATGATGTTTGCACAGAAACTCAAAACTGAATAAAACAACACTTAATAAATTGTAAGCAATCAAAGGAAAGGAGCTGATGTGTAACTACCAGTCTTGTAGAACGGATATTGACTAACCACTCTTAACTTTAAACAGCGATCAGTGATCCCGACAATCATGCGCCGAATTGACACTTGCCACTGACTACTGCATTTTTTTAAAAAAAATTTTTGCTGATTGGATCCAGTCCTCAAATTTCTCAAATTACCGGAGATCCTTCAGTAGTTCATCTTCCTATCGATTTGTGGCTCTACCGATTGGACGAATTTCCTCAGGGCTTTCTAGGAGTCTGCTTCGTTCTGGATGTGGTCGGATATGTAGAACAGACGTCCTGTGAGTGACTTACATGATGTTCGCGTGTAATATTGTCGCTTGGAACTATTGAATAATCGGTCATTCTAAGCTAAAATTTACCGTCTGAAGCACCAGAGTGAAGCTGCTAAGTACTTTTGTAGTGAGTGTGGTTTTAAATCTGCGTTGTGGAAATTAGTGTTCATTAAGGGATCAATCTCATACCTATAACCTCATCTTGTTAGCTAACCGATAATGGCCGCCCCTGTTGATGGAGGTCGGCAAGTTTTTTCTAACTCACTGAATCTAAATAATGAAAATCAGCAAGTCTCAAGTAACCTCACGAATCGACAGAATAAAGAAAGCATAATTCCCACCCGTACCGGTGAACCAGGTAACCTCGTGACAACCTCTATTACTGTTCCTAACACACTTAATCAAACTCATAACAATCCAAGGTTAAGTTACTCTGCAGCAATGCAATCCTACCCTACCAAAGATCAAGCTATTGTTATTGAATCTTGCGATGGTATTAGTATCCGAGATTATATACTAGCAATTGGAAAAGTCACTAGCCCTAGTAATATCCGATTTGTCTCACGGATATCTAATGGAAGAATATGTATCTTCCTTGCAAGTCAAAAGTGTGTTGAAGAATTACTTTCAAAACATTCTAAGATTCTCATAAATAATGTCTCTTGGGAAATAAGACCTCTCCTAACCAAAAACAAACGAGTTATTCTATCCAATGTTGGCCCTGTGATTCCTAATATTGTTATGGAAGAAGAATTTCTCAAACTCGGCATTAAACCAATGTCAAAGATATCACCTATCAGAGCAGGTTTAACAATCCCCGGATTTTCTCACATTCTCAGTTTTCGGAGACAGATTTATATTCAAAATGAAGACTTTAACAAACTTCCAGACTCACTCCAAATCGAATATGAGGGTACCAATTACTGGATTTATTTATCCTCTGACACACCCACCTGCTTTCTTTGTAAAACTGAGGGGCACTTAGCTAGAAACTGTCCTGATAATGATGAAATAATAAATGAAGGCTCCTCATTAAATCAAAACAGTCATTCTCGCGGCAAGATCAATCTAACAGAATTTCCCCAACTAGTAGAGGAAACAGAAAAAGTTAAAACAAACTGTCAAGAAAATATTACCTGTACTCCCTCACAAACTACTGTTCAGACAGCTGCTACATCTACACCTCTTCAGTGTTCTCAAAATCAAAACTGTGGGCCTTTACCCTCAGTCGAAACGACTCTAACCTCTCATTTGGAATGCCTTCAAAACCCCTCATGTGTTCATCTTGCTGGATCGAAGAGACCAATATCACTATCTAGCAGTGAAACTACAGGCAGAAAAGACCATGATTTTAAGGAACCTCCCCTAACAACTGAACCTAAGACAAGTGAACAGGCAGGGAAACACAAGACAAAACAAACTTACAAGAAACCAAAGACAGAAAAAGAAAGCACAACTATTAGTGATATGCTTAAGCCAATTAAGCAAGTTCTAGAAGCCAACCCTCAGTCCTTTCCCCTCAATTACTTACAACTCCAATCCTTTTTTGAAAACAGTATTGGAGTTAATGACATTGCAGCAATACCTTCCAATTACACCCAAGATCTAGAGGGTTTAGCCCAAGCCCTTCAAAAACTATATCCATACTACACTGAAAAATCCATTAAGAACAGGAGTACTCGAATAGTCAAGAAACTGCTTAAGGCTAGCAGTGAAAAGCGAGGTGAAGCAATTAACAGTTTAGTTCCAGATTACTCCAGCGATGACTCTACTTCCCTCACATAATGACGATAAAATTCCCTCTACACTAGTTTGTCATTCTTGTGACTATATCTTTACTTCAATGGAACCTCAACAGTTTTCGATCACAGCGAGAGTATTTACAACTTCTACTAAATAAACATCAGCCTTCAGTTGTCTGTCTACAAGAAACTAACTTTAGAGACAACTTTGTTTCCCATTTAAGACAGTTCAACGTACATTATAAAAACCGAATTAATCCAAATCATGCAAGTGGAGGCGTAGCCACCTATGTTAAAAATAATTTACACCATCAAGAGGTTCCTTTAACTACTGATTTAGAAGCAGTCGCAGTTTTATTATACCTACCACAAGCTATATGTGTATTGTACCATTACGTTACATTTTGACGTCAGTTGACATGAAGATAGATCGTAAGAAAAATGGCGCAGATCAGCTTCAAGCGTTAAGAATGCACGGAATAACTTTTTGTGACAAGTTGACCGCAATTAGGAGGCAGTGCCTGGCGAGATGGAAAGGAAACTCTATGAGAAATGAACCATTATACGTAAAAAAAAATAATTGAAAAACGGTCTATTATTATCTACTTTGGCAAGAAGATTTTTCGTCGTAAACGGACTGTGAATTGCAATTACTTGACCAGAAGATTAGCTGACATAATCAATATAACCATAATAGGAGCCATACGAAGGAAGAATCCAGAAACAAACTACTGGAAAATACGTAAAAACGGCAGGGAAACACGCATAATAGATTTCAAATACTGTACGGAAGAAGAGGTGTTGGAATACGGCATTCGTAAATAAGGCCTACACTGACTTAATAAACGGACAAATTTTCATCAAATTATACGTATAGCCCATTTATAAGATTTAAAGAACATTATTCAGACAACAAAAAAAACAAGGAAGAGCCAGTTTATGAAAATAAAATTGAATCTGAGCAGTATCTTTAGAGGAAAAGAAACATAAATACAGTTAGAGAAAGTCCTTGGAAAAGCTCTATATACTGAAAATTAAGACGTATTCTATCAATTTAATAATATCTTTTCGTTGCATGGAAATTGGACACGAAATGGAGCTAGCCTAAAGCGATGGAGGGAGGCTGACCAGATCATCGTAAGCTCAAGCCTGAAGACCTAGAGATCCAGCATGACGTGATCCGGCACAAGGCTAGACGTTCCGAGATGCCGTGAGCAGGAAGAAGAAAGCAACGTCGGACATAACATGGCCATGAGATAAGTAACATTCTAAGAAATTTATCTATAAAGTATTTCATTTGGTGTAGTATAATTGTAGGAATGCTGTAGTGCCAAATATATGACCTGTTTGTGCCATTGTGTGAATTCTAAGGCATATGCCGGAGAAAATAACCACAGATACGTATTATTTATGTGTAGTAATATACTGCCGTGCTCAAAGGTTTGATCTGAGGTTAATGTGAGCAGTATCGGGAAGAGAATTGATGTTTTTGAACCTATATGCTTAGGGAAACGTAGTATTCAAGCTAGGTGAGGCTGAGATATGAAAGTGAAGTGCAGTATAATAATAATAAACCTAGGCTACCCATTGACCAGATTGAATAACGAGGCCGATATCGTCTACATTTACGATGAGTTGAAATAAACAGTAGCAGCTTGCGGTGTTTTGAGTAGATATTAAGGTAAAAGAAATGTTTTACTGCGACGTGGTAGACATTACAAAGAAGCTGAGTAGAAATATTGTTGTATGCGGAGGAATCGCAGTAATTAAATGCAGAAACGATAATATGTTGTTGGAGATTTGAGATGTTGAATAAGTATTGTGTAAGTAAATGATTGAAGGAAATAGGTGCGAATTTATGCTTAGCTACAGTTATGTTGCGATTGAAAATGAGGCAAGCAGTGAAATTAAGGCCTAGATACGTGAATATATTAAGTGTAGCAGTGATATTAAATGGTCTATTGGTCGAACTTATTTGGAATATGGAGATAAATTGATCGTAATTTACATGTATTTTGAAGTGCATATAGAATAGAGATATAGTCGCCTAGTAATATATTTGTCTCACATAATGAATATACAGCATTGGAGCACGCGTTAACCTGAAAATGGTAAAATTAGTAGGCAGTAGAAGGAGTAATTTTAATTGAAAATACACATAATAATTAATTGGTCGGTACGATTCTGACAGGTCATGACGGTTGAAGAACATGGCGATGGCTCTCGTAAATGAAGATATTTAATTTTATTTTTGGCACACATTTTAAATATATATAAGGATGTTGGAATTTATATTTATGGTTAGGATTATTTTTTTTTTAGATACTTAAAATGGCATTTTGAAGCCATCATTGGAAATAGTTACTTATCTCATGCCATAAATAAGTCAATACGCAAATTCCCAAACCAATTCCAAAGAGTACTGCAAAGAGACCTAAAGGAAAGAAAGACCACTCCCTCCTTTAATAAAGTATAAATCCTAGTTGTCCCCATATTGAAATAAAATGATGAAATGTGGTCACGCAACAAAATAATAATTGCCCAGATGAATTAAAGATACCTGCCCAATTTTAATTATGTCAATTCGTCAATTTTAGTTGTCAAGAAAAATAATATGTGATTTTTTTGAGTTTACTTTCCTCTATTACCAAAGATGATCATTATTTTGTTAATTATAATATTGGCATGCTAATAAATTAGTTTTAAGATTATTCTAGCGTTTATTTTCAAAGGTAGAAATAGGAAGATTAGTTGTAAGGATACATTTAGGATGATATTTCGGAGTCATGATATTTAAAGGCTTATATTAATTCTATGGTAGGATTTCGGAGTAAATGAGTAACACATTGAACTATACACCCTCTTCAACGGAACTTGCGAAAGTAAATAGTATTGTTGAATATGTATAGATGTTTTTACCCTGAGATATTGACTTAATATTGACATGCAACCACCGCGTTTGATTGATATATCCATCCCCGATTTCGGATAGTTAATTAGCAACTTGTAAGTTGGAGATATTGCACGGGCAACATCATATTAAATTAGTACTACAACTTGAGGTGAAGTATGAGGAAGTACAGCGCGATGGTGATGCCTATATATTTTTTTTATCAGTCCAACCTGGAACTTGGTAAGAATTAGGACTACGAGGCCACCAAAGGTTGCATTAGATTTATCACCCATTCGTGAGGCATAATTGTAGAGAAAGGCACCGTAGGGCATGTTGCATTATGTAATGATTATTTTCCTACGAATAGTACATCTCACGCTGATGATTTAAGAAACCTTATACACCAACTCCCCAAACCCTTCATTTTGATGGGTGATTTTAATAGCCACAACAGTTTATGGGGTAGTCGCAATACTGATGCAAGGGGGAAAGAAATAGAGAAGATACTAGATGAATTTACTCTAGTATTATTGAACTAAACTGCTCCAACTCGTTTTGATATAGCACACGGAACATACAGTAGCATAGATTTAACTATATGTACGCCAGACATAGCTGCACTATTTAACTGGTCCATTCATTCAACTCTACGAGGAAGTGACCACTTCCCCATCATAATTAATGGTGATCAAAGTTCTCCAGACAACACGTCAAAACCCCAATACTGTAAATGGAATTTAAATAAGGCAAATTGGCAATCATTTAGAAAGATTGTAAACAACTATTTAAATTATCTAACTCCAACAAATAAATTTCCTTCTAAGCACATCAATGATATTGTTCAAGACTTCACTGAAGTCATAATTAAATCTGCTGACCAGAGCATCACAAAAACAGCTCCTATGCCCTTCAAGAAAACGGTTCCCTGGTGGAATGACTCCTGTAAAGAGGCTATCAAAAATAAAAACCGTGCTTACTACCTATACAAAAGAAATCCTATGCCTGAAAATAAAATCAATTTTCTAAAATACCGAGCAATAGCACGAAATAAAATAAAATTAAGTAAAAAAACCTCCTGGTTAACATTCGTCTCCTCCTTAACCTGCCAAACTTCACAAAAAGTTAAGTGGAATAAAATCCAAAGAATAAGTGGCAAATACAATAAATTCTGTATTACCTCTCTAAGAGATCAAGTCTCTGGGTAAATTGTAAATGAACCTCAACAAATAGCTGATCAACTGGCTAAATCATTTTCAAAAATCTCTAGCGATAACAAATATGAACCTGAATTTCTTCGCATGAAAACAAATCGAGATACAATAGACTTAAGTGAAACTGTACCTACACCGAACTATGCTTATAATGATACTTTACAGTTACAAGAAATGGTTACAAAACTCAACAAATGCGGCAGATATAGTCCTGGCCCAGACACCATTCCATATGAAATTTTAAAACAGCTTCCACAAAGTGCACTCAATTATCTACTTGCTATTTTCAACTATATATGGAGTTCCAAACTATTTCCAGATCAATGGCGTTGTGCTATAGTAGTGCCTATACTCAAACCAGGAAAGGACATTTTGATCCCAGATAATTATCGTCCCATCGCCTTGACAACTACAATATGTAAGCTACTGGAGAAAATTGTTAACAAGAGATTACGCTGGTATTTGGAACATATGCACTTTTTTAGTGATGCACAAAATGGTTTTCGTCAAGCATGCTCAACAACAGATACTCTGATATGTTTAGAATCAGAAATCCGGGAAGCTTTACTAAATAATCAGCACCTCATAGCTGTTAGTTTAGACATTGAGAAGGCATATGACATGGTGTGGAAAGACTATCTAATTGAAACACTGATGAAACATAATATTTCAGGAAACATGCTTCACTTCATTTATAATTTCCTTAAAGATCGCCGAGTTCAAGTCAGGACAAATGGAACTCTTTCACATGAAGTAACCACTGACAATGGAGTTCCCCAAGGATCCGTCATCAGTGTCACATTATTCCTCGTTGCAATAAATGGCATTGTCTCGAACATTTACCTACCAGTAAAGGCTTGCCTTTTTGCCGATGATTTGAGTATACTAAGTGAAGGAAGAAATAAATTAACTACTCAACAGTTACTTCAAGAATCAATTGATAATATCCAAAAATGGGCTAAAGTTACAGGGTTCAAGTTTTCCAAAACTAAAACCAAATGCATACTCTTCTCCAAATGTAAACATACTGTACAAGACCCTGAGCTGTACATGGACAATCACAAAATTGAAACAGTAACAACTATGAAAATCTTAGGAGTTTTATTCGACACTACGTTAAGTTGGATACCTCACCTGAAAAACCTTAAAGATGACTGCTTGCGAAGGCTGAACATAATGAAGATCCTGGCAGCATAGAACTGGGGGGCAGACCAGCAAGTGCTAATGAACACGTACAAAGCCATTATTAGGGCTAAATTAGACTATGGCAGCATTGTATATAATTCCGCAAGAATGTTTTCACTCAAAATCCTTGATTCCATCCAGTCCACAGCTCTTCGAATTGCTCTAGGAGCCTTCCGTACCAGTCCAGTAGCCAGCATTCAAATAGAAGCAAATGAACCACCAGTCACAATTAGACGTAGACAACTAAGTCTGACTTACGCGCTCAAGGTAGCAACTATGAGTGAATCAAGAATTACGTTGTATGCTTTTCCTAACAAGCATCAAGGTACACTCATTAAATCAGGATCACAACCACAGCCTTTCAATGTCAGAATAGCCAAGTTTCTTGAATAACTAAATTTAAATATCCCTCCAATACTCCTCACAGACAACTCTCTTAATGTCCCATCATGGACTATTACCCTTCCAAAAATTAACTTTGAAATAAATTACAGTGTCAAAGATGAAACTGACAGATCTCACTACCATCAATTATTTCTTGAAATTTCTAATAAATACCCAAGGCACACTGCAATCTATACTGATGGATCAAAATGTGAGGAAAGAAATGGATGTGGGATCATATATCCTGAACATACCATGCTATACCGATTGCCTGACTACTATACAGTCTTCTCTAATGAGCTGTACGCAATAAAGCAGGCTATGCTATATATTTTGAAAACCAGCACCTGTAAAAACTCCATCATTTTTTCTGATTCAAAAAGTGCATTAAACGCAATAGAAAGTCCGTCATCGAAACACATCCTTGTACAAGAAATACAACTGTTGTTTAACAACATCATGAAAGAAGGCAAACAAGTCATCCTTGATGATGCTGATGATGCTTGTTGTTTTAAGGGGCCTAACATCGAAGGTCATCGGCCCCTAATGGTACGAAATGAAAGAACAAAAATTGCAAAGGCATCCACTGACCAAAATAAAAATAAAATATGCCATGAAGAATGAATGGATGGACAGGAACTCAACAAAACACAAAACAAACAAACAAAAGCCAGTGGATCGGACTCAATACAGATCGAAAATAACAGTACTACCGACCAAGGAACCACTTAAGTCATCCTTGTGTGGATACCCTCTTATAGAAGTATTCAAGGCAATGAATCTGCTGATCAAGCAGCTAAAGACGCTACTTACCTCCGCCAGGCGATCTAACAATAGCTACCCCTCACACTGACATTATTGCCTATGCTAAAATAAAATTATACCAACAGTGGAAGGTAAAATGGCTTCAAACTTCGAACAGCAAACTCCACTAAGTAACAACGGAATCTACAGTACAACACTATCTTCACAACCTTCACAGGCAAGATCAAGTCCTAATAACTAGAATACGGATTGGGCACTCCAAGATAAGTCACAGGTAACTCCTTGAGAAGAAACTGCCTCCCATCTGTACAGCATGCAATAGTGTGTTGACTGTGAAGCACATCATAACAGACTGTTCACTGTATGACAAATGGAGCCAGTACCACGGTATACCTGGATATTAAAGGGACACACTCATCTCCTTCACTGTGCAAACAAATTATCAAGTTTTTCAAAGACACTGGTCTGTATTCAAAAATTTAACTGTTAAGTTTAAAATATCAGAATCTTTTATATTTTTTCATTCTTCACCCTGCTATAATTTAATGCAAATTCTACAGTTAGAAGTCACGATAAGACCTTAGGGTTAAAGTGACTCTAAATTATCTTAATAAAAAAAAGATGTCCTGTCCTTTGCAGTCTTCTAGATTTCATTCTTTGTTGAGTTTTTATTTGGCTCCTGCACCTCCAGGTAAAGCCAGACCACAAAGATATTATTTTATCATGACTCTCCGCTTTATGAGCATCAGTTTCTCTTCATCCCTTGAACCAGCAACATGAAATTCCCTTATGAATGTGCTGAAAATGTAAACAGTGACTGTTTCTGCATGCCACGTGAAACAATAAACAGTACGACATGTAACGTCAGGTTGTTCAGAACAGGTATCCACAGATTACAACAGATAAACGATCTTATTTGCGAAGTTATACATCGCGCAGTATCCGTCAAATATTGCTTAGGCACAACTACTATTCGCATATGCCGGCTAATGCATTGGCAAATAGTAGATTCAAGATAGGAGGATCTGACAGGAATCTGCGCTCTTTACTTCGAATAGTCAGTACATCGCGTGAAAAGTCGGATATGGCTAAAGGTTAGTGGTGATCGGGTAGTGTAATTGTCGTACCGGCTAGATTTGAGCAACTAAGGGGAGTCATTATTAAAATGTTGCGAATTAAATTTTTGCCTTAAGAAAGTCCCCAGTTTTTCCAAATTCCGTCATTAGTTTGTCCCTGACTCCATTTTAAAACCTCTAACTTCTGGATTTTTTTGGTAGTGGTTCGGAATGTATAGAGCAAGCTCACGCTCCTTCCTCTCATGCTATCAGATAAAATTAGCTTCAAAGCTCTTACGGACTACCATTTCAATAATTCCACTAGAATATAATTACCTTAAAGCAGGCCTACACTGTGCGCAAGATAGGGAGATCTGGGGGAGTAATTTACAGTCCAGGGCAGTTTTAATGCTAGTATGTTTATTAAAACAATCAGTTGCTATCATCTACGTTAAAACTGTTTCAGCTCTTTGCCATGCATAAAATGCTCCTTGCGTTACAGTTCTTACCGGATTCACCTGAAATGTTCAGAGAATGTTTGAATGTGTACAGGAATTGAAAGTAATTCTGCATTCTATTATCATTTGAATATTGCCTTCATATTTTTACTCCTAAAGTAGCAGGAAACAGATTTCTTCCCATTGATTGAATAATGAAAAATCGAAAAAATATATCTCCAAAAGTTTATGCCTAACTGAAAAACCCGAAGTTCATCTTAAATATATGAGTATTTTTTTACAAGTCTGACAAATGATAGCCCATAAAATGAAGAATCTGCCGCAAGGAGCATTTTCCATGAACCATATAAAAACTAAATTACTTGTCAATAACTTTGCAGACAATTAACTAATCAACTCCAAATTTTGTGCGGGGCTATACCTTATTAATATGTGCTTATGTTTTAAATTTGGCTTTGATGTGAGTGGTTTGCCCATTTATCTGTCTGGACAACATCCATACATCTGTAGTTGTAATTGCCTAAGGAAGCATGCGAAGTAATGTTTCTCATTATTAGATGTGATAAGAAAATTATTTACCCGCTTATTTATGCTTAGAAGAACGGATCTAGGAAGAAATTTCCAATATTGTTACGGGGATACCCGTGGAGCAGAAAGAGGTTAAAGAAGGTGCCGGGGTGAATGGGTCTATCTACAATATCAAAATTAATTTAAAACTTCAACAAGGATTATATTTCTTTCGAATTTCCAAAATCAACAAATAACATAACAGGTACAATTAGCAATCTTGAAACAAGACTAGAAAATCCAAGATTAGTGAATTTTACAGATTCTGGGCTTCAAGCCCCTCGTGTTACAATTCCAGAGATACCGGATCCAGTTTACAACTTTAATTCAAACAAGGAATCATTTGCTCAAGGGCAGAAATCTCCTAAATCAAGAGCACTTGCTCCCAAAATACAATATCTAGCCTTGCAGAGGCACTCGTTACTCTTACAAAATTTTGGAAAAAGAGCTAACAGGCTCTCAGTTTCTTACGGGCCCGCTCAAGGCAACATTACAAAAAAATTTACAATCTCTGGCCTCTCAAGGCACAACTTACAAATTAAAAATAATTTTATACTGGGGTATCTAGTGCCTTATGCGAAAAAGAACAGGTTAAATAAACGGCCCGAATAGAAACTGAACGGAGGCGTACACTGCGCTCCGAGGTAATGAAAAAATTAAAATCCTACAGGGCTCTCAGGCCGATGAAACAGGGGCTATTCCCAAACTACTGAGGTGGCTCGCATGGAAATTACTTTAATACATTACAGGAGAACACAGTTACAAAAACTTAGTCACCTCAAACCAAGATGAAGGGGAGTTCGAGAGGGTAACTCACTCTCCATCCACGATTTATAGTTAAAGATTTTATGAAGTTTTTACGTTAGTCGAAAGAAAAGTTACATTTTAGAGAAGTATTGATACATAATTAAAGATTCGAACCTTCCCCTTGAATAAAACTGTGGATGTAGCAAGAAAAATGAATTTATGTGGCCATTACCTTGTAGATGTTCTACTGGCCGAAGAAAGAGGCGCCCCGCCTCCTGCCTTAACACACACACCTATAAAGACGGCGATCAGTTGACAAGGAAACGTTAAAAGCCGCAGTTTATATACCCTCAGGGAAGGTTCGAGAGCATTCAAGACTAATCAGGACATACCCTCTTAATTTTTATTGGCAGATTCAAAGTGAACAAGAAATGCGGGATTGGTTGAAAATTAATTACAAAAATTCGTGATTAGCCCGATTCAAAACTGGCGAAAAGGAAAGAAGCGTTGCCAATCCAAAAATAAATGAACATAGATTCAGTTATGGACAATCTAGAAATACAAAACTTCTTTAATTTATAAGTTTTTCCACCTTGCACCAGAGTGCATGATCAGAGTTTTTTGGTAGTGTCATCTGTGGAAAAATGTTCAAATTTCTTGATGTATAGCAAACAAAACCAGCAGAAATTCAATCAGTTTAGGAAACTTCACAATAACAAAATTATTTAATCTTTCAGTGGTGACATCATCTGATTTAAGTTCCAACTTCATGTGGTATCAATTTCACCTTTTGACCGATAGAGGAGTTCATTAAGGTGCTTATTTTGAATGCGCGGAGTTGAGGTGTACGTCCCGGTACAATAATAATAATAATAATAATAATAATAATAATAATAATAATAATAATGTTTAATAAACCCTTACCCGAGGGCTGGATGGATCCCCAACAGTTTTAATATAAGATGTCAACAAATAGGCAGGCGCTTTAGAAAAGAGGATTGAGATAGTTTCCCGTTGCTTTCGTCACTACGCTAAAGTGAGCTACTACATATCAGTATACTACGTTCAACGGAGAATATACAACAACCGAACCTTTAAACTATAATTACACACACTATTCATCATAGGAACTGGCTCTATAGCGAATGGTGTTACTACAGAGCGTGTCCCGCAAGCGTTGTCGTGCTCTTTGCATGTCGCGTGTCGGTAAATGAAAGCGCGGGCGCCGTCATATCTTTGCCGTACGCCCGTAGACAATCTACCAACTTCGATGAATGGATGATCAGATTGAGAAACAATAAAACTCTCCACATCCCATCATGTGTTAAAAATGTTCTTAATCAATCTGTAAACAAGCGTTGTAGCGTGTGATGATATTCCACTTTATTCTCTGCAATTGAACTTCACTAATCTTCTAAATTTCGGAGCGAATTGCATTTTCAGTCCTCCTCTATCTTTGAAATTACCACGCGAATAGTATTCACAAGGGGTTAAATATGGAGAGTGAACTAACATTAATATAAATAAATAATACTACGTCGTGTATGTGGAAGTTCGGGAAAACTACTTGAAGAATAGAATTGGGAGGTATGGAAGGAGGTAGTTACTTCACGGGAACAAAGTTTCCTGATGAAACTATTCAAGGAAATGGGCATGTAATGAAACAGTCACTCGATAAGTGATCAACGGGGGTGTCATGGAATCCGAGAGGAGATCGCGACGGCGGTTGTACGGCCTGGGGTTCCGCTTCCTTCCGCCAGCTAAGAGAGCAAAGCTCACTGACACAATAATGAAATAAAGGCTTCAATGTGCAAGAGACCGCCAGCATTTCAGTGTATTAAACGGGAAAATAGTATTTCTTCTAACATAAATATCTTAACAACAAACACAATGGATAACACATCGAACGCGTTTGCTATGTGTCTCTGGTTTACTGCCAATATATGATGTCCGAGCAGGACTCGAACTTTGTTTTCTTAACCAATGTATCATCAGTTGATTGATTGATTGATTGATTGATTGATTGATTGATTGATTGATTGATTGATTTTTGTTGTTTAAAGGGGCCTAAGATCGAGGTCATCCGCCCCTTATGACACGAAATGGTATTTATCACTAGAAAAGTAGAACAATGGTATTTCCCATGTTGCGGTACTAATCAAGAGTAGCATAGACTCGCGGTATTCCATACATTATTGTACGACTCACAGGTAATTAAATTCGCACATGTATTACAGACCTAATGTGTTTCGCACATTGCGGCGCCTTTGACAGGCAACGCAAACCTATGGTGTTCATCACCTTAGTGTACTAACTACAGGGACTCGTACTATCCCGTGGTGTTCGGACTACTACCCTTGCCGGATAGAGTACAAACGCTTGTTTCAAAAAGTAGCAAACATATGTTCTGTGCGCTTTATTTTCGCCCTTGTTCCTACAATGCGTCAGGCGTCTTCACTCTTTAAGCGATGACACAATAGAAACCCTGATAAACTGGAATTCATGATCCCAAATGGATGACAGCGATGATGACGAACGATCTCGACATTTCGTCAGCAATTCAGGTACAGATGAATACCCTGTTATGATGATAATATCATTACGCCTCTCTGGCTACCCAAATGTTTCGAACTTTATCACACGAAGTCAAAATATTCTTAACTGGGACAATAGAAAAATAATTATCTTTACCAACCACAATTTATTTTAGATAGCATATCGACATAACTATCTTAGATGTGAATAGGGATAATATGAATTACATGCATGCTTTTTTTAATATTCTAAATGGAAATTAAAGCTAAAAAGTGACAAATATATTGAACCTTTTAATACTTTATTGTCAGAAATAAAATAACCAAATGGGATAGGTGCTTAAACAGATAATCAACGCTTAGGATTCAAAAGGAATAATTACTTTGGCTCAAAACGTGTCGAATTTGTACAGCCTTCCAAATATGGTAAAATGTGTACAGTGTGTTAAGGCAATTGTAATGAGCAATTATGAGCGTCTGTAATTTTTAAAATGAATCGTTTTACTTTCTACAAGTTTGCTTCAGTGATGAGTCGAATTTTGAAGTTTCAAGTGGTTTGCTTATGTAACGTAAAACATCGTAAGAACTGTGTCCTGCAAACAGTTAAACATCCAGTCATAAGCGGAAATGGAACGGGACGTCTTCATATTGTACTGGGTATAATGTACCAAGATCAGTATATTCAAATTCGTCAGAAACTATTGCTCCTGCAAATGAAGGACTGGTTTGCTGACGAGAAAATAAATAATCCAAGGTGAGGCTACATATCTATTTAAAATATCATTAAAGAAAAAAATCCTTTTCTGGAGTGGTCTGGTAATTCACCCAATTTAAATCCCATTGAAAATTGTGGAAATATTTGAAACGGGAGATTGGTAAAGAATGTATTACAGCAACATTTCAGCTACTTGATAACTTTTCCTTAGAACCTTAATGTAATATTACACTGTATTGAAAGTGATTATACGTCGCAGGGAGCAATCAGTCATAAAAGCTAAAGGTGTTCTACAAAATTATAAAACGACCATGTTTTAATGCCGTATTACTTTCAAAAGTTGAATTAATTCGCTTAATGGTCGGAGCTCACAGTACCGTATTTCATCAATTTTCCGGCACGTGGAAGCACTTCGAACATCCATGAAGTGCATCCTTTCATCGGTCGACACTCTGTTAAGATCCTGAGAAATCACCCACCCACAGCTGGTGGTTCACATGAGAACAAGATTAGTAGTGTAAATAAAAACTATTCTGGATTAGATGACAAACTAACACGAATTGTGGAAAGGAATTAGTCAAATAATTCCAATATCCTCAGATGTGGGCCTGATGTTGTATTTTGATTCATTAAAAATATATCAAGCCACTTCAGTTTAGAAGAAATTCACATGACATTTGTGAGCCGCCAAGCGAAAAATGTATTAAGGTTTCAATGAGTTAAGTTGTTCGACGCTAATGAAATGGAGTTGTCACATTTAGTCTCTATTTAACTGCTGACTTCTATCAGGATTGCTAGCTATTTGCTTTACGTCGCACCGACACTGATAGGTTTTATGGCGACGATGGGAGGGGAAAGGCCTAGGAATGGGAAGGAAGCGGCCGTGGCCCTAATTAAAGTAGAGCCCCAGCATTTGTCTGGTGTGAAAATGGGAAACCACGGAAAACCATATTCAGGGCTACCGACAGTGGGATTATAACCCACTATCTCCCGGATGCGAGCTCACAGCTGCGAGCCCCTAACCCCACGGCCAACTTGCCCGGTATCAGGATTGAACCCACTATATTCTGAATTGGAAATCAATGAATAACCAATTGCATTAGTGATGTCGGTTAAAAAATCTGACAAATTAACAACTCTAACCGGAAAATTACTGAATATCATGGAAATCATCTCACTGGATTGAACAGAATCGTAGCTTATACGTGATACGAGTCAGTATTTCCCGTACAACATTGTTCCAAAGCGGTTTCTTCAGGCACAGCCGAGATATTAAATTCAGCGCTAGCAGATGCTGTTCCAAGTTCATCGTGACTCAAAACTTGTTGTTTTCATAACAGCCCACCTGTTTCCTCAGGAAATTGAGGGAAACTTCTCCCCGTCAAGCCTGACAATCACGAACTTCACGAAATCTGCTTGAGAACGCTTTATTGGACTCCATTCAATAGTTCGTATCGGCTGACAGTGGCTGATGATATTAGAGCCAAGAATGTCAAACTGCCACCGGAATTTCGTTAGATGGAAAGTATTGGAATTAACTCGGGCATATTATTCCGTAATATTGCGGTTTGGATTATAATGTTATATCAAATAATATATTATATTAGATAACTAGCCTAAGTGCCCGTTCTCCGTACGCATTTATGACCAACGGTTGAGGTGGTTAAATTAGGAAGGACAATAGGTATATGTGTGTCCAGTCCTCAGTTGTGTAATTTATTTCAGAAACATCATAAATCACTTTTCTTTTTGGCCATTTTGAGTTAATACTGAAGTGACCTTCTATATAAAGGTCCTATCAAAAGTTAAGGACACCTGTATATTTCGTGAAAATAATTCCTCTCCTTAAACTTTTGGTCTCAGACATACGATAGTTTTACAGGGAACTAGTACATATTTAGAGGAACATATGCTAAAATTTTCATTAAAACATCACCCTTTGTTCTGAAGTTACTATTTTATGTTTATAAGAGTTGGAAAGAAAATACCTGTTTTTTTAAAACTTGAGGAGATATGGACAATACAATATGGAGGTAACATAAAAAAATGTTGTTAAGGAGAAAGCTGTAGAATGTTAATAATTGTAATAGAGCAACATAATACGTTTCCATCTGTTTCCATTAAAAGGAAATCCACAGTTTTATAGCTCGCAATAGAACTAAAGAACGAGGTCATTAAAAATTCCTTGAACTTAGCTCGACCTCTCAAGGAGATCCCTCAAGCTTCCAAGATCGTTTGTGCGTTACGTTTTATTACATTAAATATCCCACTAGAACAGATGATGATGATGATGATGATGATGATGATGATGATGATGATGATGCTTGTTATTTAAAGGGGACTAACATCGAGGTCATCAGCCCCTAATGGTACGAAATAAAATGACAACAAAAGGTTCAAAATCATGCACTGACAAAAATAAAAATGTCATGAAGAATGAATGCATGGACATGAACCCCAAAAAACAAAACAAACAAACAAACAAAAACAATGGATGCGACTCAAAAAAGATAATAAATAATAGTATTACTGACCAAGGGACCACTTATAAAGCACAATCCTGAATCGAGGATGCTTGATATTTAAAGGGGTCTAAAATCCAGGTCAAGGCCCTTCAGAATGGTACTTATCGCTAGTAAAGTAGAACCATGGTATTTGTCATGTTGGGGTACTAATGTAAAGTAGCGAAGACTCACGGTGTTCCACACATGATGGTACTATTCACAAGTATTGCACTTCGTACAGGGAACGCAGACCTATGGTGTTTCACACACAATGGCGCCACTCATAGCCAATGCAAACCGATGAGTTTCCTTACCTAGGTGTACTAACCACAGCGACCCGTACTACCCCGTGGTGTTCATCACACAGTGGGTACTAATCACAGGCAACGCAAACCCACGGTGTCGCTCATATAGTGGTACAACAGACAGGCAACGCCCAGACCCGTGGTGTTGCTCACATGGGTACGACTCACGGGTACTGGACACCCACAATGAATCCCGCTTGAGTGCTACGAATCATAAAACTATTCAGTACCTAACAGAGTGGTACTACTCGCAAGTAAAGGCGACCCATGGTGTTCCCCGCGTGATGGTACTAATTAAAAGTAGTTTCATGGTTCTAATTCAATCATCCCTTGGTCACCCCTGTTAGTCGCCTCTCACAACAGGCAGGAGATACCGTGGGTGTATTTTTCGTCTGCGTCCCTCACCAACAGGGGGTACAGAGAGAGAAAAAAGAAGAGGAAACAATCCGTTACTTCGAAAAATGAAGTAACGGACGAAGAAAGGCAAGGGCCACGAAGGGCGTGAAAATGAAAGACTCCCTAGGCCTCGAATGCTCTAATACTGTCGGGGTCGGAAAAGAACAAGAGTTGACCAAGGGAGGTCGGACAGGATAGACGAAAGTGAGGAGCCTGGCACAAGTAAGTGGAAGCAACGCCAAGACTCAGCTAAGGGCTTCGTGGTCGCCAATCCACACTCCCAAGTTGAGAGCCCCTTGGGCCCCTTTTAGTCGCCTCCTACGACAGGCAGAGGATACTGCGGGTGTATTCTACATTTGCGTCCCCCACCCGCATTGGGTAGAGTGTTTGGTCCGCGAGAGGTATTATTATTTCCCTCAAGTCCGCCGGTTAGGACCCCCTATCCGCCACCTGGGACGCGCCACGTGGGAGTATCACCTCTCCCCCTGCTACGCCAGCGTAGTAGGTTCGTGCCCCACTAGAACACACAAACGATCTGGGTAGCTTTAGGGGTTTCCTATCCAGCCAAAGTCATGGAATGTTTGCTTAATAACCTTTTTCTGTGGTTGTATTGCGAACTATAAAACGGGGCGTGGGGTTAATGGAAACATATTCTGTTGTTCTATTAGAATTATAAATAGTATACAGGTATCTACGCTTCTCCTTAACAATATTTATTACAATTAAAAGTGCCTTGTGTCTCTTGAAAACAGATGTACAACTTGTCTTCTAGTCTGCCTGCCATTGATAAAGCCACATCAATTGTGT
The DNA here is from genome assembly GCF_040414725.1 of Anabrus simplex. Lineage (NCBI taxonomy): Eukaryota > Metazoa > Arthropoda > Insecta > Orthoptera > Tettigoniidae > Anabrus > Anabrus simplex. The sequence goes on from NC_090268.1 coordinate 138,378,432, forward strand.
AGCTGTGGGTAGAGCTATGTACAGACTGCAACAGACACCTGTAGTTTTCTCTCCTCTGTAGGACAGTGTTGATGCTTAAGACATTTCATATTATAATTGACTCTCGTCGCTGTTCCAAACATTACCTTTCTATTTCTCCACACCCTCCTTTGCTATAAACATGTTAACTTCTTCCACAAACTCTTGTGCCTTCTGGCGTATAATATTATTGTCTTCTATATCCTTACGTGTGACAAATGTAGTAATGTGCCTGGATGAAATGCCATATTCAGCCTTGAGATGGTCGATAAAGGAAATGGAAGCTTTGAAATTGACCAAGCCAACCATTTTAGCCCCTTCTAGTGTCCACATCTGCAGCTGCCAATAGTGAACTCTAGATCCATACCTCCTTGCACCATCAAATTGCGATATTACATAGTTTTTATAGCTTGTAATTGCGACAGTCTGTTTCCTTTGAAATGAGCACCTGCTCCCCGTTTCCTAGACAGATAATTTAGAATTAATGTGCAATTTGATTTACTTTTGGTGCACTTATAGCGCTTCATTAGTTTGCTATAGGAATTGAAGCCACGATTGTAATAGTCCTCATAAATGTTCTCTAGTACGCTCTAGTACACTGGACCTAGTCTTTTTGGGTGGATAGAGTTTGTACTCACTTTGACTTGACTGTTGCTCTGGAAGTGAATGCCGTGTACTGCTTGAAGAGCCACCTTCAGGTTCAGGTTCCTCCTGTCCTTCAAAATCCGTATATCTATCCAGATTAACGTCGTGTATTTCTGTGTCATCGCCATTATATTTCTGATTTATTATGTTATATAATATTTCCGCGAACTCCATATCCTCGGCCCCGATGTCATTTCCATATTCAGCACGTCGCAACTTGGTCCCTAATATTAATTCTCTCCATGATATCACTGCACTGTACACAGTTTACACAGTAACTCGCTTGCGAACACTCCAAGAGACAAATACGTACTTCAGCTGTACCACTCACGCAACTGGAGCACTGGTTAGTGCAGCTACACTAGCAGACAAGTGCGGAGTTTTGCATGGAAATGAAGCACACCACTGTTTTGTTTTTGATTGCTTATTATTCTAAGCATGGTTTCGTGCGGTTCCGAGCGTTCCAGGTCAAAGCTGTGCCTTGTGAGAGAACTAACGCTTGTACCGTCCGAGCTACCCAGAGCGGGGAAAATTAAGTGTCTAGTGGGGACGAAAAATCCAGATCTGCTAGGGGTAAGTGATCGCCAGTCCAGACTCCCAAGTAGAGAGTCTGGGCTTTTACTTCTATTTTTCATCTTTATCGACAGGCAGAGGACGCTATAGATGTAACCCGCGAATTCACCCACAGTGAAAATTGCTCAGTGAGGGGCTTAGCCGGACAGTTCTGTTTCTATGAGAACCAAATATACTGAACTAGCAAATGTACCCGTGCTTCGCTACGGTACTCTACATTGTAAACGGATATCGAAGTAAATTAGTGCACATGAAGTGAATAAGATTTTTAAATTGGGTTTGTCTTGGCTTTATCCGAGAATCAGTATTGTGAAATCCACAGACGTTGTTTTAAATGAACGTGTGATTTGCGGAATTGCGATGATAACGGCAAGTCCACTTGTTTACCGCAATTCACAACGAAGAAGGTAATTTTCATTTAACGGCAGACCCCATTGCCTAGTGCGCGGCCAAAATCGATTTGGGGAGGTTTCATTACGATAGCAGACCCCAATTCCTACTTTCAGATAGATTACAGTTGAGGAACTTTTATTATATTTGCAAGGACCTTCCTTACTGCCCGTCAAAAGTGAGTTGCGTTCTTATCTTTATAATGGCAGACGCATTTTCTAATGCCAGTCAGCTTCCTGCCAGTCACACAGAGTAGGTGAGATTCCATTATAATAGCAGGCCACTATGCCTATCATCAGTCACATTTTAGATGGGTCAATTTGTTTATAATGGAAGACACCCTTGCCTACTGACAAACAGGATCGGGTAAAATAGTTTTGAAAAAAAATTGCACGCTCCCTAGAGTTCTGCTAGTCGAATCGAGAAGGGAATTATGCATTAAAATAGTGCACAAGAGATGGAGGACGACCCCATTCTTACTGCCTGTCAAAGTCGATGTGGGGAGGACTGAAAACAATAGCAGAAAACCTCCTTCTGACAGTCACTATCGATTTGCAAAGTATTTAATACCAATAGCAGACAAACCCTTTCTAGATTGCTACAAATCGACGTCAATGAAATAATATAGTCGTGATACTGAAGTATAAGGATGTTAACCATCATTTACAGAATAACTGCTGCTAAACGGTACATCAAATCGAAAAACGGATTGTACGATAAGACGCACTTTCTGGCCATATCTTGGGGTCATCAGCTACCCCCCGTACAAGTTTCAAATTTCTGAGATTTCTGGAAGTGCCTCATTTATCGCTCTACATGTTGTTTTCTATACCATTTCCTCGTATCGCCCCTATTTAGTGGGTAAATTGAGTTCAAAATTTGAATAGGGTGAAATTTGGGTGCATTTAACGTTTTACATTACTTTTTGCCTACTTATGTATAAGCTAGAATCATGAAATTTGGTCCACATATGGCCCTTGATTGTGCCAATGTGAGAACCCAACTTGATGATCCTATCGTTCATATAAGTGTGTCAAACAATGAAATATACTTGTAAAAATCACCAAATTTACGAAGAATCCAGAAATACGGCCAAATCTAACGTATAAGGCAGAGAGATACGACAAAATGTCATAGGACCAAAGTTGTAGATCACTCCGAATTGAAGAGATTTTGTGCCATCCGTTTTGTCATACGACTTACCGTTTAGCCAACAAATAGCTCAAAAGGAATGTCTGCACATACATTAAAATTGCCTCCATATTTCGATATCTTTGGGGGGTAAAAAGTGAAAAATTTGCACATCTTGGAATTTTTCCGTCGGGTAGGGACCAAAAGCTATAATTTTACCAAATTTCAATTTTCTACCTCGTCTGGCAGGTTGTGCCGCCATCTTGATTTGGGGGGACGGGGATAAAGATTAGGAAATTCCCGAAAATGTTTAAGCCCACGAAACCTATAGATTGTCGTTTTGGATAAATTAGACTACTGCGTTCTTATGCTGAGCCCAAAATTTGAGGCCCCCAGCGTGCCCCCTTGAGGGAATTTTAAGAATTTTCGATTTTTCTAGGGATCCTGGGGTCATCAGCTTCTCCCGTACCAAGTTTCAAATTTCTGAGATTTCTGGAAGTGCCTCATTAATTCACGTCTTTTTTCATTTTTTAATATTTATACATCGCTCCAGACCGACTTGTTTTTATATATATAGACGTGCGAGTTCTATTCAGGAACCTGTTCGCTAATGAATATCGTATGGCTGTGAAGTACCGAGTAAAGTAAGATATTGACAAGAAACATTCGTGTTATTTGGCTGCAACGCAGACTTTTCCCTTTCCCACTTCTCACAACTCATCCGCCTTCATGGTATGAAAGTCACTCCACAGTCGTGATATCACGACGTGTAGATCTGCGGGCTACGATTGAACACATGGTGTACAGACACAACATTTCTGTAATTGTACTCATAACTGAAAATCCACAGCCTGTTTCCAGTCAATTTTCCGGGTCGGGAATGGAATAAATAAAGCCCTATCTAGCGCCGAGGATAGGAATTGTGCCGACTTCCGAAGCCTGTCACACTCCCTGAGGCAATGATTAATGACAGACAGATTAAATTAAATGAATTAGAGAGTGTTGCTGGTATAAAAGATCAGAGAGAATACCGCAGTAACCGTAGAAAAACCTGTCCCGCCTCCGCTTTGTCCAGCACAAATCTCACATGGAGTGACCGTTATTGAACCACGGAACCCCTTTGTGAGTGGGAGACGCAGATGAAAAATACACCCACGGTATCCCTTGCCTGTCGTAAGAGGCGACTGAAAGGGGTGACCAAGGGATGATTGAATTAGAACCATGGGACTACTTGTGGTTAGTATCACCACGTGGGGAACAACGTGGTTCGCTTTTAATTGCCGGTAGTACCACTATGTTAGGTACACAATAGGTTCGTAATTAGGAGCAGCAGTGAGTGCTTCATTATGGATTTACAGTACCAGTGATTAGTACCACTATATGTGGAGTACCACGACCTTACGTTGCCTGTGATTAGTAGCATTGTGTGAGAAACACCACGGATCTGGGCGTTGCCTGTGATTAGTATTATTATTTGGGCCACACCGTAGGTCTGCGTTACCTGTGATTAGCACAATTATATGAGGAACACCCTGGGATAGTAAGGGTCCCTGTGATTAATACCTCTATGTGTGGAACACCATGAGTTTACGTTGCCTATGAGTGGCGCCACTATGTGAGAAACACGTTAGGTCTGCGTTACCTGTGCGAAGTACATTACTTTTGATTAGTACCATGAAGTGAGGAACACCGTGAGTCTAAGTTACTTGTGATTAGTACCGTTACATGAGGAACACCATGGTTCCACTTTATCAGCGAATTAGTACCGTTATGAGGGACCGGTGACCTGGATTTTGGACCCGTTTAGCGAACAAGCATCATCGATTTACGATTTAGCTTTGGTCTCATGTTCGGTTAATTTATGGGAAGTTGTCTTATTGTGGGTCGTATCCACTAATTGCTTTACGTTCATCACCATTGTTCATTTTGGTCTTTTTGAATTTGTCAACGGATGGATTTTGCATCCATTTGAACTTTCAATATTGTGAATTAGATCCGCTGATTATTTTAAATCCGTATTCATTCTTTCATTCTTCATGATCACGTTTTTGAATTTTGGTCACTGATAAATTTTGCAATTTCCAGTGACATTACATTTCGTCTCATCTCGTGCATTTGGGGACCCATGACCTAGATGTTAGGCCCCTTTAGACAACAAGCATCATCATCATCATCATCATCATCAACACCACGGTTCTATGGCTTCTATCTGTTATTTCCCAATCATTATTGACGACCTGACATAATCACCGGTAATCAAAACTGCAAAGCCAGCTTATATAATTTAATTCTAAATCTTGCATTAATTCGTTTCAATATATTATTATTATTATTATTATTATTGTGAATAGTCGGATCAACCTAAGATTGCTTCTTCAGTCAGTTAATTAGATTGAAGATGTAATAAAAAAGCCTTTTGCCGTAGTGTGTCTTGTGTTTATAGAACTCTAATAAGGAAAATCCTTTAGAATTTCACTGCGTATTTTAATTAGATGAAAGGAAATCTTGTTTTAAAAATAAAAGGTTCTTAATGTAAGGAAATGCTCTACTCTAATTAGTGTCTCAGTCTTATCGGCTTACTCGTGATATCTTCTCTCTAGGGGATGAACTTGTTTCAGCTTCTCATCCTGGGAACAGAGAGCTTGCGGGACACTTCCGAGTAGAAGTTTCAAGGGAGATTGTAACTTAGCTGTGTTTTACCCCCAGTGGATCCCTACAGGAACCTGTCTGATGGAGAGTTTCCGGTGCTCAAAATGCTTGAAGTTTCATCTTTGCCAATTGATTCAAACATAGCTCAGACAATCATTAATATGTCACGATTGCTCTTCCAAGGTGAATAACTTATCCAATATGAGAAATCATTGACTTTATAAGGTTTATAGATGACTGTAAAAAGATAAAGGCAAAATTAAGAATGAACTAAATGTTTTTGTTTCAGCATCATTCCGTTCCTCATCAGACGAGTTAGATTCTAGTCAGTGGATAGAATTTTCATTTCGGTATACCTCGTACCATCAGTGGCTGACGACCTAGCTCTTAGGCCTATTTAAACAACAACAACAACAACCATCATCATCATCATCATCATCACCATCATCATCATCATCATTCATAGATGTTTTCAGGCAGTAGGTTGAAATATATTACAGTTCACTAAAATAACATATTAATTATTTTATTTCTGCATTTTATTCATAAACTCCACGTACCTACTACGCTGGCGTAGCAGGGGGAGAGGTGATACTCCCACGTGGCGCGTCCCAGGTGGCGGATAGGGAGGTCCTAACCGGCTTGCCGGCGGACTTGAGGGAAATAAAATACCTCTCGCGGACCAAACACACTACCCCTTGCGGGTGGGGGACGCACATGTAAAATACACCCGCGGTATCCTCTGTCTGTCGTAAGAAGCAACTAAAAGGGGCGACAAAGGAATGCTGATATTAGAACCATGAAACTACTATTGATTAGTACCATCACGCGGGGAACATCATGGGTCGCCTTTACATACGAGCAGTACCACTATATTTGGTTACACAATAGGTTTGTGATTGGTTCCCCTGTGGGTTTCCAGTACCCGTGATTAGTACCATTGTGAGAAACACCACGGGGCTGGGCGTAGCCTGTGAGTTGTACCACTATATGAGCGACACCGTGGGTCTGCATTGCCTTTGATTAGTATCCACTCTGTGAGGAACACCTCGGGGCCCGAGGGACCGGCACCAGTGACTAGTACCCTAGGTGAGGAAACTCATCGGTTTGCGTTGGCTCTGAGTTGGCGCCATTGTGTGAGAAACACCATAGGTCTGCGTTACCTGTACGAAGTACAATACTTGTGATTAATACCATCTTGTGTGGAACACTGTGACTCTTCGCTACTTTTGAATAGTACCCCCAACATGACAAATAGCATGGTTCTACTTTACTCGCGACATGTACCATACTGTGGGGCCTTAGACGTGGATTTTGCACCCCTTTAGACATCAAGAATCCTCGATTCAGGATTCTGCTTTATGAGTGGTCCCTTGGTCAGTAATAAATTATATATGATCCTTTTCTTGAGTTGAATCCAGTAATTTTTTTGTTTGCTCGGTTTTTGTTGGGTTTTTTTTTTTTGCTTCATGTCCATCCATTCCTCCTTCGTGACTTTTTTTTCTTGTGGTCAGTGGATGATTTTGAATTTTTTGTTGTAATTTCATTTCGTACCATTAGGGACCGATGACCTCGATGTTAGGCCCGTTTAAACAACAAGCATCAGCATCATCATCATCATCATCATCTTCATAAACTGATTTAGTTGGCTGTGAGGTTCGGTTGATGATGCGTTTGTACCCCCATCGTAGGTTTCCTGTAGTTTCCGATTTTCACGCCAGGCAACTGATAGTGCTTTACCTTAATTAAGGGTACCTATCACGTCTACGTCCCCGTTTCCCTTCCTTGAGTACCGAAACCTTCCATGTTTTAATAAGACGTTAGAATGTTAAAATAAACTGCTCTTTCACCGGGCGAGCTGGCCGTGTGGTTAGGGCCGCGTAGCTGTGAGCTTGCATCCGGGAGATTGTGCGTTCGAACCCCACTGTCGGCAGCCTTGAACATGGTTTTCCTTGGTTTTCCATTTTTTTTTGCTATTTTGCTTTTACGTCGCACCGACACAGATATGTCTTATGGCGACGATGGGAGCGGAAAGGCCTAGGAATTGGAAGGAAGCGGCCGTGGCCTTAATTAAGGTACAGCCCCAAAATTTGCCTGGTGTGAAAATGAAGGAAGTATCTTACTTGAATCTTTGCCTATCCAGAGAAATTCTACGTAGACAAAAGACAACTATCATCTCCCTTGATAGCTACGAGGGAGTAAGGGATCACTACTCCGTCAGTAAAATATTATTCCATTGACATATTTAAATGACAACTGTCACATTCTTGCCACATGAGACACTTAAGATTACATTCAACCAACAGAACTAGAAAGAAAGCAGAGTTTCCAACTCCCAGGGTTCGATTACCTAAACGTTGTGCCCCTGTAAACACCAACCATCAGCATCAGTTTCCGTATCATTTATCTCAAATTGTGGTCTGCCTGCCACGGCAGGAGATACGATCCCTTCTAAGAATATAGAAAGGTGTAATGATGAACTGATTTAGCATCCTGCGACTTATTGTTATATATATATATATATATATATATATATATAAGACAGCCTTAACGTTTCAAATGTAGGAAATTTGGAACTAGACGAGGCAATAGAGATTTTTGTAATGAGGTCAAGATATTTTATCCCCTTGTCTGTACCCATAAGGGGACTATTCCTCATAAACATCCCTTAGCTTTACTTCTGAGCTAAAAATGAAGGTCCTGCGTCAAATTTCAATCTCTTCGAACGCTTTCTACAGCATTATTCACATTATTTGCAATCGTAAATTATTGTGAATGTTATCTCGAAGGACGTGAGCCTCCGTGGCTCAGGCGGAAGCGCGCTGGCCTCTCACCGCTGGGTTCCGTGGTTAAAATCCCGGTGACTCCATGTAAGATTTGTGCTGGACAAATCGGAGGCGGGGCAGATTTTTCTCCGGGTAATCGGGTTTTTCCTGTTATCTTTCATTTTAGCAACACACTCCAATATCATTTTATTTCATCTGTCAGTCAGGGGAGTGCGACAGGCTTCGGTAGCCGGTACAATTTCTATCTTCTCCACTAGATTGGGGCCTCATTCCATTCCTGACCTGAGCGAATGACTGGAAATAGGCTGTGGATTTTCATTTTAATCTCATAAGGCTTCCAGGAGAGTGAAGTGTTCATTACCAAGGTCATAAATCCATCATTCCGCTCTTAGAAACATATTTACTTTTATAAAGATCATAAATCATAGAGCATTTTCCGTACCACTGTGGCATCAGTAGCCACTGTCACTGGATGAAATTAATACAGTATGACGTCACTGTTAATATTCAACACAGAAAGATGTCATTACCAACTACGGTTCAATAAAAACTCCTAAATCTATACTAATATTATAAAGAGGAAAAATTTGTTTGTTTGTAACGAATAGACTCAAAAACTACTGAACCGATTTTAAAAATTTCTTCACCTATAGAAAGTTATATTGCGAGTGAGTAACATGGGCTGTATTTTATTCTCAAAACAATTCGAGGTGGTGGCTACGGTGGGGCGAGATATAAAAATAATAGGCTAATATAGGCAAAATATCGAATTTGTCGTATAAGGACGAGACAAAGTTCAATTTAATTTTCTTGATGCAAAGAACAAAACTCGGTAAGCCCTACGGGCCCGAAAACCATGCTCTAAGGCCCTAAAACCAACCGTTACGGAGATATTGGCATCACACTACCCCTGCTCTAGGAATCGGATTAAATAATGACCTGCCGTAACTATGGCAACGTCAGTTCCAGGATTCTACAGCAGCTAGATTATGCATGTACGTTTGGGCATAGCTGCCAACCAAAACTGATACGCATATGACTTACTATCTGGAAAAATAAACTGTTGTGTAAGACGCTCATAGCACTCCTTTGGGCGAGGATGGAAAGGGAGTAAAGTATAAAAATAATAGCCCCGGAGATCTCCGTAGTACAGCGACCAGTGGTTGCCGATGGGCCTCCGTTTTTACGTACTGGCTTAGGTTTCAGCATGTTGCGGAGTCTGTTACCTATAGTTTAAACTATTTTCTATCAAATCACGGAGTAGTAGGATCACTGATGTTATTAGTGCCGATATTTTGGTCCACTTTTACGATCACTGTAACCATGAAAACAACCTAAATACTGTACACAATGACTTTAAACAATTGCTCAACATTTATACTCACATTCATTATATGATGTGCGACATGACGGACAAGCCCTGAGAATTATAATTCTCGATAATTATAGTACTGTAGTTTCTTTTATGCATCGCGTATTTCCTTGCTTATTTGTAATAGTTACGAAATGTCGGATCAAACAAATACATTCAATAATATTTATATTTATGGTACTATCTAGCGGAAGTTTACTTACACTAAACCTGCAGGTTTGTGAAGGAAGCAGGTATATCTAGGTGGGAATGAAGGAAAAACATGGTAGCAAAAGATCTTAGAGGTCGACGCTAATTGGGAACTAATATTTAGAGGCCCCATGAAGAAAAGAAGATACACTATAATTCCAAAAATGACAAATAATTTATACGTACTTAAGTTAATACACCAGTGATATAAATATCTAATGAAGTCAGTCACACTGATAGTAGGTCTATGAGTAACTAAAGCTAGTTTCTGATAACCCGTACGAAGAACGGGTACTTTTGCTAGTAATAATATACATCTACATTATGGACCGCTATGTCTTCAGCGTTACGTCTGTAATTCTCTGTGAATGAACTGAGCGTTTCCACAATCCTCTATGTCCTAGTAACTCTGTGGCCTACCTTAGGTCCGCATTAGAGACCTGCATGGTCCAGTATATATATCTTACGCCCGGCGACATCGGCAATCCAACGAACGTTTCTGTGATGCAGAATTCTAACCGAGTACGGAAGATCCGGTTGAATCTGATTATCACAGGTTGTAATAATAGTAATATTATTGGCTTTACGTCCCACTAACTACTTTTACGGTTTTTGGAGACGACGAGGTGCCGGAATTTAGTCCCCCAGTGAGTTATTCTACGTGCCAGTACATCTAGCGACACGAAGCTGATGTATTTGAGCCTTTCTCAAATGAGTAAGTTTAGCATTTTATCGCGGATGCGAGTTTGCCACGGAATTTGTTTTCTACATGCTTGTAACTATTTGCGAAGTACATTCGCTACCTTTTGTGGCTATGATCATTTGTAAATTTATTTGCTAGGAATCATTAAACATACCAAGCAGAGAGAAGCAACTTCCATGGCAACCGAGAGAGAAAGTCTAAACAGAACCACCAGTCAATGGGAAGCTACTTCTGTGGGGGTTGAGAGTTGAAATCTAATCCACCCCGTGTGGATAGGGGACGCAGGACAAAGAGGGGCGACCAACAGATGATTGAATTAATAACCATGAGACTACTTGTAATTAGTACCATCACGCGAGAAACAACACGGGTCGCCTTGTCAGTAGTACCACTATGTTAAATACACAATAGGTTTGTGATTAATACAAACAGAGTGTGAATCAGTATGAGTTTTACAGTACCCGTGATTAGTACCACTATATGCGGAACACCACGAGCTTACGTTGCCTATGATTAGTACCATTGTGAGAATCAGCACGGATGCGTGTTTTCGATGGAATCTGTATTTTTCACACTTGTTACTGTTTGATAAGTACATCCGCTATTTTTTTTACTATGATTATTTGTTATTTATTTGCTAGGAATCATCAAACATACCAAGCAATGGCAAGCAATTTTACAGCAATCAAGTGAGGATTTCTAAAAAGAAGCAGCAGGCACTGGGAAGCTACTTCTGTGGTGGTTGAGAGTTTAACTCTAATCCAATTCTTTTCACACTTTTTTCTCTCATATTTCGTGCCATTCGCCCCAAATTCTCACAAAAGTCTTTGATATATAACCAGTCAGGGAATTGCTATTACAAAGAGTGCCATAATGCCAAACTGTGAAATGCAATATAAAGTGTGTGAATTTGCCACATGACAAGCATTTGTGTTATTTCAGAACACTAAAATTTCCTTTTGCTCGTACTTCCGGATTGATCCTACTATAGTCAGTGGTGAATTACAGGTTGAGGATAATTAATTGTTCAAACATACGTCTCCATCAATTTAGTAGGAAGCACACAAATTACGGGAATATGTCAATGTTATTGCAGATGTTCGAGGCTAGGTGCCTATTACGGATCTATGCTTGCCCGGAATACAATTTCATCGCATTACTCGTCCGATTTCAGGTTAATATCCCTAGATGTTACAGTAGCCGACAGTTCAGTGCATAGAGTATCCAGAAAATAAAATAAAATCTCCTTTGTTAATGTAAAAACTTTTGACCACTGGTTTCCCCACGAACAAACTCTACCTCCTTCCAAAACTTGTGTGTTATTTTTTATACCGAGCACTACAGGAAAGTTTTATATTATGAATAAAATAATGCCTCTAAAATGCCATGAAATTCTTTATAAAGATAGAAGTACTCTCTTTTACTGATTTTTAGGCGATCAGTTGTTCATCCCTAAATTCATTGTCGTTTAAGAAAGAACGCATGACTAAATTGCCAATTTTTTCTTCTTGTTTCGTTGAGGTCCCCGAACCACGTTGTTTCTAACTCTGGTGAGCTTTCTTATTCTAGTATTCCTTCATCTTTGCACTGTGAGTTGATTTCCTTTCCTGAAACCACTTCACCCACATTCCGCGACGAAATACTTCAGCTGTCAGTGACTGGAGAGTGTCGGATGTTCTGATCAGCATTCTAAATAATAATGTTATTTGCTTTACGTCCCACTAACTACTTTTACGGTTTTCGGAGACGCCGAGGTGCCGGAATTTTGTCCCCCAGGAGTTCTTTTACGTGCCAGTAAATCTACCGACACGAGGCTAACGTATTTGAGCACCTTCAAATACCGCCGGACTGAGCCAGGATCGAACCTGCCAAGTTGGAGTCAGAAGGCCAGCGCCTCAACCGTCTGAGCCACTCAGCCCGGCAGATCAGCATTCTAAATTTGTCCCTGTTGAACATATCCTTGGATTCAACTTTTAAAATTTTCTAGGTCTTTCCGAACCATTTTCGTCCATTTAGCGTTTGACCCCTTCCCTCTATAAATGGTATTGAAGGTTATTGATGTCTGTCTCTTCTTGTCCATTCTGACTATATGATCCTAGGAGATAAGGCTCCTCTTTTCATGACTGATGTTATGCTCTCTAAATTTGGTCAAGCTCGTTGTTACGCCTTATTCGGTATTACCTCTCTCCTTGGACGAGGCCCATGATTTTTCTCAGAATATTTCATTCTTTCAGTTCCAGTTTCCTGAGTTGCACTTTTAGATCATATTCAATCATTCCGAGACATACACTACCGGAGATCTTACTAGGGTTTCACAGTGTCGATGATGATTGATGATTGTTGTTTAAAGGGGCCTAACATCTAGGTCATCGGCCCCTAATGGTACGAAATGAGACGAAATGGAATGACATATAAAAATTCTAAAATTCTCCACTGACCAGAATTCAAAAACGTGAGAACGAAGAATGAATGGATGGACATGAATTTAAAACAATCAGTGGTTGCGACCCGCAATGTCTCACATTCACATAAACAGACGTGACAATATCGTATTACTGACCAAGGGACTACTGCTATAGCATAACAGGGAATCGATTATGCGTGCAGTCAAAAGGGGGTCCTAAATCGCAGTTATCCGCCCCTCATAACGGTACTGATCGCTATCAAAATAGAGCCATGGTATTTGTTCTGTTGCGGTACTAATCAAAAGTAGCAGAGACTTGCGGCATTCCACACATTATTGTACTACGCAGAGCTTATGAAATTCGACATAATACAGACCTATGCTTTTCTCACTTTGCGGCGCCATTTACAGGCAACGCAAACCTATGGTGTTCATCACATAAGAGTACTAACCACAGGGACCTCTCCCTATCCCGTGGTGTTCCTCATATAGTGGGTACTAATCATAGGCAAAGTAGAACCATGGTAGCTATCATCCCATGGTCCTGCTCATATGGTGGTACTAATCACAGGTACTGTAAAAGCCGACCGCGCGGTGCTCCTGTGTGCTACTGATCACAAACCAATTTCGTACCTAATGTAGTGGTACTACGCACAAGTAAAAGCAACCCTTGGTGTTCTCCGCGTGGTGGTACTAATCACAAGTAGTTTCATGGTTCTAATACAATCAACCCTTGGTCGCCCCTTTTAGTCGCCTCTCACGACAGGCAGGGGATACCGTGGGTGTATTATTCGTCAGCCTCCCCCACCCACAGGGGGTGTGTGTTTGGTCCGCGAGAGGTATTTTATTTCCCTCAAGTCCGCCGGCAAGCCGGTTAGGACCCCCCTATCCGCCACCTGGGACGCGCCACGTGGGAGTATCACCTCTCCCCCTGCTACGCCTGCGTAGCAGGTTCGTTTCACAGTGTCGATGTTTGAGGTGAAGGGAAAGGGATTTGGACTTGTAAACTTTATTACACAGATTTAAATCTGTCTCCAGTTTGGTAAACTTCGCTTGCATGGCTAGATACTTACTAACGTTCAAATTTATCCATTCTCCGTGGTATTTTTAGGAGTTAGTCTTGTTTATAATTGCTACCCCGTGTGGGATTGAGTTGGATGCATCTGTGATGTTGGTGATGAACTCCGTTTTGTTAATGGCAGTCCTCAATCCTACTTTAGCTGCTATTTGAGTGAGCAAGGAGAGTTGTGTGTAGCTTCCTCCATACATAATGCTAGGAGTGTGAGGTCATCTGTGAAAGCCAGGCAATTGATGTTTACTTGTCCTTCTTGAAATCGGTTCTCAACCCGATGTTTTTATGATATTGTAAATGTCCATGTGCATCTCCTTGCAAAAGTAATGACACTTATTTCGCCCGCAGCATATCCAAAATGACGAGAGAATACTGCATAATGTGAAGTTCATTTTATGAAAGGCACTTATTTCCGGAGATGTGTAAATAAATTTGATCGAACTTACTTTAGGCAATATTGTGAACTTGTTGTTTGATTCTTCGGTACATAGACTCCTTTTATGAAGCTCTCCATTCCATCCTATCCTATCCTATGCCAAACTTTTCATTTCTGCATAACTGCTTCTTCCTACATCTTTTCTAATCTGTTTGTCATATTCATGCTTTGGACTACCCCTACCGTTCTTAACCCCCTAAAATTCCCTCAAAAACCAACTGGGTGTCTTATGTTGTGTCCTATCATTCTATTCCTTCTTCTTGTAAAATTTAGCCACAATGATCTCCTCTCACCAATTCCATGCAGTGATTCGTGGTTCGATCTATCCATCTCACCTTCAGAATTCTTTTGCAACACCACATTTCAAAAGCTTCTATTCTCTTTCTTTCTGAGCTGGTTATCATCGATATTTCATTTCCATACAATGTCACGCTCCAGACGAAAATCTTCAAAAAGATATTTCTAATTTCTATGTCAATGTTCGAAGTGAGCAAGCAGGTTGTTTTTTCAATCCTCCACTTATAAGCTTTTCATCGTAGAAAGACAATCTGTTCAGCTATATTATCTCTTGATTAACTACATTAATGTTGTCGATATTTTGCCATCAATTTAGCAAGGCATTCAGTCACAACCGCTAGTACACTTACATTTATAATGCATAGTAAGTTTCGGCTTAAAATTGCATTTTTTTTGCTCTTGAAAAGTTGCATTTTTGGATAAGTGGATTTCGCTAAATGGCTGATTTAATAGTAGAGCACAAAATGTAACTCTTTTTTCTTTTGTTGACGTAGAAAATTGACCCTCAAATATTTCACAATAAAGGTTTACTTACGGATTATAAATAAACTTACGAACGAAGTTAAGTTCACAGTCAGCGTGAAAGTGTGGAATTTCCGGGAACAAACCTTACTTGTACAATATCATTGTCTGTCAATTCTAGGCAGATAATTGGTGTCACGAAACTTTCATTTGGTCTTTTGAAATTAGCGTATAATTTGTCATTCGTACTTGCAGAGAGACGCAAAGAAAATTGTCCTGTACGAAGTTTAGCAAGCTGGCGAGAAGAACTATATAAAACTAATGTATAATGCTAATATGGAATGCCGTAGAGAACATAAATGGAAAGTTAACCGCGACAAAGTTGTTCGGTTTGGCTCCTTTATTTCTTTAGCATATGTACACATAACTGAGGTTTGTTTCGGTTTTACCTGGAAAGAATATAAAACATCAAGATGAAATCCAAACGTTCTGTGTGTAATGGAACGTTGTTTTCTTCGCAGAAAAGTAGCGGCAGTTAGAATCACAGTCAATGCATTTGCAATTTAAAAATAATGTAGTATGCCTGTTGAAATAGATAAGTTAGTACGACATGTCTAATGATCAGCAATTGTGCAGTTGGTTTTCGAGAGAGGATCAGGAGTAAAACAAATCATGAATATGACAAAGAGGTCTGGGATATAAGAATTAGAAAGGGACGAAGATGTTAACGAAATACATGGACTGAAAAAAACTTCAACAACAAGAGTAAATGTGAAGTTGAGACCGTGGACGAAAAAATGTTGTAATGTTACATGCCCCTTTTCACAGAAAATCTATATTTAATTTGGCGTGAATATTTTATAATATTTTTATCTTCTTCCATCCCCTTTTGGTAAGGCACGTATTCATTACGGTCTAACGGTACTGGTGTACGATGGATATCAAGAGACGCTAGAATACAGGAACTTTGTCTTTAAAGAGAGTTAATAACTCGTCCAGTAAATCTACTAACACGAGTTCACCATTCTCTAATACTCAGTTTAAATTCACTTAATTCTTAATATTTATTAATATTAATATCGATGCAAATACCAAAATATAAACAAATGTTGTTGTCCCGTTGTTTTGCACGTGTGGATTTCAGTGCAGTTTGAAATTAATTTCAAACAAAGTAGCCCGCACATGATGTACCGTGACTACCACACCAGTGAAGTGTACATGAAACTTGTCAGTATGAGCGTAGCTCGTGGAGGTGACACGTAGGGCAGTCCGTCGACCAGACGAGATACAAAGAAATTTGAGGAAATCCGGACCTCGCGGTCACCTTTACTTACTTTGTTCTTAAATACATATTGTAATTATTATTGATAATAAGTAAATTATTTTATTTACTGTTCTTTTCAATTTCACGCTTAGTGGGTGGGGGACGCAGATGAAGAATACACCCACGGTATCCTCTGCCTGTGGTAACAGGCGAATAAAAAGGGCGGCCAAGGGGTGATAGAACCATGAGATTACCTGTGATTGGTACCATCACGCGGGGGACACCATGCGTCGACGTTACTTGCGATTAGTAGTACTATACAAGGAACATCGTGGGTTTGTGATTAGTGTCATCGTGGATGTATCACCATGGGTTTACAGTACCCGTGGTTAGTACCACTATATGCGGAGCACCATGGGACTGCGTTGCCTGTGTTTATTACCACTATGTGAGAAACACCACAAGTCCGCGAGAAGCCTGTGTTTAGTACCACAATGCGAGGAACACCATACTTCTGAGTCACCTGTGATTAGTGTCATTATGTGAGAAACACTATGGGCCTGGGTGTTGCCTGTGATTAGTACCACTTTATCAGTGAACCGTGAGTCTACGTTGCCTATGATTATTACCGACTTTCTCAACACCACGGTTCTTGTGAGAAACAAAATGGGTCTGCGTTACCTACGAGTGATAGCATTATGTGAGGAATCCCATAGGTCTGCGCTACATGTGAGTATGCCATTACCTGTAATTAGTACCACTGTGTGAGGAACGCCCTGAGTCTACGTTACATGGCTCTACTTTACCAGTTGTTAGTACCATCATGAGGGGTGGTGACCAGGATTTTGCACACCTTTAGACAAGAAGGATTATCAATTTAGGATTTTCCTATGGAAGTCCCTTGTCCATTTTATACCATTGATGTAATTTATTTTATGGAAAGGTGGGGCATTGTTGTTCGGATTCACTGATTGTTTAAGTTCATCATCATCGTTCATCGTGGTATTTTTGAATTCTAGTCAGTGGATGGATTTTGGATTTATGTTCAGTATTGTGAATTGGATCCGCTGATCATTTTAAATTCATATTCATTCATTCATCTTCATCATCATCACGTTTTGAATTCTGGTTAGTGGATGAATTTTAGAATTTTACTTGTCATTTAATTTCGTCCCATCTCGCACTATTACGGGCGGATGACCTAGATATTCTTCGAATAACATAGCTCGTGCCAAAGTCTCAATTTTATTTCGGAAAACCTTGCAGTGAAGTGCAGCTGGTTGAGATTTTGTGTCTCGTACCTTAAGGTTAAGGAATCAAATCCTATCACAATCAGTTAATTCAAATACAAGCGACTGACTTTAAGAGTGCTCAAATTCAAGAGACCTGAGTTCGCAGATTTAATCTATATATATAAAATAAGAGTTTTGTCTGTACATTGCTCAGAATTTGAAAATAATGGTATTTCTGTATCGATCACGTCCATTGTCTGTCTGTCTGTCTGTCTGTCTGTCTGTCTGTCTGTCTGTCTGTCTGTCTGTCTGTCTGTACACGCATCACGAGAAAACGGTTGAAGGGAATTTAATGAAAATTGGTATGTGAAGTCAGGGGATGAGCCTCTACAATCTAGGCTATAAATCATTTTACTCACGCTGAGTGAAATGGTAGTTTAGGGGAAGGCCTAAAATTGAATTCTCAACTATTTATGTTATTAGTGGTCGTATTTTAAAGAAAATGGGTATGCAAAGTTGGGGAATAAGTTGCTACAATATAGGCTATCAATAATTGTATTCACGCTGAGAAAAATGGTAGTTTAGGGGAAGGCCTAAAATATTATTCTCAAATATTGTTATTCGTAGTACTATCATGATGAAAATCGGTATGCAAAGTCAGGAAATAAGTCGCTATAGTCTAGGCTGTAAATTATTTTATTCACGCTGAGTGAAATGGTAATTTAGGGGAAGGCCTAAAATGTAATTCTCAAATATTTCTTATTAGAGGTGTAATCGACGAATGCTACATAACTAGGGTTATATAGTATTAAATTTCCTATTATTCATGTCTTATACATTGTTACCGTACTGGCTATGATCACAAAGATATTAATGATTTTGGATTTTTGTTACGAAGTCCATATCAGCGCCGAGTAACCAGAAATGGGTAAACAGTACTTAATGAAAATCGCTATGTAAAGTCGGAGAATAAGAAACTACAGTTTATTGTATAAAATATTTTAAAAATCACAGAGTCGAAAGAAAACTAAATGTGAAGGCCTACAATATAGAAAGCTCATAACATTGATCAACAATAACATTACTTTGACCATTGTTTGTCGTGATGTGCTTTGTGTCATCTGTTGCCCTTCATCTCCGGTAGATAGGATTACTGCTGCGTACAGAGTATCTTTTATTTGATTTACGTCGCACCGACATAGATAGGTTTATGGCGACGATGGGATAGGAAAGGGCTAGGAGTGCCTTAGGCCTTAATTAAGGTACAGGCCCAGCATTTGACTGGTGTGAAAGTGGGGAAACAACGGAATACCATCATCAGCGCTGCCGACAATGGGGTTCGAATCCACTATCTCTCGGATGCAAGCTCACAGCTGCGCACCGCTAACCACACGGTCAACTCGCCCAGTCGTACAGAGTATAACAGCCTGCCTGAATATTGATGGGAAGTAGGTGGGGAGTTAGATAACTTTCTTCTTTAGCATGACATTCCCCCGGTTTATAAATTTTCTGATTCTACTGGTACGTAACACACTGGATCATCATAGCATTCGGGCTATTCAATCCCTACTCTGAGGCATTGATTGGAATGAACAGTGTGCATATTTAGCGGAATAATAGCAGATGAGTGTTCATGGCAATCTGCAGCCTGGTCATCCCAGCTCTGGAACTTTGGACTATTAGATTGGCACCACAATACAACCGCAGTACTGTTCGTTAAAAGTGATAAAACGTGCGGCTTTCCATTTGATCGAGTATTTTATATGATAGCTTTGCTTTTAATCGCTACATTCATACTTACCTTTTTGTAATGACCTTTGTTGATTTCAGGTTAAGAAAACCACAAAGTCAGTCTTTCTGAGAATCCCGTAGCGAAGCACGGGTACATCAGCTAGTCCTACATAAATTAACATCATTCCAGACTGAAATTCTCACCTGTCTCAAATATTGTTAGAAAACGAAGGCCCTTCGTCACACAGTATCATTATCATATTGAAATATAATAATGGGTTAATGGGTTACATTCCTTTTAATGTAAACCCTTTCAGGAAAAAATTATATAGGATAGTACAATAACAGAAATGGAAAAGTGTACAGCCATTCATTGGACAGAGACCTTCGTCTCTGTCCAATTCGTAAGT
Source organism: Anabrus simplex (assembly GCF_040414725.1). Lineage (NCBI taxonomy): Eukaryota > Metazoa > Arthropoda > Insecta > Orthoptera > Tettigoniidae > Anabrus > Anabrus simplex. Next base: position 138,398,196 of record NC_090268.1, read on the forward strand.
ATTGAAAAATAAATGTAAAAGTTCATCTGGGTTTCAACCCTCTGTGCCATATTAAACTGACTTTCTCACTCTTCATATGAAGGCCGTAAGTATTACGCTAATTTGTGAGCCTTGTAACAATACTATCTGAACAATAGCCATTATGATAGTGGGATGGCCTCATAACGTGCTTACCCCGACAATCACCTGACAAGTCAACAGGCAAATTAGTAATATTATTGGCCAACTACGGTCGTGTTCTTTATTCTCCGGCGATTTGCTTTACCCACAGTAAAGCCGAGGCTTTTCGTCTCCACCCAAGAAGTTATTGAAGGTAATAAGTTGATAATCTTTATAACCATGGGCAGTAAATCCTTTTCATGAATGAACACTAATATACAAGTAAATATGCAGTGGATAATTCCATTCTTGAAATATGAATTTTGGATCGAAGTATATTATACTTCTTTTGTCGCACGTCTGTGTGGTAACCTTCCGGCAGTGATGCGTTATATCTGTCCTGCAATTCAAATTCAATTACAATTTGACAACAAAATATAAAATGACTCAAATATTACGTTTTAAACCATGAAACAAAATAAACTTTTCAGGAATTGAAAATAACTTGAAATTGCATTTGCTCGATAAACAATCACGGTAGTATACAAAACCCAGAACTAGTCCACCTGCAGTATTACAGGGGACGCACGGTAAAGCACACAAGCCATGAGCTGTAGATTTTTCAACAACAAACTGTCCCATTGGTTGAAAAAATATAATCTGAAGTGTACTGACCGACCTTCGATAACGAGAATAATTATTTGTAACGACAAAACCTGGACGAGAATGCTGATCCTCAGCTTACGTTTGAGTCAACAGCCATGTATTTTACGATATGCCAGGTTTCAAAAAAAAAAAAAAAAAGGAATACTTCCTATTGCATTGACTCCCTGTGGGTTGGGGACGCAGATGAAGAAAACACCTACGGTATGCTCTGCCTGTCGTAAAATGCGACTAAAAGGGCCCAAGGTGCTCTCAACTTGGGAAAGTGAGTTTGGTGACCACGGGGCCCTTAGCTGAGTCCTGGCATTGCTTTCACTTACTTGTGCCAGGTTCCTCACTTTCAATTATCCAGTCCAATCTCCCTTGTTCAACTCTTGTTCTTTTCCGCCCCCGACGGTATTAGAGTATTCGACGCCCAAGGAGTCTCATTTTCACGCCCTTCCTGGCCCTTACGTTTCTTTGTTCGGTACTTCATTTTTCAAAGTGTCGGATACCTTCCTTTCTTCCTCTCTCTGACCCCCTTTGGGTGGGGGACGCAGATGAATATTAAACCCACGGTATCCCCTGCCTATCGTAAGAGTTGATGAAATGCTGCCACCAAGTGATGATTGAATTAGAACCATGATTAGTACCATTACGTGAGAAACACCATGGGTCGCCTTTACTTGGGATTAGTAGCACTGTGTTAGGTACACAATAGGTTTGTGGTTAGTAGCAACAGTGGGCGGTTCACTATGCGTTTCCAGTACCCCTGATTAGAACCACTATATGCGGAACGTTGCCTGCTATTAGTACCATTATGTGAGAAACAGCACGGGCTGAGCGTTGCCTGTGATTAGTACCATTATATGAGCGAAACTGTAAGTATGCGTTGCCTGTGATTAGTACCACTACATGAGTGACACCACGGGATATAACGAATCCCGATGATTAGTACACTAATGACAGGAACACCATTGGTTTGCATTGCCTGTGGGTGGCGCCAATATGTGAGAAACACCATAGGTCTGCGTTACCTGTGCGACGCACATTACTTGTGAGTAGTACCACAATGGTTGGGAACACCGTGAGTCTACGTTACTTGTGATTTGTACCGCTTCGTGTGAAATACAATTGTTCTACTTTACTAGCGATAAATGCCATTATGAGGGGGCGTTCGCCTGAATGTTGGTCTCCTTTAGACAACAAAATTCATCTATTCAGGATAGTGCCTTGGAAGCAGCCCCTTGGTCAGTGTATACTATCGTTTTAAGTTTCTGGGAAGGTGGGGTATTGCAGGTCGGATCCACTGATTGTTTTAAGTTCATTATCATTGTTTATCATGGTATGTTAAATTCTCTTCTGTGGATTGATTTTAGAATTATTATTAACTTTTAGTATTGTGAATTGGATCCGCTGATTATGTTCGATTCATATTCATCCATTCATTTTTGATCATCACGTTTTGAATTCTTCTCGTCGTCATCATCATCACCATCATCAAGCTTAAGGTAAACTTTTTTCTCTACATTGATAGCATTGGCGTAAGAAATATGACTGCCTAAGAGTACGGAATTTGGTTTGTTTATCTTTGTGAGTTGTCATATTGAACTTCTTTGATATCTTTTTGTATCATTTTGTATTTTCAGTGGAATATGTCACTTTCTCCTTGGATGAATTGGCAGAGTAGTGGCATTGAGTTCAGAGGGTCCTAGGTATCGATTTGTGACCGGGTCAGAGAGTTACACTTATGTTTATTCCTCTAATAGTGAGGCTGGTGTTCGTGTTTATCATTGAAATACACGACGTAACACCGTGAACTACATACGTTTACGGTTTTCACAGGCGCCATGTTGCCAGTGGTAAACCTACTGCACGATGCTCACGTATTTGAGTACCTTTAAATACCACTGGATTGCTACGTTACTGAATCGCTAGCTTTAGCTCAGAAGGCCAGCAATGTACCGTCTGAGCCACTCAGCCCGACTCATTTTTTGTGAATTTTATCTGTTTATACGATGCATTTCTTCTTAAACACTGTAGTAAAATAAAGACAAACACTAATTATACTAAAGCCATAAATGCCACCTAATTATAGTTCATATAGGGAAGAACACATCCCAACTGTAGGTTTCATAATTTCAAAGTTCTAACTCCAAGGGGTTTAGGGAAACAGGGACGTACAAGTTAGGAAATTTAACATTGATTACTTGCGAAATTCCAGCTACCTTTCATGGCATGTTAATATTTCCAAATTTATATCCTACTCTTCGCTAAAATCTCCTGAAAAATCATTTTGAAATATTTAGGTCTGTTTTTGACACCTATTATAAGTTTACTGAAGCAGATGAAGTGACCTTCATGATTATTAATAATATGATTGTAATAAAAGGAATTTTTGGAGGAAGATGTATTACATAGGGATGTTCATTTAGGTCATTGAAGAAATTATAGAGAATACTGGCCTTTTTCCAATAGGTCCCAGATTCAAGTCCCCGCCCCGTTGGTAAAATTAAATTCCATAGGTTAACCCTTTGTTGCCTGACGGTACTTTAAAGTACCATCTCATATTTCATGGCTTTGTAATTATTCAGTAAATTCTACCCTTGTATTTTCCTCATGGTACTTTCAAGTACCTAATTCTTGAAACAGAGATATTTCATTTTTGATGTTGTTATTGATGAAAAAAGCGGGGGATCGTTTTATTCTTAGGAGTGTAGTCATAGTGTTACCACTGTAAACAAATGACATTTTGATTGATTATTTCTTAGCTCCTATTGTTACATTCGACCTGCAAGTGATCTTAGTACATGTAAGTATGCTTCTGTAATGCAATAAAATACTCAAATTGATGAAATTTGCAATTGGTGTGGATATATAGCTAATAAATGGCAAGGTACTTAGAAGTACCGATTGATTGATTGATTGATTGATGATTGTTGTTTCAAGGGGCCTAACATCTAGGTCATCGGCCCCTAATGGTACGAAATGAGACGAAATGGAATGACATTAAAAGTCTAAAATTCTCCACTGACCAGAATTCAAAAATGTGACAACGAAGAATGAATGGATGGACATGAATTTAAAACAATCAGTGGTTGCGACACGCAATGTCGCACAGTCACATAAACGGACGTGACAATATCGTATTACTGACCAAGGGACTACTGCTATAGCATAACATTGAATCGATTATGTGTGCAGTCAAAAGGGGGTCCTAAATCAAAGTTATCGGCCCCTCATAACGGTACTGATCGCTATCAAAATAGAACCATGGTAGCTGTCCTGTTACGGTACTAATCAAAAGTAGCAGAGACTTGCGGCATTCCACACATTATTGTACTACTCAGAGCTTATGAAATTCGACATTTAATACAGACCTATGTTTTCCCACTTTGCGGTGCCATTTACAGGCAACGCAAACCTATGGTGTTCTTCACAGAAGAGTACTAACCACAGGGACCTCTCCCTATCCCGTGGTGTTCCTCATATAGTGGGTACTAATCATAGGCAAGGCAGAACCATGGTAGCTATCATCCCATGGTCCTGCTCATATGGTGGTACTATTCACAGGTACTGCAAAAGCCGACCGCGCGGTGCTCCTGTGTGCTACTAATCACAAACCAATTTCGTACCTAATTTAGTGGTACTACGCACAAGTAAAAGCAACCCTTGGTGTTCCCCGCGTGATGGCACGAATCAAAAGCAGTTTCATGGTTCCAATTTAAACATCCCTTGGTCGCCCCTTTTAGTCGCCTCGCACGACAGGCAGGGGATACCGTGGGTGTATTATTCGTCTGCCTCCCCCACCCACAGGGGGGGTGTGTTTGGTCCGCGAGAGGTATTTTATTTCCCTCAAGTCCGCCGGCAAGCCGGTTAGGACCCCCCTATCCGCCACCTGGGACGCGCCACGTGGGAGTATCACCTCTCCCCCTGCTACGCCTGCGTAGCAGGTTCGTGGCTTAGAAGTACCGTCAGGCCATATGGAGGGTCTCATGTTAGTCGTATCCAAAACTGAAAGTAATGCTTTCCTTCAATGGACATCAGTGTTTTTCTATGGAAAGACAGTAAAGGTGTGTGCTTAGCATCTAATTTCCATGGAACAGAAGCCACAACTGTTTCTAGGAAACAGCAGGATGGAAGTAATGTTACTGTTGATTGCCCGGTTGTTGTGCAAGACTACAATGCACACATGGGTGGAGTGGACCATGCTGACAGACTTCGAGGCGTATATGGTTTAGACTGTCGATCCAAAAATGGTGGCATAGATTATTTTGGGGAATGATTGAGATAGCATTTGTCAATGCCTACATCATATACTGTAATGTGCATGAAAAAGTCCCTCTAATTGCTTTCCGGAGTAATGTGGCCCTAGGACTGATGAACCAGAAAGAAATTCCTCTTCCAGGATAACTTTCACGTGATATGAGGTCACCAAAGTCACCAGAGCAAACTTGTCTACCAAAAAGGAGGAAAACAATATTCTGTGCTCAATGATGTCAGACTAAGTAATCGTGGAAATCATTTTGTTGTTTTTGTAAAAAAAAACGTGGTCGATATGAGGTGTGTTCGAGAAAGAAGGTGCAGTCAAGACCGCCTTCAAAGTTTACTACATGCAGTGTTTTTCTTTGCTGCAGTGAAAAAAAAAGAACTGCTTTGCAGAGTATCATAATGTGTCAGCTGTGTAGGATGTATGCCAGATGTTCTACATATGAACAATAATATTAGGAAACTTCAATCTTATTACACATATTTGCTTTAAATTTTGCTTTTACATTTTTGTAATACTTTTAGGTATGAAAAACATGTTCTGCTAATATTTTGAGACAATAAATGTGATATAATTCCAAAATGTGAACATTCTTATCTACCCAAATATGAAGCCTCCTATATGCCTGACGGTACTTAAAAGTACCAGGCCCTAAAAACATACCAAAAATTAAAATTATGATTTGAAAGTATTAGCATTTTCTATTTGAACATATTCATTAGAATACGGTGAAAAATCCAGTATACTTATTTTTCACTATTCAGGCAACAAAGGGTTAATTTATTTGCCTAGGGGATAGGTGTTTGTACCGTCTTCAACCTAAGAATTTATTTCAAGTTGATCCCTATCCTCATAGACGTAAACCAAAAAGTCACCTAATTTTAGTTCATCAAACGAGCGACAGATACTTAAAAGTAGGTTTTAAAATAATAATAATAATAATAATAATAATAATAATAATAATAAAGAACTGTTTGCTACGATTTTTATTCAGTGATCCTGTTTGGTGATTTCAATCCTTGATGAGATACATTTTCTATATTTACCTTCTATTGTATGAGGGATATAAGATCATATTTTGTTATATACAGTATATATTAAAAGTGTTTACTAAAATCAGATTTGGCAAATCTGTTCGTCCGTTCTACTAGACCGATTTGCTTCCTTTTTGTTGCATTATCTCCGAAATCACCTGCCGATTAATCTTGAGACCTTGATAGGTATCCATGTTCAGCTAACTTTGAATAATCATAAAATCAAATCATTAAGTGATCACTCCAATAACTGCAGGTGGAGGCTTACCCCAAGCCCCAATACATTCTGTGCTTTATAGGTTGCTAAGCGACTAACACTTTAATTAATATTCTGAAGTGATTTTAATTCTTAGTAACGTCACTGCATGCAGGCATATTTGATTACTACATGTCAAGCCAGTGTGCATACAATTCTCTGATCACGGATGAATACTATTCCCGGCTAGATACTCTTTGATCCTCTAACCTTCTCCAGCTTCCAAACAAATTCAACAGATGGCAGACTGTTACAAATAACTTACATGCTGTTAAGAGAAAAAAAAAATTCCTACGTACCAACAGACCCCATCATGACATATGCCTTAGACATTATCTCCGAATTCTTATCGAAGGATAACTTAGCTACACTAGAGAGATTGAAAGCCATGCATCTTAAAAAGAGTTCTCTGCCTGGGAAAAACGCTCCTTCGAGAATAACCTGTGAGCTCACAAGACAATCGTTCTATATAGAAGAGAAGAACTGAAGAATAAAAATAGCGAATATATAGATAAATATTTTAGTAAACAGACGGCATGATGACGACAGAATGGATGAATTCTGACTACAAACTGCGGCATACCATAACGCGCTTCTTATTAAATGTTCATAAAACCATTGAAAATGGCAGGCATAATGATATAAAGACGACAGGCATATCAAGACGAGTTATCTGACCTACTTGTAACGAATGCTGCGGATTAGCGCGGGTCTTCTAATTATGTTAAAAGTACAAATGTCAAAAATTACTATAAAAAATATTCTCATACGAAACAATACTACATTAGAAAAGAAGCGCGTCATTCTAGGCTGCCATATTGTTCTGCCAACGTAAATAATGTAGATGTTGCTGCGAAACTGAACTGTTATTGTATCTGTTTGTTGGCGTGACAGTGAAGTACTTCACACAACACTGCAGTTTTATTCTCTGTTGAAACCTCTCTTACTCTTTAGTTAATACAATGTGATTTCGCGTTCATTCCAGCATCACATAAGACAAGAAACTAGTAGGGTCCGAGGACACCCCACGTTGCTATTGGTGTTGCGAAAAGTCACGTTACGTCTCTCGAATTTAGAAGAAGAAGAATAGGCATAATGACTTTTATTTCACAACAAATTAAATAATGCTCTTAAAAGTAGCAGTACTTGATCCTGGATTTATCGCATGGTATAAAAGGTCAACAAATTCGGAGCGCTGTCTGTTATAATGTATCATGCATACCGCGTAGTGTCCGACTCGTTGGCTGAATGGTCAGCGTACTGGCCTTCAGTTCAGAGGGTCCCGGGTTCGATTCCCGGCCGGGTCGAGGATTTTAACCTTCATTGGTTAATTCCAATGGCCCGGGGGCTGGGTGTTTGTGCTGTCCCGAACATCCCTGCAACTCACACACCACACATAACACTATCCTCCACCACAATAACACGCCTTACAAGGGCTGCACTCGGCTAGAAATAGCCACACGAAATTATTAGTGCACGACTATTTTTGTTCTCAATTGTTCAGTAACCTCCATTCTGATATCAAATGGCAAGTAAGTGGCATGCATAAATGGAGCAAATTGTGTAGACATAATGAAAATTAACAAGTAAAACTTGTGGCACAGATAGTGTCCAAATATAAGAAAAGCAATATTTGAGACTTGGAGCAAGGTGGTAGGATTAAGGCTAGGCCCTGCATCATTCCTGGAGGATTAAACCATTGCAGTTACTATATACACGTGAACAATCCGCGCATATTTTCTTCCCATAAACTGGGATGTATGCATTGTTTTAAACAGGGTTGGTACGACTTAGTCACAAACAATGGATCTCATTATACTATAGCGTTTCCAGCATTAGAAGTGAAATGAGAATCATGTATCAAGTATGGCCACATGTTCCTGTAATCACTCGTTTACGGCTAGAGATAAGCTTACAATTACTAAGAATCCAGAGATCATTGTCAACTCTTCAGTATGAAGGAAATATGATATCAGAGAAAGTTGTACTCGCAACTGGCGAAAAAAATAAAATATAAAAGACGAGGCTTGACTTCATAAACAAATAGCAATCACCAGGCATTTCGCACAACACATTCCTATACAGCTAATACCAGACAGTACATTCATTACAACACATAAAGCTAAACGTCCAGCCGATTGCTATATATCAGGGGAAAGCATGTGAAGATTATGATGTGTTTCAAAACACAAATGTATATGTTATTCGGTTTTGAGAGTACAGCATCATAGGATTAATTTCGATCTTCTGTACAAATTAGTTTTGGAAATGGGGAGATTTCAAAACAATTTTGCAAATAATGGACTAAGATGAATTATAAATTCTTAAATCTGGAAAAACTCTTTCTGGAACGTGTTTCGTAATAAAAGATACATACATTTAATGACGAAGTTGTACATTTCTTTGTGGTATGACAACTTAAAATTGTCAAATTTTTCTTTTTTTTAACTCGATGCGGAGTGTAAAATGTTCATATATTTACAGTTGCATTCGATAATATTATATCCCTCAGAAAACTTATGACGATGACTGTTGACTCCTTGTCATCCGAGAGAGCGAAGGACATGGCGTTAGGAGTGAGGACATGTTCTGTGGTCAGATGTTCACCGCATGCATACAATCAGGAGGTGGAGAGAAGTGGCGGTGAGGGTGCTCTCCAGAGTACGACTTGTCACAGAGAACACCTTCCCGTGCAGGAATTGAGGTAATATCCAACATAGTATTGCACTGTTTCCAAGCACGTCTCATGACATATTATTATTATTATTATTATTATTATTATTATTATTATTATTATTATTATTAGATGGGAAAAAGACCAGAAAACTGATCACGCAAAGCTCACTTAGAAGTTGTGCATTTCCTTCTTTGCCAGGCAGCCTTCAATTTTTCTCTCATCGTGGCTTTTCGTTCTTCTGTCCTCTTAGCTCCTGTCTTCTTCTTGTGGTTTCTCTCTGACTCTACTTCCCACTTGCTGATTTTCGTTTTGTAGCAGGTTCGGTCAGCGATGTCGGCCACTTTGATTCCTGATTTTGTCAGACTGTTTTCTGGAAGGCGTTTGACGTGTCCGTAAAATTTCAGGCGTCGTTTCCTGATGTCGGCCACAAGGTTTAAGAACTCCTCGTTTTTTTGTACAAGATTGCAGTCGGTATCCTTCGTCGGTCAGTTTTGGGCCGAGAATTTTTCTGATGATGTTACGTTCCTATAACTACTTTATTGGTTTCGGAAACGCGGAGGAGCCAGAAGTTTGTTTCACAGGAGATTTTTATATGCCGCGGTCTTAAGTATGTAATTGTAGTGAATCGCGGGTTGATGGCAATAATACTCAACATATTATCAGTATATAAAATCATTGTCCAAAACCATGCTGAAAAATAGAGTACTAAAAATCGGTAAGTTGAGGATATGTATCATGAGCTTGAAGGCTTCCTTCAAGAGCACAAAATAGCTAGTAATAAGCTTCGGACACAGCCGTAACATCAGAGGATATCGATACCAAATATTTGGCAATAAAAATAAATTGTTAAATCGATAGATAGGGATTCAGCAAGATGTCTTCTTCTAGCATTATGGTAGTCCATAGGTACAATTCAACTACTACTCCTTTCATTGCATTCTTACCATGTGCCCACACTACCGTACTATGCATGTATCGGAGTCCACAACATAGCATTTTATTTGGAGCGGTATTTTAAACAGTTAATGATGTTGGCATGTGAAATGAATATTGATCATTTATTCGTTAGAAAACGTGTAAAATTCGTGTAAGCCACAGGTCGTTTGTTCCGGAGATTCCGTGGAGCAGAAAGAGGATAAATAAGGTGCTGGTGTTGAATGGATCTACGATATCAAAAATCAATTTAAAACTTTAAATAAAGTTTTTATTTCTTTCAGAATCTCAAAGTTAACAAACAATATTTTCAGGTACTGGTAATCAGGTATAAAATATCAAGAGAGATACAAAAAATTGGAAAACCCAACTATAGGTAATTTACAAATTTTGAGCTTCAGGCTCCAGATTTACACTTTTTGAGCTTCGGGGCCCAAATGTACAAGTTTCGCAAATGTTGTATTCGTCAGATAAGGAGAGATATCTCCCAATACACATTGTTCACGAGCACTTGGCTCCAACAGTAACAATTTACGGCCATCCAAAGGCACCCCTCAATATTATAGTAAACTTAGAAAAGAGCTTACATGCTCTCCAACATTAACCGATTTCTAACAGCCCGCTAAAGGCAACATTACACAAAACCTTACGATCTCTGGCCTCTCTCGGCACAATTTACAATTTATATTTTTGTGTACACAGGAGTCTCAATTACCCAAACTACTGGGCCTTTGTGGAAACAAGGACAGGCTCAATTACTGGCCCGAATACAAAATGAACGGAGGCGTACACTTGCACACTCAGAAAATTAAAATGCTAGTTGGGCTGTCGGCCCGATGATACAGGGGCTAATCCCATGCTCCTGAGGTGACTAGAATGAAGGTTAATACAATGTATTACAGGAAATAAAAACGGTTACAAAATCGTAGTCACCTTAAACCTAGTTGAAGGGGAACTCGAGAGGGTAACACACTCTATCCCCGATTTACAGTTAAAGACTTTATGAAATTTTACATTAGCCGAAAGAAAATTTACATTTTAGAAAAGGTTGGTTACATAGTTAGAAATTCGAACCTTCCCCTCGGATAAGTTTGCGGAGACAGCTAGAAAGATAGAATATTGGTGGCCATTACCTGGGCTGTTGTTCTGTCTGCGGAAGAATGAGGCGCCCCGCCTCCTCTCTTAACCCACAGACACAGAACTTCGACGATCAATGAGACAAGGTAGCCAGAAAAGCCTCAGCTTATATACCAAAGGGGATTGTTTCAGACGATTCTGGACTAAATCCGGACACACCTTCTCATTTTTATTGGCCGAATCCAAAGTTACACCCAAAAACCAATAAGAAGCCTGTGATAGGCTGAAAAATAATTACAGAAATTTCTAATTGGCCAAATTTAAAAGTTGGCGGGATGAGAAGGAAGGGTTGCTAACCCAAAAATAAATGAACATTAATTTAGTTATGAAAACCTAGAAACACAATACTTCCTTAAATCACAAATTCTTCCACTTTGCACGAGAGTGCATGACCTCAGATTTTTTAAGGACATCTATGGAGAAAATTTCGGACTACTTGCTTTACACCAAAACAAAACAAGAAATCCAGACAGTTTAGGAAACTTAGAAATGACAAACTTCTCAGTTATTCAGTAGTGACATCTTCTGATTAATGTCCCAACTTCAAGCAGTAGTTGTTTCATGTTTGTATGAGAGATAGCGTTCTTTAAGACGCTTCTTTTAAATGTGCGGGGTTGAGGTATACCTCCCGGTAAAGAATTAATCATACATTTTAAACGGAAAATGATGTAAATGCTCGTAATTATTTCCAGAGATTCTTTCCTACCAGTTGTCAACAACAATTATAACAGTTATCTTAAGGGGGATAATTGAACATTGATGACATGGAACGAAGCGTTTGAAAATTAAGATTCAGCATTAAGTAATAATTATATTACATGGATACGACTCCTGAAATTTACAGTTTGTGACTACCTCACTTGTATGTTACTTATGTTACAATTTAGATATTCAATTCTAGTTAATATATTCCTGAAGACTGCTACAGAAATTCTCTTTTAAACGAAGCAGAAAATTTTACGTTGAGATGTATTAGAATGCCGAGAGAAATTTCCCGTATGAACACCGATTGCATTCATCGAGTTTAATGTACATACAGATATGAATATAATAACTAGTGTTCGAAAATTTATGACCTAAAGAAGTAAAAAAAAAGTTAGCAAATATGCCCTAAAAACTACCCAGATATGACCTAAAATGTAAAATATCACTTAAGCATTTTAGGGATAGGTAGCAAGTATTAGAGCTTTACTAACATTGTAACGTTCCAGTCGTTACAGTGTAATTATGTTAATTTTATTAGGTGTAATTAATTGAGGAATTTAACGTCATGATATTTATTTTGGTATATAATTGTATTATAATTCATGTTTAATCATTTGCTCACTATCATTTCATTACTTTGTAACTACGACTTATAAACGAGGGCTGAATATCCTAATATTCACTTAGATTCTTGCGACAGTCGGTTAAAATTAACTTGCAGTAGATTTCAGTTTTCTTGCCACATCACCGAGGAGGAAGGAAGGACAAATTTAGACACCAAGTTCTGGGAAAAGCGAGCACGTGTTCACGCGTCCTAACGTAAGCTACCGTATTTCGACCAGAATTATTCGAACTGATCAACGCCTATATTTTCAAAGGAGCGTCATGTTGCCATGGATACTGAGTGAAAGGACGAATAGAAGAACAGTTGATATCATGGATATGGCCCGTCAACTCTAATTTCTGGAGTGGGGAGAGAGGTGTCATCTGATTGGACCACGTGTAAGCGACCTGTAATTAGCGCGAGAGAAGGTTATAAAAGGGCGTGTTGGAGCTCGTGGCTTCACTTACACTTATTCTTATTCACTTATTCTGTTACTTACTTATTCTTATTCGCTCTCTACATTATTCTACGAGTTATTATACAGCTTCTACTTGATTTTCTACTTGATTCTGCGTCTCGTTACTTAGAAATTCTGAATGAGGTGTGTATAGCCACTCTCATGAGGAAGTACGTACAGCACGGCTGCAAGACCGGTTTGAACCAGTCTAAGTCAATAGATAGTTTTAATCTAGATAGAAATGAAACTTCAGAGAACATTTTCAGTAAAGTTGGAAGGATTCTTAATTGAGTATCCTCTCCATATAACCCAAGGTGGTTCTTCTAACTATGACATAGGGCTTATCTCCAATATATGGGATAAAGCATAATAGGGAGTGTTAGTTTTGAAGTCATCTTCCAATTAGTGGTGGGTGCAATTGGCAAGGCAGGAATGGTACTGAGCTGCAGATGAAGATATCAAAGACGACCGGTGATGTTCCAGCTACAAGGAGGGAAGCTTTCCAAGGACCAGCAGAACAAGACGACATGGTGAGCAAGCGAGTTAAAGATATTGCAAGTTTTCGCGAAGTAGAGTCATTCAATTTTTTGTTAAATTCATTTTATATTCTAAATTCAGTTCTCGTTAAACCGTCGTCATTCATATTAAATATAATAAATAGTCTTTTTTTAGTTCACTTTAATCAATCTGCCTTAATTAGCCTTTTGATTTCTAATTCTCCTGCTTAATGATTAGTGCACTATCACCTCACCCCTGTGATAAGAGTCTATCCAAGCTTGAATATAAATTTTTATCTTTAAGTCCTCAACTTAAAGATTGGCGCCCTTTGCTTGCTTGGTTGCATTTCTCATTTGATGATTGTTCTCCGAGAGGGGAAGTCACATAAATGCCGCTCCAACGTGTGGCGAGAAAATCATTAAGTACGGAGCAGTTAATAACAGTAACAATATCAGAATTCGTATTATGGGCAAAATTTGGATATCCACGTTTCATTAAGAGTGTTTGATTGTGGGAACGGTCATGGCTGATCAGACGAAAGAGGAGAGGATGTTGCGCAGTGGACGGGCGATAAAAGGCAATAACGTATTGAGTTCAGAGGAAGAGTTGTGTAGTCTTGTAGAGGAAATTGAAGATAGAAGTGTAAGTAGTATGGAGAGTGAAGGCAAGCAGAAAGAAGTCAGTATGGAGTCAGATGATAGTAGGATGGGGGGCGAAGCGGAAGTAAACACTAACAATGAAAGTAATAATAATGATCAGTTAATGGGAATGATGCAGTTAATGTTAAGTAAGATAGAGGACAGTAAAACTGAAATAAAAAGTGAATTGGAACAAATTAAAACAGATGTAGAACAAACTAAATCTGAGCTTAAAGGTGAATTAGAACAAACTAAATCTGAACTTAAAGAACAGTTAGAGCAAACTAAAGCTGAATTAAGTAGGGAGATGAGGGAAAATAAGGAGGAAGCGAATCGGAGAATGGACGAACACAGTAGGCAGTTACGCGATCTGGTGGTAAAAAATGAACATTTTAATAAGCGATTAGAAGACCAGGAAAGTGAATATGTACGGCAAGGGAAAAAGGTAGAAGAAAAGTTTGCGGAACAGAGAAGTGAATTCCTGGAATTAATGGGGAAGGAAAACAACTCTACTAGGGAGGAAGTAATGAGGCAGGTCACTAGTATTGATAAGAGAGTTGAGACTCAAAGAGGGGAAATACGTATATTTAAAGACCACGTCCAACAAGAGATTGACACGGTAAAGCTTAGAATAGAAGACGAGACCCGGGCAAGTGAAGAAAGGTTTGCGATAGCTGAAGAGAATAAGATTGAAATTAGGACATTGAAAGAGAAGCAGGTTAATTTGGAGAGAGAAATTGATAGGAGAGACAGAGATGTAGAATGCCGGATGGAGAAAGCAGAAAATCAGTTAAAACAGGTGGCAAAGGATAAACAGGTTTTCACGGGAAGGCAATGTCTAGGAAATAGCTACATTAGGGAAATAGAACTACCTAAATTTAATGGGAAACAAACGAACCCGCTAGATTTCCTTAAGATGATAGAGAAACGGTTTGAAAAGCGTCTAGAGGAAGGGTCTATGGACTGGGAAGACGTTATGGAAAATATTGACCATGCTTTTGTAGGAGAAACTCGGTCTTGGTTCATGGTATATAGGCAGACGATGACGAACCTGAAAGAATTCAGAAATAAGTTTAGAGAGAAATTCTGGAATGAAGCGATACAAGCTAGGGAGAGAGAAAGGGTGGTATTTGGGAGGTACAAACAGCATGAAGGAGTCACTATGACCGAGTACTTCCTGGCACATGTCATGATTTGTCAGAACTTAGATGGTATAACCGAAGGGTCTGATGTAGTAAGACTACTTTTGAGACATTTTCCGGACAGGGTGAGAGAAGCGGCCTGTATGCAAAAAGTTGGAACTATTCAGGAGATGGAGAACCTACTAGGCAGTTTTGATGCTTTAGGTAACCTTAGGAGTAGAACGGAGAATATTCAGAACTTTAGTCATCACAACGGAATGAGACATAACGGTAGTACACAGAATCACGAAGCTCGCAATCAGTTCAGACCTCAGCAGAACAGCAGGAGAGGAGCAGCTGAATATAGGACAGGAAATTCCCAACGGAGGCCAGAGCAATGTACTAATGAGTCCAACGTCAATACACAAAGGGAACCTTTAAACTAACTAGAGGCTGTAATGTTAGGTCAGAATTCCAGCCTCGTACGAAAGTAGCGAAGTGTCTTGCCATGAAAGTGTTACCATATGACCTAGATGTTAGGGACGATTTGTTGTATGAACCCGAGCAGAATAATGGAAATTCAAGTAATAAAGTAGTCAATCCCGTTGTTAAATTGAAAGTCTGGGGGGCGTGGGTTAAAGTTTTGATTGATTCTGGTAGCCAAATATCATGTATTAGTTCTCAGTGGTATGAGTCATTAGTGAAACAGGGTATTCAGTTGGAGGAAATGCCTGTTAAGTCTACTTTCGTCATTACGGCTGTTGGAAAGAGGTCTAAGCAAATTTGTAAACAAGTAGCTGTCCCGATCTGTATTAATAATTTTATTAGCGTTCAGATATGTTTGGTAATTCCGCATTTGATATTTGATCTTATCTTGGGATCTGACTGGTTAACGTTAAAATTGGCTCAGTTAAATTACAATGATCTAGTGCTAAATTTGAGGTGGAATAATGAGGATATTAAGGTCAAGTTTGAGGAGGAAATTCAGAGGAAAACGGAAGTTAGTACAGTGTGGAGAATGAGAGAGGTTTCTAAAGTAAATGAAGAGGCAAGTGAGGGCCTGAAGTTGTGTCAGTTGTGGATTAATGAGGATAAAATATGTGGCTTGAAAGAAGCCGTAAGTAGAAATGAGTTGAATGAAGTCCAGAAGGACAAGTTATTTGAAGTGTTATGTGAACACGTGGAGATTTTCTCCGAGAAACCTGGTGTTGCCCATCTGTATGAACATTCTTTTTCTGTGCTGGATAAGACTCCATTCAGCGGACCGAGGTATCCGATACCACACAAATATGCAAAAGCCGTAGAGGATCAAATTCAAGCTATGTTAGCAGACGATGTGATTGAATTATCAAACAGTCAATATGTTAATCCCTTAATTGTCGTGCCTAAGTCTGATGGATCAATACGTTTGTGTATTGATGGCAGGGAGATGAACAGACGCATTGGTGCTGATCAGTTGAGATCACAAACCATTGAAGAGTTGATACAGAATTTTCAGGGTAAGAGTTGGTTTTCTACGTTAGATCTTAGGAGTAGTTTTTGGCAGATACCTTTGAGATCAGAAGACAGGCCTCTTACTGCTTTCAGCTATAAGCATAGTTTGTACCAATTTAGGCGTGTTCCTTTTGGGACCCGTACAAGTTCGGCCGCTTTAATTCGCGCACTAAGTATTGCCTTGGGAGATGATACTGGAGATTATGCTACTATTTATATCGATGATTTGGTTATAGGATCTAGTACCTTTGAAGAGCACTTGGACCACTTGGAGAGGGTTTTTTCTAAATTAGAGTATGCTGGTTTTACTCTGAAACTTGACAAATGTGTTTTCGGTAGACGAGAGGTGACTTTTTTGGGGCACCGTGTATCGGCAATGGGAGTGACGCCTGAGAGCACAAGAATTGAAAAAATATTGAATACTACGACACCTAGAAATATTAAGGAGCTCAGATCGTATATTGGTGTATGTAATTTTTTCAGACGATTTGTAGTGAGATTTGGTAACTTACTAGAGCCATTTAGAGAACTATTGAAAGCTGGCAGTAAGTGGGAATGGACACAAGATCATGATAGAGCTTTCCTAAAATTAAAAGAAGGATTCAGGCAGGCGGTTGTTTTGAGATACCCCATGCCCGATAGGAAGTATGTGTTTACGTCTCAATTGTGGTGGTATTTCCTAGTTGTGTTTGTAAACAAGGGAGATGTTTTGTGTGTAGCGGTAGATTTACGATCGTTCATTAACGATAGATCATCTGTTTTCCGTATGTGAGGCCATGAAATTTTATATATTTGTTTTCTGAGATGTTACATAAGGCTAATTAAAGCTGACGACGGCAAATAATTAATTTTCCCGTATGTGCATTTCTAACTTGCAATAGTTTTACCGTGAGCTTAAATCACGTGTGTATTTGTGTGAAGTGTATTGCATCCTGCTTCAAGATAAGGTTGAAACATTCGAAAGAGTGATAAAAGTGTAAATTGTTTGTATCATATGTTTTCAATTTTTTTAATGTAAAAGATTGGAAGAGAACGTGTTACTGCTATCTAGCAAAGAATGTCGGAGAGATGGGGAGGAAAAGGACAGATAGACACTCGGCAGAGTTTGTAATCTGAATTGTATATATTATGTTATATTCTCTAGAATAATCTTGTTTTTTCTTACAAAAGTGAAAAGTTGCTCATGATGGGCAGAACTTAGCATCTAAACCTCAAGATGAACTGAAATAACAGACAGTCGCAATGGGAAGCAGTCTAAGAGAGATATGGAAAGAGTGAGATATAATTAAGTGTATGAAAATACTGTCGCTCGTTATGGGCAGGTAATAGAGGTATTTCATGTCAATGTGGGAGTAAGTGTGTGAGTTCTCAACTCATGTGATATTTGTTAAGAACTCATGGGGGCGTATGTAACGTTCCAGACGTTACAGTGTAATTATGTTAATTTTATTAGGTGTAATTAATTGAGGAATTTAACGTCATGATATTTATTTTGGTATATAATTGTATTATAATTCATGTTTAATCATTTGCTCACTATCATTTCATTACTTTGTAACTACGACTTATAAACGAGGGCTGAATTTCAGTTATCTTGCCACATCACCGAGGAGGAAGGAAGGACAAATTTAGACACCAAGTTCCGGGAAAAGCGAGCACGTGTTCACGCGTCCTAACGTAAGCTACCGTATTTCGACCAGAATTATTCGAACTGATCAACGCCTATATTTTCAAAGGAGCGTCATGTTGCCATGGATACTGAGTGAAAGGACGAATAGAAGAACAGTTGATATCATGGATATGGCCCGTCAACTCTAATTTCTGGAGTGGGGAGAGAGGTGTCATCTGATTGGACCACGTGTAAGCGACCTGTAATTAGCGCGAGAGAAGGTTATAAAAGGGCGTGTTGGAGCTCGTGGCTTCACTTACACTTATTCTTATTCACTTATTCTGTTACTTACTTATTCTTATTCGCTCTCTACATTATTCTACGAGTTATTATACAGCTTCTACTTGATTTTCTACTTGATTCTGCGTCTCGATACTTAGAAATTCTGAATGAGGTGTGTATAGCCACTCTCATGAGGAAGTACGTACAGCACGGCTGCAAGACCGGTTTGAACCAGTCTAAGTCAATAGATAGTTTTAATCTAGATAGAAATGAAACTTCAGAGAACATTTTCAGTAAAGTTGGAAGGATTCTTAATTGAGTATCCTCTCCATATAACCCAAGGTGGTTCTTCTAACTATGACATAGGGCTTATCTCCAATATATGGGATAAAGCATAATAGGGAGTGTTAGTTTTGAAGTCATCTTCCAATTAGTGGTGGGTGCAATTGGCAAGGCAGGAATGGTACTGAGCTGCAGATGAAGATATCAAAGACGACCGGTGATGTTCCAGCTACAAGGAGGGAAGCTTTCCAAGGACCAGCAGAACAAGACGACATGGTGAGCAAGCGAGTTAAAGATATTGCAAGTTTTCGCGAAGTAGAGTCATTCAATTTTTTGTTAAATTCATTTTATATTCTAAATTCAGTTCTCGTTAAACCGTCGTCATTCATATTAAATATAATAAATAGTCTTTTTTTAGTTCACTTTAATCAATCTGCCTTAATTAGCCTTTTGATTTCTAATTCTCCTGCTTAATGATTAGTGCACTATCACCTCACCCCTGTGATAAGAGTCTATCCAAGCTTGAATATAAATTTTTATCTTTAAGTCCTCAACTTAAAGATTGGCGCCCTTTGCTTGCTTGGTTGCATTTCTCATTTGATGATTGTTCTCCGAGAGGGGAAGTCACAACATTAAGCGTATCAAAAAGTGATAAGCGATAATACACAGTTAATAATGCAAATTAACAGTGCTACAATAGGTAAATTAAAACATTATACACTCGTTCAGTATCATAACCCTGAGACGCGGTTCTAGTTCTGTTTCCCTAAAAAAAACAATTACTAGCATGCTTTTTGGTATCTGTCGGCGTACATTCGTAAGGCATCTATTTCTCGGCATGTCCTTTCAACCTGCTACCTATCTGTTACCGAAAAATTAATAACAATACATCTACTACAGTATTTTGAAATCCTGTGTTTGTAAATCGAAGCAGATAAAAACAAAAAATCAAAATAATAATATGGCCTGATATCATCAAAATGATCCAAATATGACCTAAGATATAAAAATGTCCCCGAAATATGCCTATATGCAACATAAAATGTTTTAACGGGCTCAGGAGCCCATCATCCACAGTTTTTTTTTTAGATTTCGGGTAAAATAACCTCAGGAATGAAGAAATGAAATACGAATTTTCCATAACATCCGAACCTTAATGATAACGTAATTTGGAGACGAACTTACAATCTAGTGCTAAAGAGGGTAGTATACCAACTATTCGAGCACCGTTCCGGCAATGACTGACATGAATTCTCCTCTTGATATTTTATAAAATCAGGACTGATAATCAAGTAGGTTTGCACTTCATCCATGTATGGTTTTTTAAAAATGCAAAAAACAATAACTTACGTGGTACCTGCAAGAAAAATTTCCTATTACCATCTAAAACTCTTAATTATAAAATGGCTTGTCCTTTTTATGCCTAAAATAATGAACATACATACAGGTCCTACCAAAATTTTAAGAACACCTGTTATTTTGTGGACATGATTTATGTCATTAAAATTTTGTCACGGGCATACGATTTTCTTACAGGAAACTAGTATATATTTATGGAAACATTTGCTTAAATTTTCATTAAAATATCCCTCTTTCTTTTGAAGTTATTAAATTTTTTTTTATTTGTAATAATTGGGAAGAAAATGGTTATTTTTTAATACTTGAGGAGATCCGGACAGTACAATATGGGTAGAACATTAAATGAACTTGGAACAATCTGTCCAAGCAAAAGTGAAAAAATGACCAAAGAACACATGAAACGTTTTCTAACGTCAGTTCTTGGCGAACATGTAACAAATGAAAAAGAGTCTATTGTTGTGTGATTCCTGGGCATATCATACAGATTGTACCCTTCTAGATGCAAGTTTTCCAAACAAAGATGTTACGCTGAAGATATTGCCACCGAAAACAACAAAATATTGCCAACCCCTTGATGTTTACTTCTTTCGGGAACATAAACTCTTTATCAGAAGGATTACTGATTTTGTAAGACTACAAGGTGCCAAACCACAAGTGAAGGCACATGAACGTTATTTCATCGTGAAACTTCACTCTGTGATTTACAATCAATTTGCTGCACCAACGTTTAAGCCAATGTTGGAATATTCTTGGCGAAAGCCAGGTTGTGACATTGACATACCACCATCACCATTTGAAAATGTAATTAGCGTGGCTTTTTATATTGGACTGCGTGAATGTGAAAGTGATTTGGAATGTGATAACGTGGCATTAGTGAGGTGTGCACATTGTTCTCTCCCACCTTGTTTTAACCACTTCATCGAAATCCCGCATCTGCACTTTGAGGGCTAATATAAGCACTTCCAGGTGTGTGGTACTGCTGTATATGTGTGTTTTGCGCTATTATAAGTACTTTAAACACAGAGGTTTTGGCGCCGCTGTTTGAAAATGTAATGATACATTGACGCCAATAAATTACATATAATTTCCTTCCTTTGGTATTGATATCTTGTTACTTTGTTTCTCTCTACTAAAATGTTACTTGAGGTAGGATGCAACGTTTTGCATGGAAATGACGCACACTACTGTTTTGTTTATGACTGCTTGTTAATCTAAGCATGGTTTCGTGCAGTTCCGAGCGTTCGAGGTCAAAGGTGTCCCTTGTCAGTCTAAGTTGACGAGTTTGATCACATTTCAGTTCAGTGGTATTTGAAGGTGCTGAAGTACGCCAGCCTTCGGTACAAAACTCCAGGACTTCGGTGTATCAGAAAATCGTAAAAGAAGCTAGTGTGACGTAAAACCATTATTATTATTATTATTATTATTATTATTATTAACGATGAGGCCTGCTAGGGACCACATGTCAATATTTCAATTCATCCCTCCTTCTTGTTTCTTTTTCCGTTCTTTCCTGTATTCCATTATCATTGCACTGTGCTTTATTAGTCTCCCCTTCCCCAGACCACACTGGACTGAGTTTCCTTTTCATTTTTCAATTCTTTTGTATTAATCTCTTCTAGAGTTTCCTCTTCTTTTGTTTTCCCTCTCAATCTTCCTTGGCCTCTTATATCCAGCTCTTTAATGACTCTTTCTCCCAAAGGTACTTAAATATCTGTTTTGTCAATTTTTCATCCATTCTATAGATATAACCAAAAAATTAGGAACCTCGTTTTTCTTTTTTTTTTCTGTTATCTTTTATATGATATGGTATATTTTCTTATTACTTCTTAATTCCAAATTATCTGTTGTTTTCATTAATCCTAAGATTTTATTTAATATTATTACAATTATTTCCTATTGTATTTTATCATCTTCCGGATCCGACCTGCCTTTGTCAATTATCGCCCTGTTCCAACCCCCACGGTATTGTTTTTGCCAGGCCAAAGGAATCCTTCATTTTCCTACACTTTTCTCTCTTTTAATAACTGTTCCATTCTTCAAGGGTCGGACCTCTTCCATTTTGTCCCTCTACACCATTGTGTCAAAGCAGGTCATCAACCACTGTTGAATTAAGGTCACCTGTCAGGTGTAAGTATATGAGTGTAACTCATCCAACTTGCTATAATTTTCAACGATTTACTGTTTTGTCATTTACGCACAAGTGATAAGGATAATTGAAATTTGTTATACAGACAATATGAACACCGATGTTAGTTTTAAATCAGCTTGAAACTCTCCTCTGTGATGCGCACGGCTAAGGGCTCAGTATGACAGCCCTTGGTCGCCCCTTTTAGTCCCCTCTCACGACAGGCAGGGGATATCGTGGGTGTATTTTTCGTCTGCGTCCCCCACCCACAGGGGGTAGAGAGAGAGAAAAAGAAGAAGAAAGAAGGGATGTGTCACTTCGAAAAATGAAGTAACGGACGATGAAAGGCAAGGGTCACGAAGGGAGTGAAAATGAAAGACTCCCTAGGCCTCGAAAAAAAAAAAAAAATGCTCCAATACCGTCGGGGTCGGAAAGGAACAAGAGTTGACCAAGGGAGGTCGAACAGGATAGACGAAAGTGAGGAGCCTGGCACAAGTAAGCGGAAGCAATGCCAAGACTCAGCTAAGGGCCCTGTGGTCGCCAATCCACACTCCCAAGTTGAGAGCCCCTTGGGCCTCTTATAGTCGCCTCTTACGAGAAGCAGGGTGTATTATACATGTGCGTCCCTCATCCGCAAGGTTGTGTACCCAATTTCCTCATTGGTAAATTGTGTACCGCGGATTATCATTGCCCCAGAGGAGTGCGACAGGTTTTGGCAGCCGGCGCGGTTCCTATGCTCACCGCTAGTTGGGACGTCATTCATTCAATTCCTGATCCGACTTTAACTGGAAAGAGTCTGTGGATTTTCATTTTCATGTAATAAGTTATAATGAGCGACGGAAACCTACTTTCATTAATTATCATCTTCATTTCGGTAAGTCTGAAGAATGTACAAAGCGATGCCTATTCATAGCTTTGTGAAGTTTAATCCATAAACGCGGAACCCATTCTCACGAACTGTCCCATCGTCGCCATAAGACCTATCTGTGTCGGTGCAACGTAATTTAAAAAAAACACCTTTCAATAAACTTGAAAATATAATTGCTGCAGAACTCCGTTCTAACAATCCTGAAATTACAGGCATTTCCTCCACTGCACTAAGTTCGACTGCAAGTTTTGTTGTAATTTTGTCCATAGTGGCACGTATATATCTTCTGTGATAGTGATGTTATTTCTATTGCGTTCACTGGAGACAAATAGAGGATGAGGCTCAGCTTCGACGTTACTACTTCTATTTTTGAAAATTTCACCCATCTCTCAACACTACTAGTGCTGATGTGCACATCTCCGAATCCCACTCTCACCTAAAAAGTTCTTTGTTGTAAGGCGCGAACCTGTGGTCAGTGGATGGAGAGCCTGCCTTCTACTACGAAGACTCGGGTTCGATTCCCGATCAAGTGGAGGATTTCTGCCTAGATATGAGGGTTGGTTCGAAGTCCACTCAGCCAATATGAGAACGAGCTATCTGACGATGAGATAATGCCCCTGGTCTGGAAAGCCAAGAATAATGACCAAAAGGATTTGTAGCGCTGACCACGTGACACCTAGTAATCTGCAGGTTTTCGGTATCATGGTAGGCCAAGGTCCAGTAGGCCTCTAGCGCCATGGGTTTCAATTTGAATTGCTTTTTTTTTTTTTTTTTTTTTTCTACAGTGTAGGGGTTGCGTGTTCGCCCCGTAGCTGGAGGTCCCATTTCCGACTCCCGGGTCATCCGAGGATTTATATTCTGGAATGAAAGTTAAAACGGTTGTCAGTCATTATTTCTGAAACGGGAGGCAATTGATCCACTCGAGAAAGCCTAGCAAGACGACTGAGGATATCGTTAGTCTTACCACGTGACAGTCCAAAATATGCAGACCGTGAGGAGTGTGTAGGAAGTGTATTTGCCACAATAAGGTACAGCTGCCAATGTCCTGTTTCCGTCTAGAACAGAGTTGCGCGGTTGGGCACCCGTTGAGACTAGTCCAGTGTGACTGGGCAGACTTAATTGCGGGCAGCTTACGTGTCAAGAGTACGTCGCAGTCAAGTGAGAGGGCGAACATTTCGGTACGATGAAGGAAGACCGCTGTTCGATTGTAACTACTGTAACGGTTCAAATCCCGTTACAAGATGATATCTGTATTTTTATTATTGTATGATTTTATCTGTATTTTATTATTATTATTATTATTATTATTATTATTATTATTATTATTATTATTATTATTATTATTATTATTATTATTATTATTATTATTATTATTATTATTATGTCAGTATTATTATTATTTTATCTGTGATATTGTTACTATTATTGTAATTATCCGTTTTATTCAATTTTGCAATTGCCTGTTGCTTGCAAGATTGCACTTAGATGTATGCATATATACGTATGTGTAGTATAACACTCAATACCTGTACAGTGAGAATTGTTGTATATATCAGAGATGGGATGTGACGTTGGTACCTTGTGCAAGATATGGCGATTCTGCCAAGTCATCGCCGCGCCTTGGCTACGTCATCGTATTTATTTAGCAATGAGCGCACGGACTCGTCGCCGCGGGGCTATTTCACCACTGTCTGTAATATCTGTCGCGTAGGTGGGAGTATGTCATTGTTATTTCTGGAGATTACGTAGTTGTGTCAACCAACGTCTACATAAGGTGGATGCACATTGTAGCGTCAGTCATTACTTATACGGATGCAGTACAGTGAAGTAGTCTACTAGATCAAGATGCCTTAGGTGGTCAGCCAACGAGTGTGAACGAGAGATGGAGAAGACTCAGTGAGCCATTAATTATTGGTCATTGAGAGAGTGAGACCAAATGGTTGGTCCGTCACTTAGTGGAAGACGCGGACGCAAGGCTTACCAAGGAGTCAGAGAGGGCAACCCTGGACCTGCCAAGAGGTCATACCATATTGACTTACAAAGAAGTCAGATGATATGGAGAAGAAGCAGTCGCAAGGATGTATCACCACGTTAGGCGTGACACATCTACAGTAAACACCAGAGCAATGGATTACGTCGTAATTACACTCAAAGTGTTGAAGGTACAGTCAAGTGAATCAGTGAGGGAAATATTTCGTATAAATTGTTAAATGTCCGGTCAAGAAGAATTCAAATTCATGCCTAGTTTCTTTCTGTTGCAATGTCATAATTTCACATTCTCATCTGTTTTATCGCAACAAGACTCACTATTTTTTGATATATTATTTAAAGAATATATATTGTTCTATCAAACGAATTCATAGTTTCATTTCATTGACAGTAAAATATCTTAACCTCAAAATTAATGGGGAAACCGAACGCCAATCTCCTTTTCCCAGAACTTATATGGTATGTTGTCAAAAGTAAGCTTATTACCCCACACCCTAGAGATGGTCAAGAGTCTCATTCTATTATTGCTGTACTGAGTGACAGCTGGCGCCCTTCAAATAACGTATGTGTAAGTAAGCAGGTAACAAGTAAGTGTGAGTACAAGGTTCGACGAGTGTGAATTTTATTTAATAAATGTTAATTTTCATAATTTCCATTTTAAATGCAGATATTCAGATTTTTCAATTTAATCCAGATTTATATATGTTTCAAAAGTAAGTCAGCAAGTTAGGAATATTTCACTACACATTTTTATTCGCGCTATTTTCACCGAAACGTTGATTGGAGTACATAAGAAAGAAAGAAAGAAAGAAAGAAAGAAAGAAAGAAAGAAAGAAAGAAAGAAAGACATTATAATCGCAAGAATAACTTGTTTTTCAAACATTCGTGTTGGAATTATATTACGCTCGATATTAAAAATCATGGTTTGATGTTGATGATGATGATGATGATTGTTGTTTAAAGTGGACTAACAGCTAGGTCATCGGTCCCCAATGGTATGCGAATGATGACGAAAAATTGAACATGAATCCAAAACAATAAGCGGATCCAATTCGTATTACCTTCTTTTCTGAGATGATGCTTTTTATCCAAATGGGTCCAAAATCCAGGTCACCTGTTCGTCATAATAGTACTAATCACTGGCAAAGCAAAACCATGGTGTTCCTCCTGTAGTGGTACTAATCGCAGGTAACGTTAACTCATGATGTTCCTCGCATGATGGTACTAATCACCGGTAACCCATGGTTTGTCACACGCAATAGCACCACTCGCATGCAACATAGACCCATGGTGTTCCTGTTAGTGTTGGCTACTGAATCCATGATTCGAAGCAGTATGTCGATGCATTCAAGTGTCGGAGTGAATCGATTCACAGGAACGGCGAGCTCACGGCACACGATTCGGCTTACTCCCAGCGGACAGTACTGAGTGGCGCACTCACGGCTGACTAGCGGGACACTGGACGTTGTCAGGGAGTCGAGCTTCCACTACAGCGAGACAGTGAATCATGGCACACTGAAGGAATCGTATGCTATAATGGACTCTCGAGCTCAGCTCATTTGAAAATATTACCCACTTGCATTCACTTTCCTCTTCATACAGGGAGGTTTAAATAATATATGGATTTATTTGCAGTGTTAAAAAGGTAGTCAAAACACAATTCTAAAGTAGCTAGTAAGTAGGTAGGCTATTAGTCTATAGGCTACTATTTATTAGTTTAATGAATCTTACTATTATAACTTAGTTGACATTTGACAATTAATTAAACTCGACTCTAGCCTGGCCTATGGCTATGTGTCATGCTCATGACCACTCAAAAGTACTTGTTTTATATTGGAAAGAACGGCTCAGTATTCTCTCAGTTCGTATGTCACATCGTTGCAGAAGACTTCAATCATATGTGGACAGTAGGTGAACCGACTGACGCAATAACTTAACCAACAGTATGTTGAATCAGAAAACCAGTGGGCTACTGTACATCTCGGGTAGCCTATACAAAGTATGACAATTTAAAAAATTCTCTGCTGATAAAAAAAACATATTTTCAAAAATGACAGAGCGAGTTGGACGTGCGGTTAGTATCGCGTAGCTATGCGCTTGCATTCGGGAGATGGTGGGCTCGAATCCCACCGTCGGCAGTCGTTAAGATGGTTTTCCGTAGTTTCCCTATTTTCACACCAGGCAATGCTGGAACTGTACCTGAATTAAGGCCCATGCTGCTACCTTCCTAATCCCAGATTTTTTCCATCCTGCGTCGCCGGAAACCTTCGATGTATTAGAGTGACTAGCATTTTTTCCTAGAAAGGAGTTCATAGTATGACGACCAGATGGCAGCAGCGAGCACTGAATGCTGTTGCTGCTGTCTTACCAGTGCATACTACGCAGACGCAGTAGGAGCGATGACTCTAACGTACCGTGAATCGGACAATGTCCTATCATTACTTCCTATGAAGTAAATCTCTAGAGTGGAACATACAGTTGTTGTTCCTAAGATAAGGGCATCACTCGCAAGCAACGCAGACCCATGGTGTTCCGCACATAATGGTACAACTAACAGGCAACGCAGATCCATGGTGTTCCTCACATAGTGGTACTAATCACGGGCAACAGGCAAACCTGTGGTGTTCCTCACATGGTGGTACTAATCAGAGGCAACGTAGACCCGTGGTGATCTTCATATAGTGGTACTACTCTCAGGTAACGCAGACCAATTCTGTACGCAGCGGAACCGACACATCCCAGCGCAGCGTATGGCAACTTTTCTTGCATGGGAATTAGTCCGCGCAGCCGAGTGCCGCTCCCCGCTTCAGTGAGGTACACACGACGGTACTAACCACAGGCAAAGCCCAGACACATGGTGTTACACACATAATGGTACTCGTCCTAGGTAACGTAGATCCATGGTGTTCTTCACATGATGGTACTAATCGCAGGAAACGTAGACCCATGGTGTTCCTCACGTAATGGTACTAATCACAAGTAGTCGCACAGTTCTAATTTCATCATCCCTTGGTCGCCGCTTTTAGTCGCCTCTTACGACAGTCAAGTGTTACCGTGGGTGTATTCGTCGCATGCCTCCCCAACCCACAGGGGGTATGCATGGTTTTGTTCCCTACATTTACACATTGAAATAAAACTGACGCATGTACCATCACAGTATGTCCGAAACAGAGAAAAGATTTTGTCGAATAGTTCACTAATATCATTCTCTACTAACTCGTATGATCATGGAACACCATTCCCTTCCCGTCTGTTCTAGCTAGAACGCACATTGGGAATTCAACAATTGTAGTTCTGTAGATTAAAGACTCAGTTCAGAAATCCTTTAATCACATTTGCTCTAACGAATCCGTTCACATGATAACAAGATTTACTACTCCTGAGGGATACATTCGTCCCAGTTCATGTTCAGCAGTTTTGTGCAGTATTCTCTAACATTGAGATGTGAAGTAATTATCCAGCAGTTTGCTGATATTTGCTTATCTTCACTCAAGCATTTACGACATCCGTCCTGACAATGAAATATCCTAATTTACAGTCACGTTGTAGTGTTTGCGCTACGATATATGGGAATGGAATACCCAGTGGTAAATTCCTATAGCATAAAATTTAATTTAGAGTATCCTTGCTATTTTAGGGGCATAATTACATCGTTATAAACTTATAATACATTACACAGAAATATATTGCAAGTTCTAATAATAATAATAATAATAATAATAATAATAATAATAATAATAATAATAATAATAATAATAATTGTTACGATGTTTTGTGGATTTGCAGAGGTGAAAGAAGGTGCTGGGTGGAATAGGTCTCAACTTACGAAATTAAAGTTAATTTAAAACTTTAACAAAGGTTATATTTTCTTTTCAAAATCAACAGATAACAACAGAGTAACAGGTACCAAGTAGCAGGAAAAAAATTCAAGAAATTACAATAGTTACAAGATTTGGGCTTCGAGCCCCAAGATTAATTCCTGAGCTCTCAGCTCACAACCACAATAGCTAAAGGGCAGAAAACCCCTAAGTACGAGGAGCACTTGTTCCTAATTACAGTGTTAAGAAAAAGAGCATAACCGCTCTCAATTTGACAAGCCTATCAAAGGCTACAACAAACTTCATTTCTATCTGCCCTTAAGGCACACCAAGAAACAGGGGTATTTGATACCCAACCTACAGGGCCTTTACATGAGGAAAATAGATAGATAGATAGATAAAGCCTTTATTTTCTGTGGCGAAGTTAGGGCTCTTGGCCCTTTCTTACACTTAACCACACACATATTGTTATTTTATTATTCCATAATCATATTAAACCAGTATTTAATTTATTGTGCAATAATATATCATTTTCACACACAATCACTCGTTCCACTCACACAGGTACTGTACCTTGCTGGAAGCACTTAACGAGGAACTGCTGGTAGGAGGTTTTAAATATACTTTTTGATGCAGCATCCTTGATGTCTTTGGGAAGAGCATTCCACCATCCCGAAGCGGTGATAGTAAATGATCGATGGTATGTGGTTGTTCGGTGGACAGGTATTTCTAGGAGGGACACTGAGCGAGTATCATGAGGATGTAAAGAACCAAGGTGACGAAAATTGCTGGAGAGATAAGCAGGGATGTCTTCCGAAAGTACCTGGTACACAAGAGTATTTGCATGTAGTTTACGTCTGTCATGTAGTCGTAACCAAGATAATTGTTTATAGTAGGGATAAACTCGAGCGTCATACCGTAAATCCATAGCATATCTAAGACAAGCATTTTGAGTGCATTGTAGTTTCAAGCTTAATTCTTTTGTTATATCCGTAAGAATTACATCACAGTAGTCAAAAATGGGAAATAATAATGACCGAACAAGTTGAACTTTTAGTGATCGAGGGAATACATTTCTGAAACGTTTTAAGGGGTGCAAGCCACAATAAACCTTTTTGCAGATATTCTTAACTTGCGCTGTCCAGTTTAGAATTTCCGTTATAATAACACCAAGGTTAGAAACTGATTCTCAATAAAGTATAACAGTATCATTTAAAGTTACGGGAGTAATGCAATTTTGTTTTAAAATGTGAAGATTCTTTGATGTACCGATGATAATGGCTTGCGTTTTATGGGGGTTTAATTTAAGGTTGTTTTTAATTGCATAGCTATTAATTTGCTCAAGGTCAGCGTTTACATTACATATTGCTTGTTGTATATTATTAGTTCTAGTGTGGTAATAAATTTGCAGATCATCAGCATAAAGATGGTACTTGCAGTGCTTAATTGATCTGGTGATATCATTTATATATAAAGTGAATAGGAGAGGGCCTAGGACTGACCCTTGTGGAACACCAATATTTTTTGTTCGCCACGTTGATTTATTATTATTTGCAACCACACACTGACGGCGGTTTGTGAGGTAAGAATATAAAAATTCCAGCACTTTCTGGCTAAAGTTTAAGGACTGTAATTTGGAAAGAAGCAACCTAGGATCGACAGTATCAAATGCGCTACTGAAATCTAAAAGAGTAAGTACTGTCACTTGTTTGTTGTCCATTGCATATCTAATGTCATCTGTCACTTTCAGCAGAGCTGTCATGGTACTATGTTTTTTCTTAAAGCCTGATTGGTAAGAGTCGAGTAAAGCATATTTATGTAAGTACGTAAGGATTTGTTCATGTACCAGGCGTTCCAGCACTTTGGACAAGGGTGGTAGGATAGAAACTGGTCGGTAATCTGAAGAAATACTGGGTCCATCCTTTTTTGGGATTGAGATGACGAGGGCAACCGTCCACGCCGTAGGGAAAATTCCTTGGGTTAAACAGTAGTTAATAATGTGTGTTACGATCGGCAGAATGGCGCCAATGATGTATTTGTAGAAAGACAGAGGTATGCCATCGTGTCCAGCAGCATTTGATCTGAGAGAATACATAACTCGTTTTACGTCATTTATACCAACCTCTTTAAACACAAATGTATCTTGAATTGGCATAAAATGATTATTATTATTATTATTATTATTATTATTATTATTATTATTATTATTATTATTATTATTATAAAAATTATTATTATTATTTGTACAGTTATGAAAATTATTATTATTATTATTATTATTATTATTATTATTATTATTATTATTATTATTATTATTATTTGCTCTTACAGTGGATTCGGCCGACGTGAAGTGTAAATTTAAGTCATCAAGGGATACATTCGGCGCCTGCTTTAGTAACTTTCGACCTATACCCATCGTTCGCAATTTTTTCCATATTTCTGTCGAGTTCTTGCATTTCGATGCTTGACATATGTGTTTATATTTACTGTTTCTGATTAACTGTTTAACCCTGTTGCGGAGAACACGGTAATTTTCAAAGTCATTAGCATTACCCGTTCGTTTAAACCTTCTGTACCATGAGTCACGCTTTGCCATTTCGGATTTAAACTCACTAGTCAACCACGGAGAAGGTGGTCGAGTCACCCGGATCTCTTTCTTGGGAGCAAATTTGTCATACAGTTCTAACACCAGATCAGATAGTTTATTTATTTTTACGTCAATATCATCTATGTGTAAAATATCGTTCCACGGCAGATAATATGCTTTTATATCCCTGCGTGTTATATATTCAGTTTCATATTTTGGCACCTTTAATGAATAGCAGACATATATTAGATCATGGGTAGAAATACCTGGCACTGCAAGCTGTCCGTGATTTAAAACTTTCTGAGTATTGTTAGTTATGATCAAGTCAATCAAAGTATGAGTCGTCCGGTTTACTGTATGTAGATGGTTAGTAGCATTTAGAGGTAGGATGTTCAGGTCTAAGCTAAAGAACATATTTTGTAAATGCAATGAGTCGTTTGTCGCAGTCAGCAGATTTGTATTAAAATCTCCAAGTATAATTATATTTTCGTACAGTGGAATTAACTTGGCTAAGCAAATTTCAAGGTCCGATATATGTCTTACGTCTGGGGGTTTATAAACTACTCCGATCAGTACTTTTTGATTGTTAGCCAAAACTTCTATAAACATAAACTCAGGTCGACTGGGAATTGTCTGGTCTGAAGTAGCCACTATTTTACTTTTGAGGTCATTACGACAGTATATAACACACCCTCCCCCTATACGTTTTCTTCGGTCTAGACGGTGTAAAGTCATGTTATTTAATTCAACCAGGCCTGAGTTTAGTGAGGGTTGTAACCAAGTCTCAGTTACACATATGCAGTGCAAGGTATTACTATCATGAAAGAGGGACTGTATTTCGTCAATGTGAGCCATTAACGATCGCGCGTTATTATGACAGCACTGTAGGGCTCGCCGATATCTTGAAAGACTTTCCCTGAGAATGTTTCCCACTGAAGTTGTTGAAGGGTAGGGTGAAGTGGGCGACTGGCGAGGGGGTGGGAGCGGGTCACTGACATCAAGGTCACCACAATCGGTAGAAATAGCACTTGTATTGTGATTAGCCATTATCTAGAAAAGACTTCTGCTTACTCACCTTGTTCTCACCGCAAGTACTTCCAGGGGCAGAATCACATTCACTCACACACATACACGCACATTTACTTAAAACTACAACATTATCCATTAATGCAATCTCAGTAATGAGTCCGTATCAATGCTCACTCGTGTTTTACATTAAACTAACAAGTTGTACCATTGTAGTAATTAACACCTTTCGTCCATTGTCACATAGCACAACAATGCGACCGTCCTGGCTCCAGACACGATTTAAGCCAAAGTGGTCTCGTGCACGATTTAATATGTTTTTCCTGGTACCCGTGAGCGATTCCGTCAGAAGGTGCGTGCCTTTTAGCCGACGTTTAGCTCTCCAAATGCGGTCACGATCCTGGTACCGCAGGAACTTAATAATCAGTGGGCGTTTACCCGTCGCAACCACATCAGCCGTTGTTCGCTTCGGAACACCTAGGCGATGGCAACGGTCAATGTCTGACATATTAAGCTCGATATCCAGTTTTTCTTTAATAGTTGATAATACTTTAGCGTACACGTTTTCACCTGGTGCTTCCGGGACGCCATGCAAAATTAGACAGTTTCGGCGGCTGTATTGTTCCGCTTCGTCCATCCGTTCTCTTTGCTCGTCCAGATTTTCCTCTATTTTTAAAATATTGTTTTTTATGTCTTTCAGTTCAGCAGACACTTTCTCTTGAAACGCACAGAACTCCTCCTCCAGCCGCTGTAGTTTCTCCTCCCGGTTGGCGCTGCTGGTCGCCTCCTTGAGTTGGGCGCGAAAATGCTGCATCGCATCTTCAATTGCCGATACCTTTTGAACTACATTCCGTAGCGTCATGATTTTTGTCAGTATTGGACGGTGATTATTAAAACTATGGAGATTAGGTCGCGAATGGCACTTAGTTGCTGTTTATCTTGCAGATTTACGAGTTAGCCTTTACACACACTTTACACTATGACTGAGCTCTCCGCCATCTTGCTTGCTAGGTTAAGTTACTGGCCCATAATACAAAATAGAATGGAGGCGAAGCTTGCACTCCTAATACACTTTTGAAACCTACTTGGCACTAGGCTGCTTACGCAAGGGCTAATCCCATACTAAGGAGGTGACACGATAAGAAAACTTTATTACATTACGAAGAGAAGAAAAACGGTTATGAAAACGTAGTCACCTCAAAACAATATGAGTGGGAGCTCGAGAGGGTTAGGCACTCTCTATCCCAATTTATAGTTAAAGAGACGAAATTTTACCAAATGTCTATTACATTTTCAAGGTAGGTTACATGAGAAAAGTTTCGAACCTGCCCCGAGGGTTAAACTGCTGAGCTAGCAAGAAATAAAGTTATTAAACGGCCATTACCTTGAGGATGAACTGGTGCCAAAAGGAAGAGGCGCTTCCCGCCCCCTGCTACATAATCACACACTAAGCAAGATGTCGATGAAGTGGCACCGAGACAAGAATATCAGCAGTTTAAATACCCTCGTGGAACATTCGAGTCCTTTCAAGAATGAGTACCCACACCACCCTCAACTTAAAGCAACATCTCCATATCGGAGAAGACATACGTTATTGGTCAAAAATTAATCAGGGAAATTCGGGATTGGCTAAATTCAAAACAAGCGGAAAGAGAAGGGTTATACTGCCAACCCAAAAATTGACTGAAAGAAATTTAACAAAGAACAAACTTATGAATACCAAATTTCTTAAAAAAAAAAAAAAAAAAAAAAAAAAAAAAAACAGTTCCTTCACTTCGCACTATGGTGCACAATTATAGTTCTTAAGTAGTGCCATCTAGAAGAGAATGTCCACACTTCTTGCTACAGGGCAAACAAATACAAATCGAAATAGACATCGTTCAGAACACTTCAAAATTTTCAGTAGAGACATCTTCCGAGAAACCTTTGATTTAATACAGTTTTTAAAGTTCAGAGTTTCTCCTGTAGAGAGGTTTCAACTGGCGCATTATAATAATAATAATAATGTCGTTGTTTGGATCATCAGTCCATAGACTGGTTTGATGCAGTTCGCCATGCTACCCTATCCTCTGCACCTTCTTCTGCTGCTGCTGCTGCTGCTGCTGCTCATTATGCTTGTTGTTTAAAGGGGCCTACCATCTAGGTCATCGGCCCCTAATAGTACAGAATGAGACGAAATGTAAGGACAATTAAAAATCCATAAGTCTCCACTGACCAGAATTCAAAACGCGAGGACGAAGAATGAATAGATATGAAGTTAAAACAATCAGTGGATCTGACCTGCAGTGCTCCACATTCCCAGAAACGAGCGTTAAACAATAGTATTACTGAATAAGGGACTGCTTCTATGATGATGATGATGATGCTTGTTGTTTTAAGGGGCCTAACATCGAAGGTCATCGGCCCCTAATGGTACGAAATGAAAGAACAAAAATTGCAAAGGCATCCACTGACCAAAATAAAAATAAAATATGGCATGAAGAATGAATGGATGGACAGGAACTCAACAAAACACAAAACAAACAAACAAAAGCCAGTGGATCGGACTCAATACAGATCGAAAATAACATTACTACCGACCAAGGAACCACTTATAAAGCACAATGATGCTTGGTGTCTAAAGGGAGTGCAAAATCCACGTCTAAGGCCCCACAGAATGGTACATGTCGAGAATAAAATAGAACCATGGTATGTGTCATGTTGGGGTATTAATCAGAAGTAGCGAAGACTCACGGTGTTCCACAAAAGATGGTACTTCTCACAAGTATTGCAATACGTACAAGTAACGCAGACCTATGGTGTGTCTCACACAATGGCCCAACTCAGAGTCAACGCAAACCGAGAAGGTTCCCCACCTAGGTGTACTAAACACGGGCGCCGGTATTCCCGTGGTGTTCCTCACATAGTGGGTACTAATCACAGGCAACGCAGACCCACGGTGCTGCTCATATAGTGGTACAACTCAAAGGCTACGCCCAGACCCGCGGTGTTGCACACATGGGTACGACGCACGGGTACTGGAATCCACCAGGCCAGGCTTTAACTGCTACTAATCACAAACCTATTTCGTACCGAATTTAGTGGTACTACTCGCAAGTACAGGCAACCTACGGTGTTCCCCGCGTGATGGTACGATTCAAAATTAGTTTCATGGTTCTAATTCAGTCAGCCCTTGGTCGCCCCTTTTAGTCGCCTCGTACGACAGGCAGGGGATACCGCGGGTGTATTCTACATGTGCGTCCCCCACCCGCAGGGGGTAGTGTGTTTGGTCCGCGAGAGGTATTTTATTTCCCTCAAGTCCGCCGGCAAGCCGGTTAGGACCCCCCCTATCCGCCACCTGGGACGCGCCACGTGGGAGTATCACCTCTCCCCCTGCTACGCCTGAGTAGCAGGTTCGTGGGGACTGCTTCTAAAGCACAATACTGACTCAATGATGCTCGTCGTCTAAACGGGTCCAAAATCCAAGTCATTAGCCCCTCATAATGCTACTTATCGCTTGGAAAGTAGAACCATGGTATAGGTTATGTTGCGGTACTAATCAAAAGTAGCGTAGACTCGCAGTATTGCATACATTATGGTACTACTAACACTTAGTGTAATGCGAACATGTAACACAGACCTATGGCGTTTTGCACATTGTGTCGCTATTTACTGGCAACGCAAACCTATACAGGCAACGCCCACCTATGATATTGCTCACATAAGTGGAATTTATGTAAGGCAGAACCATGGTGTCGCCAATCCCATGGTGTCGCTCATATAGGGGTATGAATCACAGGTACTGTAGGACCCACCTCCTAATTCACACTCTGCTGCTACTAATCACAAACCTATTGCGTACCTAATATAGTGGTAATACGCGCAAGTAAATGAAACCCATGGTGTTCCCTGCGTGATGGTACGAATTACAAGTAGTTTCATGGTTCTAACTGGATCATCCCTTGGTCGTCCCTCTTAGTCGCCTCTTACGACAAGCAGGGGATACCGTCGGTATATTCTTCGTCTGCCTCCCCCACCCACAGGGGGTGAGTGTTTGGTCCGCCGGCAAACCGATTAGGACCCCCCTATCCGCCACCTGGGAGTATCACCTCCCCCTCCCCCTGCTACGCCAGGGTAGCAGGTTCGTGGTGGTGGAATCGCAACACCACTCCATTCTACTGTGAGCTTCGCTGCGATCGAAGTCAGTCGGAATCATTGATAATGCCGAGCGCAGTCTTCGGTGAAACGTCGGGACCATCACATGCTCCTAGACCACAGCCTGCATGCCCGGAAAACACAGACTGGATTAATGATGCTTGTTGTTTAAAGGGGACTGACATCTAGGTCATCGGCCCCTAATGGTACGAGATGTAATGACAATTTAAAATTCCAAAATTCATCCACTGATCAGGACTCAAAACATGATGACGTGGAATGAATGGGTGAATATGAATTTAAATTAATCGGCGGATCCAACTCACAGTACTGAAAGTTAAAATGAATTCCAAACTCGATCCACAGACTAGAATTCAAAAAGACGACGTTGATGATGATGATGATGATGCTTGTTGTTTTAAGGGGCCTAACATCGAAGGTCATCGGCCCCTAATGGAACGAAATGAATGACATGAGACATGAAGTTAAAATTTTAAAACGTATCCACTGACTAGAGTTAAAAAAGAGTGGTGATGAAGAAAAATGAGGGTGAGATTAAAACAATCAGTGGATCTAATACGCAATGCCTTATGTTCTCTTAAAAGAAGAGGAAGTACAGGAAATCGAAGGAATAAGGCATTGCCCAGTAGTACAGATATTAACACATAATTTACGTTAGAGGTTAAAATAACACATTAAAATGCGCAACACAAACTAAAATGAAGTCAATGAGATAAAAGCGCAACTGACATAAACAACACTAGGACAAAGGACATCATCACACACGATAAAACAGACCGCTATCCCTCATAAAGCGGATGACGAGGTCTGCTGACTGCTCGTCATCGCGCAAGATAAGGGAGATAGTACTCCGAAAGTTAATACTACGGCGCAGATCGACCAGGTCCACGCACTCCGTAAGGATGTGTACCACGGTAAGATGGTCGCCGCAGGTACACACCGGAGGGGGTTCTCCTTTCAGTAGATGGGAGTGCGTCAAGATACCGTGGCCGATCCGAAGACGACATAATACCACGGCTTCCCTCCGCGAAGCCCGAAGGGAAGTCCTCAATACCTTCGTTGTTCCTTTTATCGCTCTCAGCTTATTGGGAAGTGGGATGGCCTGCCACTCCATCTCCCAATGAGACATAACCAGATGTCTCAGCTGAGAGCGAATATCACTTGCTGGAACCTTGAAAGGCAACGGGGGCAGTGTAACTGCCTCCTTGGCAGACTGATCAGCTAACTCGTTTCCCTCTATGCCCATGTGGCTGGGGAGCCACACAAACGTAATTCTGGTGCCGGCATCCGAACACCCGGCCAGCAGGTCCTGGATCCGCAGCACCAGAGGGTGCAGAGGGAAACAGGTATCAATAGACTGGAGCGAGCTCAAGGACTCAGTACACACGAGAAAGTGTCGGCGTTCATTGTACAGTGCGTACCGCAGAGCACCACAGACAGCATAAAGCTCCGCTGTGTACACACTACAGGTTTCCGGGAGAGCAAAAAGAAACCGTTCATTTCCGACAACGAACGCACAGCCCACCTTCGTATCTGTCCTTGAACCATCCGTGTAAACGACGACCGAACCTGGATAGCGGCTAGGAACGGACAGGTAGATCCTCCGATAAATCGAAGGGTCCGTGTCTCCTTTCGGACCAGTGTGTAAATCCAGGATGATTTCAGGTCGTCGTACAACCCACGGAGGTACCCCACTTGGTTGTCTGACAAGGCAAGGAATCGAAGGTACGTCAAACAATTCATAACTGCTATCCAAGCGTATCCCAACCGGCCGCGTCGCACGAGGATGAGCAGCGTACAACAAACGGTTGCCATTGTTGAACACGCAGGGATAGCTCGGATGAAGTGGCATCTGTCACAAATTTGCAGCATACAAAAGAAGCATTTGCTGGCGCCTCAGATGTAAAGGCGGCACACCAGACTCAGCGAGCAGGCTAGCGATGGGGCTAGTACGAAAAGCTCCCGTCGCCAACCTAACCCCGCTGTGGTGGATACTGTTCAGCTTCGCAAGAACGCTTGGTCTTGTGGAGCCATATGCTGCACTGCCGTAGTCTAACCGGGATAAAATGTGTGCCCGATAGAATCGCAGGAGCACCACGCGGTCAGCTCCCCAATTAGTGCTGCTAAGAAACTTCAAGAGGTTAAGCCTCTTGGTGCATTGCACTTTTAGCTCCCGCACGTGTGGCTCCCACGATAATTTACTGTCAAAAAGGAGCCCAAGAAATCGGTAGGTGACAACAACTGGAAGAACGACATTTCTTAGATAAAGCTCAGGATGAGGGTGAAGAGTACGTTGACGACAAAAGTGGACAACGGAGGTCTTTGCGGCAGAAAACCGAAAGCCATGTTCTAAGGTCCACTTCTCCACCCTCCTAATAGCTTGCTGTAACTGTCGCTCTGCGACTGCCATACTGCACGAGCTATAGTGCAGAGCAAAGTCATCCACATATAGGGACGGTATTACGGCTGGACCAGCAGCAGCGACAATACCGTTTATGGCAATCGCGAACAGAGTGACACTAAGAACCGATCCCCGTGGGACTCCATTTTCTTGAACGTGGTATTGCGAATATGTCCTCCCTACTCGGACACGGAATAGACGGAGGGACAAAAAATTCGCAATAAATACCGGCAAGTTACCTCGGAATCTCCATTGATGCAGGACTGAAAGGATGCCATATCGCCAGGTGGTGTCGTAGGCCTTCTCCAAGTCAAAGAAGACAGCTACCAAGTGCTGTTTGCGGAGAAACGCATCCTGGATAGAGCTCTCCAGGCATACCAAGTGGTCTGTGGTGGATCGAGCGGCTCGAAATCCACATTGGTACTCGGACAAGAGTCCTTGTTTCTCCAGAAACCACACGAGTCTGCAATTTACCATCCTCTCAAATAGCTTACACAGGCAATTTGTAAGACAAATCGGTCTGTAACTTCCAGCATACTTAGGATCTTTGTCAGGCTTGAGGACAGGCATAACTATGCCCTCTCGCCACTGAGATGGAAAATCACCCTCTGTCCAGATTCGGTTGAACACACGAAGGAGATATAGTAAACTATCATCACTAAGGTGTTTCAACATCTGGTTGTGGATGTTGTCCGGTCCAGGAGACGTGTCCTTGCAAAGCACTAGGGCCCTGCGGAGTTCCCACTCCGTAAAGGGCACGTTGTAGTCCTCTGAAGCTTGAGAGGCAAAACTAAGGTGATGCCGTTCTGCCTCTCGCTTCAGAGCGAGGAGATCAGGATGGTAATTCGCGGAGCCAGATACATCCGCGAAATGACTGGCTAGATGGTCAGCAATCAGGAGGGATTCAGTGACAATATTGCCTGCAATGGAAATTCCCGGTACAGAAGATGATCCATGGATACCCGAAATACGTCGAAGCTTAGTCCACACTTGAGATGATGGA
Source organism: Anabrus simplex (assembly GCF_040414725.1). NCBI lineage: Eukaryota > Metazoa > Arthropoda > Insecta > Orthoptera > Tettigoniidae > Anabrus > Anabrus simplex. Next base: position 138,438,265 of record NC_090268.1, read on the forward strand.
GTATGTGACATCATAGACGACACATATCTCTCCCATGAAGCCTTCTTACTTTGACGAATAAAAACTCGCCCCTTAGCGCGGAGTTTCTTGAATGTAATCAAGTTGGCCGCAGTAGGCTGTCGACGGTAACGTTTGTGAGCGCGACGGCGTTCTTTGATAGCTGCTGCTATTTCTTCGTTCCACCAAGGAACGAGCTTTCGGCGAGGAGTCCCCGAATAGAACGGAATGGACTCCGCAGCAGCAGCAAGAATAACTCGGGTGATATAAGTTATTTCCTCGACGACGGTCTGCCTGATATCATCGTTAAAGGCAGCTAATGATGTGTACTTTGGCCAATCAGCATGTTTCAAAATCCATCGAGGGGGAGCCTCGACGGATTTTTGGTTCATCAAAGTAAGAATGATGGGAAAATGGTCACTGTCACAGAGATCATCGTGTGTATGCCACCGAAACAGTGGAACCAACGTTCGGCTGCATAGACTTACGTCTATGCGAGAATATGTGCCGTAACGCACACTAAAGTGAGTTGGTTCCCCCGTGTTCAAAATACATAAATCCAGCTCGGTAACTAATGCTTCCAGCTCTCTCCCCCTGGGGCAAGGCGTCTCAGAGCCCCAGATAGGGTGATGGGCGTTAAAATCGCCCAACAAGAGGAAGGGAGGTGGAAGTTGATCTATAAGATCAGTGACATCAGTTATGTTAAGAGCGTGACCTGGTGGAAAATAAACATTACACACTGTTGTTATGACAGGCAGCGGAACGCGACCAGCTACAGCCTCGAGGGGAGTTCTTAATGGAACCTCTTCGCTGTAGGTATCAGAACGTACAAAAATCCCAACACCACCGGACGCCCGGTGAGCATAGTACCGTTCTGTCGAGTATAGTCGGAAATTTCTCAAGACCGTATGATGACCAGGTCTGAAGTTGGTCTCCTGAATACAGACAATACTCGCTGCGTACTCACTAATGAGCTGACGTAACTCAGCAAGATGCCTGTCATAACCATTACAATTCCACTGTAACAGTGCCATAGTGTGGACTATAAAAGGAGTGTTAGGTTATGAGCGAAAAAATGCTCGTTAGCCTAAACACTATCTAATTCTACATCCGTAGATGTAGAGGACAGTGCGACATCCATCCCGTCATCAAAAGATGGCAGGGGTGCCGCCCAGAACTTCGACACTTTTCGGGCGCGAGGGGGTCCCCTACGAGGAGAGCGCGCAGGTTTGGGAGCAGGAGTGCCTCCCGGCGCAGACTCATACCCCCCAGATAGGGGGCATGACTTCTCCTTCGCAGGGGAAGTCCGAGAGCGCTCAGAACGGGCGCTCTTCTTCCCCTTCTTTTTTTTCAGGTTTAGACGGGCTGGGAGATGGTTTCCCAGCCCTGGTCGACGATGCCGCCTCCGCCGGCTGGGGCACGACTTTCGTCGACCTCGTACGGGGGGGAGACTTGGTCTTCCCCCCTTGCTGTGCCGGCTGGCAACTGCCAGCCTGCACAGACTTCTGGTTGGTCGAAGGTGGGGTGGTCCCCCCCTTCGAGCTTTGACTATTTGCGACGTTGCTGGGAGCAGCAACAGTCGCCTTGGGCGCAGCGGTCTGGACAGGTGTCTTGGTCGTAAATGACGAACCTGGAAGACTCTGAGCTATCAAGCTATAGTCGAGTGTACGGGCAAGTGTATTCGTAGAATGAAACTTACGGCGCGCTTCCTGGTAGGAAAGACCATCCAGGGTCTTGATCTCCTGGATCTTCTTCTCACTCAGGTATGTCGGACAATTCCGATCCCGAGGAGAATGAAAACCGGAGCAGTTAGTGCACTTGTATGGAGTTGTGCACTCCTCCGCGCCGTGAGCTACTCGTCCACATGTACCACATACAGCCTGATTCGAACAGCGAGATACCATATGTCCGAATCGCTGGCATTGATAGCATCGCATAGGAGGCGGGATGTACGGCCTCATATCGCAACGATAAGTTGTTACCTTGACTTTCTCTGGTAACACTGACAACTTGAAAGAGACAATGAAGGCACCAGTGGCAACGTCTTCACCGTTGACCTTGCGCGTAATGCGCCGGACGTGTGTCACGCCACGGTTCTTCATGTCTTCCATCAACTCGTCGTCAGTGTTCAAAATAAGGTCGCGGTGAAAGATGACTCCGCGAACCAGGTTCAAAGACTTATGCTCCTCCACTTTGACGGGGATTTCGCCAAAGTGCTCGCACTTAAGCAACTGATCAGCTTGCAGTGCTGTACGAGTCTTTAGAAGCAAACTACCGTTGCGCATTTTCTTAAGTTCCTCCAGTTCGCCATAGACGCCTTCGATGTGCCGACTAAAAAGGATCGACTTCACCAGCTTAAAATCGTGCCCATCGGTTCTGGTAGCGACCAGAAACCTAGGGAAGCTGGATCCCATTCCTTCACGCTGCGCATGTTCCCAGGGAGTTGAACCTCTCAGGGAAGCAAAAGTTAAAAACTTAGGTGGGGGACCACCTTGAGAGAGCAGACTTCGTTTGGAAGCCATGCCCGATAGCATCCTTCCCGAATGCCACCCACTCCGATCAGGGGTCTCTGTAGCCGAACCAAGCAGCCAAGGCAATACCCACCTGGTGATAGCAGGTACTGCCCGGGGTCCGATGTTGGACAATGCCTAATACGGCATGACTGAGGCAATGAGCACTAAGACTCCCTTCCTCCAGTCACCTGCAATAGCATGTACCCCATAGCGTTTACAGAGCACTAAATATAGAGAAAAAATAAAAATAATTAATAATAATATGTCCTTCTGGCATTCGGCTGTGCGGGGACCTGTGTTGTCAGGCGGATACCACTGCCAAGGTACATGGCGCTCCCACCACGCAATGGTCCTGGGTGGACAGTTGCGGGCTTTTGGGCGTAATCGCACACGTAAGAGACCCATCCCCGGGCAGCACGCACATCAAAATTTAGAATGGTCTACATCTGACCCTCGGAAAAATAATAATAAAATAAAGAGGGGACTATGGCCACATGACCCTTTAAGTCGCCTTCTACGACAGGCAGGGATTACCTGTGAATGTACTCGACCCCTCCCATCCACAGGAGATCCAACACGTTATACCAAACCGCAATCCATGTCCGCGCCTAGGTCACCCCTTTTAGTCGACTCATACGACAGGCAGGGGGTACCGCGGGTGTATTCTACATGTGCGTCCCCCACCCGCAGGGGGTAGTGTGTTTGGTCCGCGAGAGGTATTTTATTTCCCTCAAGTCCGCCGGCAAGCTGGTTAGGACCCCCCTGTCCTCCACCTGGGACGCGCCACGTGGGAGTATCACCTCTCCCCCTGCTACGCTTTCGTAGCAGGTTCGTGGAAGACGACGTTGAACAATGATTATGAACTTAAAACTATGCGTGGATCCGACCCGCGATGCTCCACCTTCCCAGACGGTCTTAAAACAATAGTATTACTGACCAAGGGACAGATTCCAAAGCACAATCCTGAATCGATGATGCTCGTTGTCTAAAGGGGTTCAAAATCCAGTTCAACGGCTCCTCATAATGGTATCGGTACTTATCGGTAGCAAAATAGAACAATGTCATTTCTCATGTAGCGGTACTACTCACAACAAACGAAGACCTATGCTGTTGAACACATTATGGTACTAAGCACACGTAACGCAGACCTATGGTGTTTCTCATATGATGGTGCCACTCACAGTCAACGCAAATGTATGATTTTCCTCACATAGTCGTACTATCCAGTGGTGTTTCGCACATAGTGCGAACTAATCACAGGCAACGCAGATCCATGGTGTCGCTCATATAGTGGTACAGATGATGATGATGGTGCTTGTTGTTCAATGGGCCTAACATCTAGGTCATCGGCCCCTAATGCTACTAAATGAGTCGAAATAGAATGACAAATTGAAAGTCCAAAATCTTCCACAGTCCAGAATTCAAAACGTGAGGACGAAGAATGAATGGATGGATATGAATTTAAAACAATCGATGGATCCGACCAGCAACGCCTTACATTCACAGAAACTGACGTGAAACAATAGGATACTGACCAAGGGACGGCTTGTATAGCACAATACTGAATCGATGATACTTGTAGCCGAAAGGAGTCCAAAATCGAAGTTATCGGCCCCTCATAATGGTACTTATACCAAGGAAAGTAGAACCGTGGTATTTGCCATGTTGCGGTACTAATCGAAAGTAGCGTTGACTCGCGGCATTCCACACAGTATGGTACAACTCACAGGTAATAAAATTCGCGCATGGAATATAGACCTATGGTGTTTTTCACGTTGCGGCGTCATTTACACGCAACGCAAACCTATGGTGTTCATCACATACGTGTACTAATTACAGGGACTCGCACTATCCCGTGGTATTCCTCACATAGTGGGTACCAATCACAGGCAACGCAGACCCACAGTGCCGCTCATATAGCGGCACAACTCACAGGCTACGCCCAGTCCCGCGGTGTTGCTCACATGAGTACGACGCACGGGTACTGGAAACCCCTAGGCCAGCCTCTTTACTGCTACTAATCACAAACCTATTTCGTACCTAGTATAGTGGTACTACTCGCATGTACAGGCAACCCATGGTGTTCCCCGCATAATGGTACGAATCAAAAGTAGTTCCATGGTTCTAATTCAATCCTCCCTTGGTCACACCTTTCAGTCGCCTCTCACGACAGGCAGGGAATACCGTGGGTGTATTATTCGTCTGCGTTCCCATCCCACAGGGGGTAAAGAGAGAGAAAAAAGAAGAAAGAAGGGATCCGTCACTTCGAAAAATGAAGTAACGGACGAAGAAAGGCAAGGGCCACGATGGGCGTGAAAATGAAAGACTCCCTAGTCCTCGAATGTTCTAACACCGTCGGGGTCGGAAAAGAACTAGAGTTGACCAAGGGAGGTCGGATGGGATAGCCGAAAGTGAGGAGCCTGGCACAGGTAAGTGGAAGCAATGCCATGACTCAGCTAAGGGCCCCGTGGTCGTCAATCCACACTCCCAAGTTGAAAGCCCCGTAGGGCCCCTTTTAGTCGCCTCTTACGACAGGCAGGGGATACCACGGGTGTATTCTACATGTGCGTCCCGCACCCGCAGGACGTAGCTATGACCTTGCATTAGGGAAATTTTTGGTTCGAGCCCCATCGTCGGTAGCCGTGAGAATGGTGTTCTGTGGTTTGCAAACACTGGGGCTGTACCTTAATTAAGGACACGGTGGGTGGCTTCCTTTCTTCATTCCTCCGTTCCCATTCCTAGTCCTTTTCTATTCCACTGTCGCCATAAGACCTGTCCTTGCCGGTGTGACGTAAACCAAATAGCAGAATAATAATACAAATTTGGGCGTTGGCAATGTAATCTTTGCCCCAGCTATTGCAGAGACGACTGATCAGGCGTCCTAGGACAAAGTAAATATGATACAGGGTTACCAGATCAATTCCTCTCCTCTCTAGCCAACAGCATATGGGTTACACACGAAAATGTCACGGGATCCGTGTTTTTCAGCATGCCTGATGGTCTCTCAAACTGAAGACATGTATGTCGTCTGACGTTGAGCATGTTGTAATCTTAGGTACGGTTTACCACCTATAAGGTGCATAACTAAACCAACCTATCTTCATCTTGTTCTTCTACTGCTTCTTTCACTGAATGGCACCATCATTTGTCTAGATTTGTTTCTCTACATTATGTGCAGTCTTTCGCATATTTCTTTTTTACCATGTATTTGCTTTAAGCCACACCGACACAGATAGTTCCTATTGATAGGCAAGTGAAACGTTATTAGTTTGGGTGTGGTGTCGTATCTGGTAACCATGTACACTCAGAATAATCGTGGTATAGCAGTACGGAAATGGCAAAATCAATAAACCAACAAAGTAAACACAGCCAAAATTGTAGTACACTCACGAATAATCAGGGATCATTAGAGAGCACAACCAAGTTATGAACTTGGACACTAGTCCGATTAACGTGGTAACATAAACAAACAGCAGCCCATTAAAGTATGGCATGCCACGAAGGATTGCAGCTCTCCACCAAATCCATGCGTATACAAGTACTCAGATTTCAGTTTCAAAATGAACCGTTTTTGCAGAGCGCACAAGGAAGCATTTTACTATGTCCATTTTCCAGAGGGACCCGAGGTAAGTACAGATAATAAAGGGCATGGAAATACGTGTGATAGAAATCAGGGAAAGAGAAGGAACTGGTTTTTTATAATAATAATATATTACCACAAATACCAAAAACGATTTTTACATTCCAAAGAAAGTGAACAGATGATTAAAGAGAGCAACAACATTTTCAAAAATAGATACTTCGGATTTTTAAAATAAATGGGACGACCATTAAATAACACAATTTTCTATCCAAAACAGCTAGAATCAAAACAAGAGATGAATTTTACAATAGTTTTCATTAGGAGTATCCTACAAATGCTAAACAGATATTACCCATTAATACAAAAGTTTAAAAGAATTTGAAAAGGCATATAGGGCACTGTACAATCGCAAAAGAAAAAGAAAAGAGAACCCCGGGACAGGAACGTGGGGAAAAAGGAAGGACGAGGAAGAGAACAGCACCTAAGGCTGGCAACAGGAATTAGGAAAGATAGAACCCACAAGTATTAATACAATCCTGAAATTCGAACAGAAGCTAGGCGTTAATATGAATACAGTTAGTCCTATTCTTGCGTTTGTTCACCAAGTCTTTTAGTATCCAATGGTTCATATCACTGTAACTTACACGTCGTAGAAAGCGAAACTTGGAAAAAATCGTAGTGTAGTTCCAATACAAACACCAATGTCAACAGCTCAGACTAGTGATATTTGGTAGCGTGAACAGTCTTTAGCAGCCAGTTCGGCATGATGAAATAGGGGAATACAACATTAAAGAGAAAATTAAGTATGGGAAGAGAATATAGATTTAAAGTTCGCTCACCCGTCCAGCAGTCCTTGAGCTTCAATCATGAACAACAAACACCATTTTAAAAACATTGCACACGGACCAGCCGCTAGCGCAAATAAAGGAAAGTCCTCCCTCCACACAAGTCGTCTTCTTCATCCAACTCGCCGATAGAGCCCAGAGCAGGCCTTATTTATATTACGATGGAAACATCCAGAAAAGACGAGAGCAGAAGGTACACATTGCGCACAGAGGTTAGTAGCAGCACGTCGAGCCGTAGCAGACGTAGAATCACGTAGAATAGTAGAAAAAATAGTAGCACGTTATACAAGGAAGCGGACATGGCCTTAATTAAGGTACAGTCCCAGCATTTGCCAGGTGTGGAAATTGGAAACCAAGGAAAACCACCTTCAAGGCTGCTGAAAGTGGTGTTCCAACTCACCATTCCCCGAATGCAAGCTCACAGCTGCGCGACCCGAACCGCAAGGCCAATTCGCTCGGTCATCATTTGGAATGACGCCGACCAAACTCACTTTATCGAGCCATTGTTTCGTTTGACATCCTTGTAATTGACGGCCCTCAGGGTTCAAATAAACTGACACCTTCGCTAGTGAAGTTATATCTCTGTCTTACACTTTGACGGAAATTGGGATAACAAAATGTCATCCTAACATCCTGGTTTCTGTGTGCCTCAATTTAGAGCGCCATGGTTCCTACCGAAGCCTCTTCATTCCCAAATCAAACCAAACCCCATGGCACTACAGCCCTTGAAGGGCCTTGGCCTACAAAGCGACCGCTGCTCAGCCCGAAGTTATGCAGATTACGAGGTGTCGTGTGGTCAGCATGACGAATCCCCTCGGCCGCTATTCTTGGCTTTCTAGACCGGGGCCGCTATCTCACCATCAGATAGCTCTTCAATTCTAATCGCGTAGGCTGAGTGGACTTCGAACCAGCCCTCAAGTCCAGGTAAAAATCCCTGACCTGTCCGGAAATCGAACCTGGGGCCTCCGGGTAAGAGGCAAGCACCCTACCCCTACACCACGGGGTCGGCCTCTTCATTCCCAGGACGTGCAAATACTGATGATGATGATGATGATGATGATGATGATGATGATGATGCTTGTGGTTTAAATGGGTCCAACATCTAGGTCAACGTCCCATAATGGTACAAGATGAGACGAAATGTAATGTCACTTTAAAATCCGAAATTTATTTACTGAACAACTTAAAAAAATAAGAATTGAATATTATAAAATAATTAACGGATCTAATTCACAATATTTAAAGTTTGATTAATTCCAAAATCCATCCACTTACGATTTCAAAAAAGACGAAAATGAACAATGATTATGAACGTTAAATAATCAGTGGATTCGACCCACAAAACTACAACTTCCCATAAAATAAGTGACCAAGTGGCTGCTTCCAAAGCAAAATCCTAAATCGATGATGCTTGTTCGCTAAAGGTGTCCAAAATCCAGGTCATCGGCCCCTCATAATGGTACTAATCGCTGGTAAAAGTATAACCATGGCATTTCTCATGTAGGGGTACTAATCACAGGTAACGTAGACTCACCTTGTTCGTTACATAGTGGTACTAATCACAGGTAACGCCAAGAGCCGTGATCTTTGTCACATGATGGTACTAATTACTGGCAACGTAAACCCATAGTGTTCCGCATATAGCGGTACTAATCACGAGTACTGGAAACCCATAGTGACCCACCCAAGATGCTGCTAATCACAAACCTATGGTGTGACCCACCTAGTCGTGCTAATCGTCCCTCACACACAGGGGGTTCAGAGATAGAAGATGGAATGGGTCCGATACTTCGAAAAATGAAGTACCGGACAATGAAAGACAAGAGTCACGAACGGCGTGAAAATGATGATGATGGTGGTGATGATGATGATGATGATGATGCTTGTTGTTTTAAGGGCCTAACATCTAGGTCGTCGGCCCATGATGGTACGAAATGAGACGAAATGCAGTGACAAAATAAAAGTACAAAATCCTCCACTGACGCAGAATTCAAAGCGCGAGGACGAAGAATGAACGGATGGATATGAATTTAAAGCAATCAGTGAAATCGATCCGCAATGCCTCAGTCTCAGCAACTCACGAAAACAATAGTAATACTGACCAAGGGACTGCTTCTATAGCTCAATACTGAATCGATGATGCTTGCAAGCTAAAGGGGTCCAAATTATAGGACATCGGCTTCTCATAATTGTACTTATCGCTTGGAAAGTAGAGCTATGGTATTTGACATGGTGCGGTACTAATCAAAAGTTTCGTTGACTCGTAGTATTCCACACATTATGGTACTACTCACAGGTAATGACATTCGCACATGTAATACAGACCTATAGTGTTTTACAGATAGCGGCGCCATTTACAGGCAACACAAACCTATGGTTTTCATCACGTAAGTGTACTAACCACAGAGACTCGTACTATCCCGTGGTGTTCGTTACATAGTCGCTACTAATCATAGGCAAGCCAGAACCCTGGTGTCGCTCATTAGTGCTACTAATCACAGGTACCGTAACAGCCTGACCGCACGGTGCTCCTGATTGCTACTAATCACAAACCTATTTGGTACCTAACATAGTGGTACTACGCACAAGTAATAGCGACCCATGGTGTTCCCCGCGTGGTGGTACTAATCACAAGTAATTTCATGGTTCTAATGCAGTCATCTCTTGGTCGCCCCTTTTAGTCGCCTCTTACGACAGACAGGGGATAGCGTGAGTGTGTTCTTCGTCTGCGTCCCCCACCCACAGGGGTTGTGTGTTTGGTCCGCGAGAGGTATTTTATGTCCCTCAAGTCCGCCGGCAAGCCGGTTAGGAACCCCCTATCCGCCACCTGGGACGCGCCACGTGGGAGTATCACCTCTCCCCCTGCTACGCCAGCGTAGTAGGTTCGTGGGGGCGTGAAAATGAAAGTCTCCCTAGGCCTCGAGTACTCTAATCATGTCGGGGTTGGAAAAGAACAATAGTTGCCCAAGGGAGGTCGAATAGGATAGATGCAAGTGAGGACCCTGGCACAAGTAAGTGGAAGCAATGCCAGGACTCTGCTTAGGGCCCCGTGGTCCCAAACCCACGCTCCCAAGTTGAGAGCCCCTTGGGCCCCTTTTGGTCGCCTCTTACAACAGGCAGGGATTACCGTAGGTGATTTTTCGTCTGCGTCCTCCACCCACATGAGGTTGTAGATGCTGATCATCATTCATAATGATTAACCAACAATCCGAACTACAGTGGAATTGCATCGAGGCAACATTAACTCGATTTCATGCCTGTGGTAGAGTATTACTGTTCGAAACGATGAGTGACTTCAAATACTCAAATCCATATGTTTCTGGAAGGTTAACGCCATCGATGGTAACCGATCTATCTCCCTACACTCCACTTTCCAAGTTCTCATTCTTCCTGACAATATGTTACAGTTTGTGTTTGTGCAAGTGTGTTCTTCAGCGTTGGAGTAGGTCTTGTTAAGATTCGAAGGCGACTATGAAATCATTAGCATAACCAGAGTTCTAAGGTCACATGTTCTACATCACAATGGTGAAATCTAGACATAGATTGGGCAGGAGCGACGGCAAAGCCTATTCCTTATGAAACCCAGCTCGGATATCGAACTGTGTGGACTACAGCGCACTCCTAGTGAGATTACTTTGTAAGAGCTGATGCATCGAAAATAAAATACTAGTACACCACCTAACCTGCATTCATATTAAATAAGATCACGTGCCAGTTACCGATTGCCATCTCAATTTCCATATGCAATAACTGCTGAGAGAGCAGAATGGCTTAGTAGCTGTTGCCGGGTTTAAGTTCGAATGAAGGAGTCCTTTGTCAAGACATCTGTTGCAACTCATGCACTGGGTGAAAGTATTTTACCTGTCCATCGACATTTAAAAACTGAGTACGAAATAACATGTTATAACAGGTTATAATGATCATGTGCCTAATAATTATTGCTATGCAGAAAAATGTGTTATCTTACTAACTTATACCATGCTCGTAAGTTCTTCAACATAAGGTTAAACTGGTAGAGTAAAAAGTAAACAAATGAATGCTCACGTTGTGTATTTGTCAATATTACTCAGTGTGGTATAGTAATAAGATTTCGTGAAGTATTTCTTTTATTTTCTACAATAAATCTGTTCTTTTAATTCCGGACTCAGTGAAAAAAATGGTTATTAGTTAATTTATCGCAAGAAATTAACAGCAAAAACTAAAGGAAGTCGTATGTCAAAAAAAACGTGAGATATCTAAGAATAATGATTTGGTTGTTGTTGATGATGATGATTGTTATTTAAAGGGTCCTAACTGCAAGGTCATTGGCCCCTAATGATACGAGGTGAATGAAGTGAAAGTTAAAATTTCAAAAGAAATCCACTAACTAGAATCGGGAACGAATGATGATGAAAACATGATCGTAAAACAAAATCAGAGGATCCAATTCACAATGACTTAATGACTGGGATAAAGCGTATTATCTGAAGGGGTCCAAAATCCAGGTCACCGTCCCCTAATAATGGTTCTAATCACTGGTAAAGCAGAACCATGGTGTTCCTCCTAGAGTGGTTCTTATCACAGGCAACGTAGATCCATGGTGTTCTTCACAAAGTTGTACTACTCATAGGTAACGCAGAGCCATTCTGAACACAGTGGAACCGACCAGTGGAATAAACACACGATAACACTTATCACAAGCAACGCCCAGATCCGTAGTGTTCCTCATATAATGGTACTTCTTCTATATAATGTAGACCCATGGATTTCCTCTCAAGGTGGTACAAGTTGCAAGTAACGTCGGACCCATGGTGTACCGCACGTAATGGTACTAATCACAAGTAGTCTCATGGTTTTAATGTCATCATGCCTTGGTGGCCCCTTTTAGTCCCCTCTTACGACTGGAAGGGGATTCCGTGGGCACGGTGGTCATCTGCGTAGCCCAACTGCAGGGATTATAATGATTTTTTCGGTCCCCTCCTGAAGCGGGAACATTTTGTTCGGAAAAGTGCTGGTAAAGAAATACGTAAATGGATACACTGTGCTTTAAATTATGTGAGATTTTTAGCTCTCTAGGAGTAACTGTACTCTACAAAGAAAAATACTGGAGCA